>NC_041821.1:2538893-2847893 GCF_900964775.1 Scleropages formosus
GGATTCGAGGTGCCCTGAGTGTGTGAAAGAGCACAGCGGTGCATCCCCCGTGTGCGTGTGTGTGTTTGCTCCACATGAGTGACCAGTGCTTATGGGAACCAGAAGAACATGCCGTATCATCTCGTCCTCCCACAAGGTCACGGCGATGTCAGGAAAAATATTGCGGAACCTCGCAGGGCTGCGGACTTGTGGCGAAGTGTGTCTGGCAGTGTGGGGCGGGGGCAAAGTGGGAGGGAGGGAGAGAGACAGATGGAGAGAGAGCGGGGGCTGTGGTGCAGCAGGGCGGTCAGCTTTCGTTGTCGTCGTCCCGCCGCTCACAATATCAATCCAACAACTCCTTGAAATCGCTACTAAAAGATTTTTTTAGTTGGAAGCTATGAAAACAATTTGGAGAATCTGGCACTTCAGTCGCATTGTTAACACTCAAAGAATCTTGTTTACAGTCTTTTGCCTTCCAGTGGAGACTGCAGTAAACAGTGTTCAGCTCTGTGTGTGTGTGTGTGTGTGTGTGTGTGTGTCCGTACAGATCACTCCTGGCAGCAAGGCATCCCTGGCCAACCTGTGTCCCGGCGATGTCATCCTGGCCATCGACGGGGTCCCCACTGAGGACATGTTGCACTGTGAGGCCCAGACCAAGATCAAAGAGTCCACCAACCAGCTGAGCCTGAGGATCGAGAGGTCAGAGGTCACACTGGACACCCCACTGCCGCGTCCGCACGGCGGTGAGGGGCCCCAGAGGGCTGTGTGTTGAAACGTGGGTTGAGCCGCCTCCTTCCGCTCGAAGGATGTGGGTTTGAATCCCACCCCCCACTGCAGTAGCCTTGACCGACGAACTTACCTTGTATTGATAGGGTAAAAAATGACCCAGCTACATGGTGAAATCAGCGTGAGTCACTGAACACTGTAAGTTACTTTGGAGAAAAGCGTCAGGTAAATGAACACAGGTAGATGTTACGCCGTGTGATACTGTGCCTGGCCGCCGCGGCTCCGCTCCCGCTGCGTGGACACACATGGCACACGAACACACAGCGCGCAGGTGAAGCGTGACGTGGCGCCGTTCCGCTGTCGTTGCAGGCCGGAGACGAAGCTGTGGTCCCCGTTCGTCACAGAGGGCGATAATCCCAACCCTTTCAAGGTGAACCTGGAGGCGGAGCAGCAGGTGAGTGAGATGGGGGGGGGGGGGGGCGAGGCGAGGCCTCCAGACCCCACTGGCGACCGGATGCCTCCTGGTGATGGCGCCGTTTCCGGTGCCACTCTTGCGTGTCGCACCGCCACGTTCACACCCCTTTGACCTGCGTCACTTCTCCCTCACTCTCGTCGACTAAGTGCTTCACCCCAAAAGTGTCGCGTGCAGTGGGAGGGGAGGGAACGCGGTGGAGGAGCAGACCGCCCCCTGGTGGGAGCCCAGAGCGCCACGCGGTGATGTGTCCGCCTCACTTCCCTTTGATTAACCACATGTTGATCTCGTGAGTCAAAATGTTATCTTGGACCTTCATTCCACAGTGGAGCTGCTGGAAAGTGGAGTCGGAAGGGTGATAACCCACAACCTTCGGGGATCTCGGGTTCTAATTCACAGGCCCTGCATTGTCTAAGCGTGTTTTCTCCTTCGCCTTGGGAGCTCGTCACGGGTCCCTGTGGACACCGTCCGCCACGGGGGGATAAATCCTTTCGGCTCGTTTCATTCCTCTTTTCCAAACCCGTCCTTGTGATCGGGGAGTCTGCGTTGGGGGGCTGCCCCCTAGCGTGCTTCTGTCTGACTCCCCCTGACCCGGGCCCCCGCCTGCAGGAATCGAAGCCGATTGGCTCGGCTCACAACCGGAGGAGCCAGCCGTTTGTGGCAGCAGCCAACATCGACGACAAGAGGCAGGTGGTCAGCTCGTCCTACAACTCGCCCATAGGCCTGTACTCGACGGGCAACATCCAGGACGCCCTGCAGGGGCAGCTGCGGGGCCTCGTGCAGAGCAAGCCGGAGGGGTGAGTGCCGGAGGAGCCGCTGGACGCCCCGGACACCCCGGACACCCTTTCACCTACCCCATCCCGTCGCCCCCCTCCCCGCGTTAAAAAGCGTTAGCATAACAGTGCTAAGCATTGTGGTCTATTCTACTGTTGAGATGACTCAACACGTGCGGATTGTTGAATTATGTTCGAAACCTGGAGGGAATTTCACTGCAGATGGAGGAAAATCTAGAGTGGAATTCCTTCCTTTGCAGATTTAAAGCAAAATTCGGTCACGTCCTTCGTCCACCGTTCATGAGTCTTGCAGAATGTGAGTACAAGTCGGGGAGAGGCGGCTGGGGCAGGTTGCAAGGACTGGGCAGGGATGCTGGGGTCCTCATCTCGTCTGCTCGCCCAACCAGTAATCCTCATTCTTCCTCTCCTGTTTCTAAACTCATGTCTCTGACGTTTGATCTCCTCACCTTGAGAGGGCAGCCCTGCATCCTCACTATAACAACTCTCTCTGTCCCTTCTGCCTCCATCACAAATCCCCCGTCTCTGGCTCTGACACCTCCTTCGCCCCCTTGTGTCTTACAGGACCTCGGCTACTTCGAGCACAAGTTTAATGTCAGGCCAAAGCCGTTCACCCCCGCCGGCCAAAGCAGGTCACGCACCCTTAGACCTCCTCGCACGCTTTGCATGAAGCCTGTTTCATGTAGAGCCAGAGTGAGAATAAGATACAACACGCCACTTTACTAGGACAGACCAGCTACAGCCGGGCCCTGATTCTTACTACCACCCCATAGAGGTCAGGGAAGGTCATTAATGTTGAATTGAATTCAACTGAAGAACTGAAGACCTTATTGTCATTGTACTGCTGCTCCATGCAACGAAATTACAGGTTACGGTTCAGCCCATTATAGTCCATTGAGAACCAGTTGAACCCGTTACAGTCCACTGCAAACCAGTTCAACCCATTACAGTCCACTGCAAACCAGTTCAACCCATTACAGTCCATCGAGAACCAGTTCAACCCGTTACAGTCCACTGCAAACCAGTTCAACCCATTACAGTCCACTGCAAACCAGTTCAACCCATTACAGTCCATTGAAAACCAGTTCAACCCATTACAGTCCATCGAAAACCAGTTCAACCCGTTACAGTCCATCGAGAACAAGTTCAACCCATTACAGTCCATCGAAAACCAGTTCAACCCGTTACAGTCCATCGAGAACAAGTTCAACCCATTACAGTCCGTCGAAAACCAGTTCAACCCGTTACAGTCCATCGAGAACAAGTTCAACCCATTACAGTCCGTCGAAAACCAGTTCAACCCGTTACAGTCCATCGAGAACCAGTTCAACCCATTACAGTCCACTGAAAACCAGTTCAACCCATTACAGTCCATCGAAAACCAGTTCAACCCGTTACAGTCCATCGAGAACAAGTTCAACCCGTTACAGTCCATCGAAAACCAGTTCAACCCGTTACAGTCCACTGCAAACCAGTTCAACCCATTACAGTACATCGAGAACAAGTTCAACCCGTTACAGTCCATCGAAAACCAGTTCAACCCGTTACAGTCCATTGAAAACCAGGTCAATCTGTTACAGTCCATTGAAAACCAGTTCAACCCATTATAATCCATTGAAAACCAGTTCAACCCGTTACAGTCCATTGAAAACCAGTTCAACCCGTTATAATCCAATGAAAACCAGATGAGCTCAGTAGAGTCCAATGAAGGCTAGCTAAACCCATTGAAACCCAGTAGATCCAGCAAAGCATGAAAACCATAATGTTGCCGTATCGTCCGTTAAAGGCCAGCGAAGACCACTGTAGGCTCTTGATGCCCAGGGTTTTACCTTTGTGTGTTTGTCCTTTCCCAGCACCTCAGGCTGATTGTCCTTCTCTGTCCTTCTCTGTTCCTTTCCATCACCTGTCTTGTTACTGTTCCGTGGCTCTCCTCTGTGGCTGGACGTGGCCTTAGAGCAATTTCTGCATGTGTGTGTGCTGCTCTTCGCATACGCATTATGTGTGTGTGTGTGTGTATGTGTGTGTGTGTGTGTGTGTGTGTGTGTGTGTGCGTGTGTGTGTGGGGGCAGCTGCTCATTCCCGGTTCCGCCGGTTCCACCATCTTCCCCTACAGCACCAGCCGTCTGTCGTCTATCGAGGACTCGCACGTGTACCGCATGCTGCAGGAGAGCCAGGAGGAGACGCACGTGCCGCGCCAGTCGGGCTCCTTCAAGGCCCTGCAGGAGTTTGTGGACAGCGATGGTAAGCGCCTCCCGTTCGCTTTGCCTGACGGCGGCACCACAGCATGTAGCGAACCGCGTTTTGTAGTAACGGTGCCTGCTGGACTGGGAATGATGTCCGCAAAGGGCAAAAGACGCTCAGTGCGGGGAGGGCTGCGCAGGAACGCCTTCCCCGGTTACAGCTGGAATTCGAACCAACAACCCGACGTCAGTCGTGGTGTAGCCTCAGCTCAGGTGACTGTTCCAGCAGGTACCCGTCCCTTGGTCACCAGATCGGTGAAGGCACCCGTCACAAAGCCCCCGCCACCTGCAGGAACCCTCCAGAAGCTGCCCCTCTGCGACAAGTGCGGCAACGGCATCGTGTGAGTACTGCCGCTGAGGCTGCTGGGAAATGGAGTCCAGTTTAACTGCGCTCTAGCGAACGTGACTGACGGGCGTCCGGCTTCCCCTCGTCCCTCCAGGGGGACGGTTGTGAAGGTGCGAGACAAGTTCCGCCACCCCGGCTGCTTCGTGTGCTCCGACTGCGACGTGAACCTCAAGCAGAAGGGCTACTTCTTCGTGGAAGGGCAGCTGTATTGCGAGACCCACGCCCGCGCCCGGACGAGACCCCCGGAGGGGCATGACCTCATCACCACCTACCCCAACAAGTAGCGCCCCCATCGAACCCAATTCAGCCAAACTGCAGTCTGTCCTGACCTCAGCCCAGCCAGTGAAAGCTGGTTCCTCTTTTTTGACACTAAAATGCGACGCTTTCGTGTTCCTTTCAGCCGAAGACAAATCGAGGAACTACGGTCACACACCCGTCTGCAGTTTGGCTGAATCGTGGCACTGAGGATCGTGGGTGGCACCGCAGTTTGCTCGGGTCGCTGTGTTTCCGACACGTCCCAGAAGGTCGGTCCACACAAGGTTCCCTGAATGAGTAAGAGCTGCTCGGGTGAACGGTCACACACACCGGAGGAGCTCGTAGGAGAGCGGCACATTGTCCCTGACGACAACACACTCTTCTCACCACGCTCACACACCACCACCGCACGCTGCCCTCGGCGACTTGCTCCCATTTGTTCTCTAAATCGGTCTACGCAGGCGAGCAGCTCAGACTCGCTTCGCACTGCAGACAAAGGTAAAAATCAAGACGGGCGAAACCGTGCTTCACCGGGAACTAAACCGACTGTCAAGTTGCATATTGATCACCAGTATTTCTGCAGGGTTTTGCCGTAATGTCTGTATCGACTGTGCAAGTAATGCTACAGATTATGAGTTTTGCTTTTGTGGACTTTTCACTGTAGATAAGTTGTTCCTTTATGTCTTGCACTCCTACTCTTCTAAATAAAGCAACATCAGTTCCACCTGCTGTGCATTTTAGGTGTCCCGTGCAAAAGAGCGCTGTGTTTACGGGCCGCATGAAACGCGAGGCATGAGCAACTCGTCACGTGTGCTTTCGCAGGCTCGCAAAGGTGAGTGTGGAAAACACGAGCCAGCAATCGCATCGTGGTGGCAGCGGTGACACGGTGGATGTTCCTGAGTGGCGGACCACAGGTGGCGACGGAAAAGCGCTCCGATCGGCTGACGAGGTTTTTCGGAAAAGGCTTTCCCGTCCAGCCCTGTCCTCCTGAGAGCGTTACCCTCCACCATGGAACAGCAGGCGTGTGTCTCGATCGCCAGAGCTCGACTAATAAATAAACAGCTGTCCTCTCCTCCTCCTAAAACCATCCTCCCCCGGGCAGGCAGCATTCTTTATAGGGCACATAGTCTCTTTGAGTCATTTTTCTAAATATATCCTCTTAAATTATGATATTACCTCGTTATAATTATCTGCAGTGCACATAGGTCTATTTTTAACCGCAGAAACTACACCGTAACGCAGCACGTTTCAGTCCAAGTGAAGCATTTAGCGTGTTGGATGACGGCTCGTTGTGTTTTCGGTAACTAAGAAAGGGGCATTTCCTTCGTCCCCCGAGAGATAGTGTGATCGTGGACCAGACCTCACTTCCAGTGCGTATGAAGACCTGCAGAACTAAACCAAGGAATTTGCACCGCGATAAGAGCACAAGAGCCTGTCCAGAGGTTAAATGCTCATATCCAGATGAAGAGAAGCTGTGTGCAGAAAGGAGCCCACGCTGGAGGGAAGATTTTGTAATAATAATAATAGTAATGACTTCTGCAGAAAAAGCTCCTCTGGAATCGCCGGGACTCCAAGGCCAACAACGGAAGCCCTAAAAAACGTCCTGTTGGAGAAGGAGGAGTTGATGGGACTGTCGGAAGGGGGGGGATGCACCTCAGGGTCTACGCCATCCATCACCATCTCGAGTCCCCTCAGAGTTTGTGTTTATTTCTTTCTTCTGCTGACGCCACTGTCCAAGGAGACTCGCAGCATTTCTTCTCGCGCTTTTGTCCACTACACACGTGCAGCTCTTCTGACACTTCCCCAGAAAGAACAAAAAACACAACACACTTTCTTTACCTTTGCAGCGTTGTTAGGCGGAAAAAAAACCCCCCTATTTCACGCCGTCGAGTCCGCGTGTTAGTCCTCAAATTGTGTCGGCTGTCATATGTTTTCGTTTACACAACAGTGTGTGTGTGTGTGTGTGAGCTTCTGTGTGACGGTGCAGCAGGACACACCGATGACCAGAAAAGGAAACGGTTTGAGGGGAAGGAAGACGAAAGGGACACACATCATCGCTCGGCGGATTAGAGCGGAGCCCCGGAGGATTTAGGCCCTAACCTCGATGACCTTCAAAGCTCCCGCACTTTTGTGACTTTGGGAGTTGTCGCTCAACGTGTTATCAGCGTGACGAGTTCATCGAGCGCCACATTTTGAGTTTTATGTCAAAAATAATGTAAATATAAATTTAACATTGAACAATGTAAAAAAAAGTATGATCGTTTTCCTCCTGCTGCCTAGTTGATTTCAGGGGAAAATGTAAAACACGTAATTACATTTTTTTTTCTTTTTGTGGATATGGTTTATTTAATGTATTATTTGTTTAAACTGTTTTTTATTTTATTTTATTTTAATTTTCTATTTTTATACTTAAGTGTTGTGTTTTACATTGTCGTCTAAAGAACTCAGGGAGTACCACATTTGCACAGCAGTACAATAACAACGTCTTCAATTCAATTCAATTCAATTCAATTCAATTCAATTCCATTCCATTCCATTCCATTCCATTCAATATTCGTCCCACCCCGAATTAGAGCGTTTCAGTATGTGGCTGAAAGTCATTACCGTCAGTTTTCATTTGAATTTCGATTTATTATGACACTGGGTATTAAATGTTATTTTCCATACGTTACGCGTGACAACATTGATAAATTCAAGACACATCTAATTTTTTTTCCGGAACTCGTGACAAAAAACAGCCAATCACACAGCCCCTCACGGTTCACTTCCGGCGCTAGATTATGACGTCATCAAAGGCCGTTCAAAGCCACGTCCAGTTCACATTGGGGAATATGTCTTACTTTTACAGTCCGTAGTTTATTGTAACACACAGCATTATGGTACGTTTATTTTGAATGGCTCCGCTTCTTTTATCACCGTGTTTTAGCAAAAAACAAGTTTTAATGTTATTTAATATTTTGGCTTTGGCATGCAATGCATCATTCAATGCATCATCTGATCTGTCATGCTATCTTGAATGGGCTCCTGAGTGATTATTATTATTATTATCATCATCATCCTTTCTTTGTATTTCAGGTGGTTGAAAAGCATGTCATGTTCCGAGTCAGAGGGGGCCTGGACTTCACCTGTCAGCTGGACAGAACAGATGGTTTGTGTGAGACTCTTCACTGGAACACCTCGACACTGTATGAACAGAAGGCAGACGGGTCAGGATAGCACAGCGAGCTGAAAGAGAAGCACCGGATACGTTGGCTTCCTAGTAGTGGCTTTAAAGCATATCTCTCAGTGACAGCACCTTGTAAAAATTGTGTTACTCCTCTGTCCCAGGATTGTTTGCACTTCTGTAGAGTGGAGATTGAGTCAAGGGTCTTTTCATGTCACGAGGGTTTAGAGCTCTCGATTCTTCCTGAGTCTGTTCTCTCTTCTCCCGCCCCAGAATCGTATGTGAAGCAGACCCTCGGGAAGGCCTTCGAGTCCGTCCGCTCCGCAGTGCGGTCCCCATCGCTGGTCTTCGGTGTTCAGAACAGCCCCGTTTTCTTGTGGCCTAACAGAAGCCTCCAGGCCACACGGCAAGGCGTCACGGAAAACACGACCTGCAGAGAGCTCCAGCAGCACATCCAGTCCGTATGAGGCTCAGAGCTGTTTTTTGTTATCCTATGTAAAGAGCCCTAATATTACCGCCGCCTCTTTTTCCTCAGTGTTTGTACAGTAAGCGTTTCCTCTTTGCACAACATGAACTGTTTATTACTTTACTGAACTTATTATGTAGTTATTAATGCCTATGAATGAGGCTCTGATGGAAATTAACCCCTTCCTGTCACCTTCGAGCACTGGAGTTTGTCACTCTGCTGCATATGGTGTATTATTAAATGAGCATTCCTTTTCATTGTCACATATAATAAATGAATAAAATGGGAAACGGTGATTTGCCGGATGTGGGCATGCTTTGCTAATGAGAACTTCGATTTAGAACCAAATTTATTGTCACTGTTGTAATTATTTAGGATTAATGAAGGCGACAGTGGGAAAAGGTCCTCGAAAAAGAAGGACAAGAAGGATGGCACCACAGTGAGTATTTCCCTGGACCAACTCAATCCGAAAATGTGTCCGATCAGCAGTGTTGCAGTTTCATTTGTTTAAATGCAGCCCAATACTCAATGCCATTAGAACCTGCAGCCACTTTCAATAATATACACTCTCAGTACAGGAGCTTATAACCCTCCAGGAGTGAAACTCTGTGTGTGTGTGTGTGTGTGTGTGTGTGTGTGTTTCTACTGGCCCAGAGCATCATTAATGTTGACCTGCTGACGGAGGTGACGGAACCCGTCCTTTGCTCCGCTCCCATGCTCTTCCGGCAGGAAGGGAAGCATCACTTTGTGAAGATGAAACTGCCTGCAGACTGTGTGGTGTCAGCGCACATGGATGAGACCATTGGAGAGTATGTGTGCTGTGGACTTCCTGAATCTGAGATGAAATGGTGAAATTGCATATTTACATGTACACTTATTCATGTAGCAGGTGCCTTTCGCAAAGTGACTTACAAGTCGGTATTGAATATTTAGTTTTTCATTAATTACGAATATCATTCTGCTCTGGGTGGTGATGGCTGCAGCGTCTGTACACATCTGGTCGAGGCCCTGTGCACTCAGCTGACGAACATGGAAGAAGTTGTTCTGCGGCACAGGAGCGGCACTTCCCTGCCCATACCTGAGCCCTTTCACTTCCTGCTACCAGAGCCGGTGGGCCTTATCACCGCGGTGTACCCAGCTGGGGTGCCTGATACCCAGCTGGAGCCTGTTAGGAAGGTGGGTACTAGTACTTTGCTCACAGTCAGGCAGAGGGGCTGGGGTATCAGTCCTGTACTGCCATCATGTGGACTCCTGTTGGGAATTACATGGGCGATTGGGCTGTGAGGTTATTTGCAGAGCTGACACCCATTCCTGGGTCTTTCGGTTCCAAGGGAACACGTATACTCGCTCTGCTACCAGCTGGCCAGCCTTCATTCCTTTGACTGTAAATAGTACCCTAAGATAAGTGTGACTAAGCATACTCAGCATGTCACGTGTATGTAAAGGACTAAAACATGGTGTAGTAAAGCACATCGCTCACTCAAAGCGCTCGTCGGGGTCATAAAGAAGAAACGGCTTTTTTGAATCCACAGAAAGATACTCTGCATGCAGTTTCAACCCATATGTACCCACTAATAATGCCGGCGCATTCAACAGCTGCAAGGTCATAAGAGCAGAGAGTGGAGAGTTCATTCTGCACTATTCACAAGGTCCATGACACTGGTTTCCAACAGGAGCTGCACAGAAGGTTGGAGCTGCCGGACGACAGGTCCTGTATGAGACGGGCCAATGCCTACCACTTCCCTGATGAGCCCTATAGAGATGGCTACCTGAGAAGCCCCCACCTAGCCCTCAATCACCCCTCCCTGGAGGGTACCAAGGTCAGTTTGGAGTAGCTGTAGGTTACGCTGAAATTAGCTGATGAAGTGACTGCTGCAGTATGTTCATCCTGTGACTTTTTTTTTTTTCTTTGGTCCCTTGTCACCAGCTGTATTTGGTCCAGGGCATTTACAGCTACCACCACTACATGCAGGACCGTATGGACGACAATGGCTGGGGCTGCGCCTACCGCTCCCTGCAGACTATCTGCTCCTGGTTCCAGCAGCAGGGCTATGTGGAGCGTGTAGTGCCCTCCCACAAGGAGATCCAGCAGGTAGTGCGCACTGTCCCACCTGTGAATGACTGGCCCAGCAGGTACTGCTGGCTGTTACTATAACCCTTTGAGACCCAGTAAAAAAAGATTTTTGGATACATTTCCAGGATTTTTAATAAGTTGTTCTAGGACCGACCCAAAAAATGTGGTGTCATTTAAAAACATAGAGTAGTCTCTTTAAGGTGAGTCAAGGCTTGTGGCATTAGTTTGGGAGAGAATTAAAAACATGTCCTCTACAGTGGACAGAAATTAATATCTGGGTCTCAGGAAAATAATTAGGGAGATTAAGAAAGGAAGAGAGACATAACTGGCTTCTGAAACAGCTGGTTATAATGTGGGACGAGCTTGTAGGGGAAAAGGAAGCAGGGTTTCCAGCTTTCCTTGAGCACTGTGTGATGCTACGCAGGCACTGGTGGATGTGGGTGACAAGCCGGCCTCCTTTGTCGGGTCGCGGCAGTGGATCGGCTCCATCGAAGTGCAGGCTGTGTTGAGCCACCTGCTGGGGATCACGTCCAAGATTCTCTTTGTGAGGTTTGTTCTCCCAAGTTCTTTATCTCTTTTGGTCATGCAGAGTCAAGTTATAGAGTCTAGTTTTGGAACTATCTTGTGGTAAAACACGGTGTTCGGTCCACATTAACTTCTCTTGTTTTTTTTCCTGAATTCTCTAAAGTCAAGGGTCGGATCTTGCGACAAAGGGAAGAGAACTAGCCAATCACTTCTCGACAGAAGGGACACCCATAATGATTGGTGGGTACAACAGCCTTTCAAAAACACTCTGGAATGTTCCACTTTCAGTGGTTATTTTAGTGCACAGCTGTTTGTCCTCTCCGCCACTAGAGGGCTCTAGAATTCCAAAGCACTACAGTAGCCTGATTGCTGTTTCCCTCTCGTCCAGGAGGGGGCGTTTTGGCACACACCATTCTGGGAGTGATGTGGAGCGAGACCTCGGGTGAGATTAAGTTCCTGGTCCTGGATCCACACTACACCGGAGGAGAGGACCTGCAGGTCATCACAGACAAGGTGTGGGTTACAGACCTCAAACCCAGGCTGCATTTTTCTGTGAAGTGCAAATTGAGTTGTGATATTGTGGTGTTTGTCAAAACTATGTCTTACCCCACCCTGACTTGTCTCTCCAGGGCTGGTGTGGTTGGAAGGGGCCGGACTTCTGGGACCAACGGGCCTACTACAACCTCTGCCTGCCCCAGCGACCAAGGGCCATATGAGGTGGGCTGTGACATCATAGTGATGTCACTCACTCCTGAAGATCAGTTGCATTTTACTAGAATAATAATGTGCTTAAATAAACACACAAGGCACTTTAAAAAGAAGTTTTATTTTTTAAGTGTGAAAAATTGTATTCAACATGCTTAACTCCTCAATGAAGATGCACAAATTTAACACAGCACAGCTTGTCAAACACACAGAGCCCAGCACATGTGTTACATTAGCTTGTACTGCTACTTTCACAGCACTAGTTTCACACATTTTCAGTATGAACTTCAGTTCCTTTCAATAGTGTTCCTCCTATTTAAACCTGAATTAAGATGGAACACAGAAGTTATACATTTCAGCAAGTGCTCACTCATTAGCCCAGCAAGTGCCATAGCCATTACAGATTTTGAACCTTCCCACAATGGTCTTCACAGAAGATAACTGCTCCACCATGTACAACCAACACACACACACACACACACACACACTGTGAGCAGTGGTTAGATTCAGCTATGGAGAGGCAGACTATTGCTGTCATAACTACGTTACAATCATTTAAAAACGTTGCAGCAGCACACATACAGTAGTAAGACAGTGAGGAACCATGTAAAAGAGATATGGTGTCTGCCAGGCCTCCTCAATTGTCACCATTGACCTGCATGTAACACTGTCCCAGGATGCAACATCAGCTCCTCCCAGCAATGGTTTTCCCGTGGTTCAGGGAGGGTAAAGAAAAAGGCATTATCAGAATGGCACACTTTGAAGGGTTTCGATCCAAAAGCCAACAGCTCTCAGTTTTCTCATTTAAGCAGTCATCAGTCACAGTCACCACTCCCGCCGTCTTTTCCCATCCTGTGCCCCTGGGCTACTGGATGCCCTCTTCTGTCCAGCCAGTGTGCAGTGAAAGGGCTCCCCCCCATGCCGGGGAGCCCTGCCCACCGCAGAGCTCCCGCAGCGCTGGATATATGTGAGGGTCTCTAGGAGCCGGCCGCACTCCGGGAAGCCAGAGGCCCATGCCAGCTCTTCTGCCGTCTTCCCCTCGTTGTTACAAATCCTGGCCCAACAAATAAATCAATGTTAGAAAATCAAAAGTGATCAATACAGCCACAGCCTAAACCTCGTTGAGAGACACTCACTCAAGTCGAGCCTCACTGGCCACGAGGACGCTGATGCATTCCAGACTTCCTGCTTTTGCTGCTTTATGAACGGGTGTCTCGCCGTACGAGTCCTGTGGACACAGATGAAAAGCAAAATGTCAAAAGTGACAAAATTCCTCTTTAAAAGAAAGAAACATGCTCTGGAAAGGTGTCACTGTTAGATGATAACGTGATCATGATGAGAGTCAGATGTTAGACAATGAGCTAGCTATTTCTGCGATGGCTGTTCAGATGTGAACATTCAATTACGTTTTTTTTTTCCAAGCCACCAAACGTTCATACCTTTGCACATTTATACAGTTGAATAATCACTAATATTGTTGAGCATGCTCAGAAGTATAGGTTGTATCTGGCTGTTACAAAAACGCGCTGGTGTGACCTGTGATTATTATATATTTACCAGAAGTTGACAGTACGCTGGTTTCTCATGTCAGATGGCCGCAAAGAGCAGCCGAACAGGAATGTGGGACCGCCTTAACTCAGCTCATTTCCAGAACGTTTGTTTACATGTCGCGTCTGGTGTTCCCGAGTGTCAGCGATCAATAAGTCGAGAAACGCTGCACGTTTATAGGGCGAGTCGTTCAAGTCTGCATCAAGTAGTAGTTTGTGAAGACACCATTTCCAGAGAATTTAAATTCGTTTTAACTGAGCTCAAAGTTGACGGAATCTTAATGACTATTTTTGCAGAAGCTAACCTAAAGTCAATCACCGAAGGGTCATTTCTATAAGTAAGCTTTTAGGATCGTGACTAAGGGTAAAAGCAACTTTGGGTTTAACAAAAACAAAGAGCTGCAAACAGAGTCGGGCCTCCAACTCACAGCAACTCTCTTTCAGTGAGCGAGTGAGCAGTGGCGACAGGGACACTGTCCAGAGTGACAGGAGCACAGGCTCCACGTGACTATATACTGTACCTGTTGGTTGGCGTCGGCGCCCGTCTGCAGCAGCCACAGCAGCCACGAGGCCTGACCCCCCCAGGCGGCCACATGTGCCGGCGACTGTCCCGACGGGTCCACCGTGGAGCTGACAGCGTCGCCGGCCTCCAGAAGGTGGCTCAGACAGTCCAGCTGCGCGCGCACAAACACAAACAGTGGCGTGAGCTCCGTCCTCGAGGAACACACTGCACCGAGCGGAGCACTTCTTGTACCCAACCTACGTGCGGGCGCGCGCGCGCGGTTCCGCTCCGGCAGGGCCACGGGTCGGCGCCGGCGGGACGCGCGCTGCGTGACACCGCAGCGGAGAGCGGGTAAGAGTTGACGTACACTAGTCTGGACACGGGTAACAAACGCGATGAGGTCCTGAGAAGGGCTATGGACGGTTAAACTAAGTAGTTTTACGTAATACGTGCCGTACGGTACGGCTGTTAAAACCGTTACGTACATCGCCAAGTCAAGTGCACAACTCTGGAGTCGCAGAGGATAAAACAGTTAAGGACTGCAAGGTTGTTCGTTAGTTCGTTACGTTAGTTTACACGGTCCGGGGCTGTTGTGACAGTTTTCGCTATCCGTTCCGAGCGAAACTTGTTTTACCTCAGTCACAGTGACAGTGTCCCGAGGAGCGCGAAACTGTTGTTAAAAACACGTACCTGAGAGTCCGAATCCAGCAGAAACATTATGACGGAGAGGAGAACAGTGAGTAAGGGTAGAAACTCAACCAGTTCAGAAGAAAAGATTTAATTTGTTTTTTTTTTTTTTTTTTTTTTTTGACGTCAGCCAGACGACAGAGGCTCGAGGAGATGAACCGTCGCGCTCCAGTGTCGCGCGGCCCGAGTGTACAAACGGCCGCACGTGCGCCTTGTGTCCTGGAGCTCCGTGTAACCACGTGACCGCCGAGCGCTGCCCGCCCCCGCCCACGAGCGGCGCGCGCTGTGCAGAATCACACGTACACACTTCCGCACGTCGCTCATTTCTGCTGCATTCGATGGGCGCATTTATATAAATAGAAAACATTAGCGACACGCATGTTATTTAAACTAAAGTCGTTTCAAGCGAAAAAAGACATTAACCAATAAACGTTATGCTTTTTTAAAATGATATGCCGCTTTCTGGGCTCCATACAACGTCTGAATTGAAGCTTTATTATTCGCTTTTTTAACAGTACATGCGACAACAGTGAAATCATGTAGACGTGACAAATACGGTTGCACCGTGTTTCTACGAACATTCACATTTCACTCCGTCCTGCGTTCCAGCGGTGAGTTCGAAGTTCGACGAGGGGCTCGTGCGGTTGTCATGGAGACCGTGTAAGCGGTTGTCCTGGAGACTGTTACCCGGCGACGGCGAGAGCTTGAAGCTTCTCGTGGAGGATTGCGCAAGAAAGTTGAGATGAGTGTCGAAAACGGATGTGGCGACCCGACAAATCCGTGAACGTGCTGTCATCCGAGTTTATTGATTATTGACAAATTGAGTTACTTGCTGTAGATATGTACACAATATCTGCAGGTCATGTATAGTTACTGCTGTCTCCTTGCAATGGTTGGTTCCTGGTTCGAATCCATGCTTCTGCTATAGTTTCTCTGATCAAGACACATTAAGTCACTTTGGAGAATGGATGAGATTAATAATATATTCAGATAGCAAAAATACAAATAAAAGTCAAACATGTATATTTATAATATTTTCTAAAAACTAGTCTGGAGGAATAGAGAACCCACTGGAGGATTCTTGGTGTAAAATGTGCATTTATTTAAAGACATTGTGCAGCAGGGGAAGAAGTGAAACCAGGCCATGGGGCGCATGTAAGTTTACTGAACTGGGTCACATGTTACATGTGGTGAAAGTTTTGACCGTTCATCTTGGCACTTGACAGATCCCTTCCTGCAGAGGATCAGAGGCTGAAGAATTACCAACGGGATGTTTCATTAACGCTCCAGTGGCCTTGTGGGGCATCAACTGCACTGCGTACGGTTTCAGGCTCCTCCGTGTCAGTGAACAGGTGTGTCCTTCACCGAGCACTTGTCTGGACTTCAGCCTCACTCTGATAACATCACACCTGAGCTTCCACAGTGTAAGAAGGACACTGCCAGTCTGCGATGCCCAGGAGGTGGCAATGAGTGCAATGAACCCTACCTGGGGCAGTCCTCTGACTCCACACATCCTTTCTGCCAGAAGTGCCACTGTATCTATCAGACGATAGTTTCATTTCAGAATCTGAGCCTTTTGCTGAGCGCTGGGCTTTAATTCCAGGGCAACTGAAGGTGGATGTCCTCCACAAGCCCTACTGGCACCCGTGTCCAAAACTGAGTGCAACCAGGAGAAGTCCTGCTGTCGGAGATGGTGGCTATCTAACAGGAGTATCGCCATGAGTTGGAATTCAGCTGAGGCTCAAAATGCTCTGAGAAATAAAGCTCTATAAATATGTGCAACATAATCTGCCAGCAAGGTATGCTGATGTCGTTAAGTGCCATTGAGTCGATATTTACTCTTTTTGACCATGTATGTAAAGATGCTCCAGATTCTTCTGTCCTCCTCTAATGTCCTCTGTCTTGACTCCGTTGATCTGGTTGCTCCTCATCCTTTTTTTTCTTCCTCCAGCTTTTCCATCATCACTATCTTTTAGAGAGAATCCAGTCTTCTTGTGATCTATGATGACCTTATTGTCATCATCTATGATTCCTGTGAGAGTTCTAACTTGATTTAACCCAACATCCATCTGTATGTTTTCCTGGCTGTCCACAGTAACCTTAACTGAGCACCACAGTTCAAAGGAGTTAAAGTTTTTCTTGTAGTATTTTTTTCATGACCATCTTTCACATGCAGTAAAGGTATGAAGATCAAAATCAAACGTGACTAGTGTGCACCATCCATAGACTCAGTGCTTATTTTAATATTACTCTACTTTATGATAATTCCATTTTAGGGTTATCATATATAATCTTGGAAAGGAAACTGAATGAGAAAATAATATACATCTGCAATTTATTGCTTATAAATATTCAACACTATTTTTTCATAAAAATACAGTATACCCCTAACAAATGACGAAATTGAAACAAACACTTTACATGAAGTATTGCACGACAAAGCCTCCTGAAGGGCACAAGAAAAAGTCAAGGAATGTTTTTTTCCCCAGCATGGTTACAACATCCATCATTGCACAGTTATTGACAATAAATACATCCTCATGGAGTCATCTCAACAAAAACCGGTTTTTCAGCAACAGAAACTTGCAGTGAAACTGGGTCGCTACAGGAAAATCATTTAGAGCAATGAGAGAGACACAAAGAAACTTTTCCCTATGAGCTCTGATGATGGTGGATCAAACGGAAGTGAACAGATGCCTACTGTCAAACATGTACTGAGAAGACCCCTAGAAACAACAAGACAACTCGGTCCCTCAATATCTACTAGAGGGTTCCCTGATGCCAGCAAACAGATGGTTTCCTTACTGAATGCTTTGGCATGCATCTGTGCTCAGTGCTTCTGCTCCTTTATGGTTCACAATGCGAGAAGGTTGGAGGACATCTCTCTGTCTCTGTGCATTACCAGATTTCTTTTGCTGGACCTGATGCACTGGGATGCACATGTTCCTCACTGAAGGTCTGTTTTGGTCATGCTTCTCATCGTGCTTCCTGTGATATCACACCTGGTTAATCTCTGCACACAGTTCAGGACACAGTTCCCTCAGCACCATCTCTAGAAGAACCTGAAAGCACACAGGGTCAATAATGAATCCAGAGCACAACCTTCCATAAAAGTCTTGGTCATCATTGAAATCTAACAGGAATAGAGATGATCTTTTACTAGACCTCAAAAATTTGCTCCAATACACGAAAAATCTGACAATGTAAATATTTTGTATACATCAGAATGTCAAACAGCTCTACAGAACTGAGCCTTGAGGTGTGGAAAATGTCAAAAGCTGGATTCAGACAAAGGCTTTGCGCTGGACACTTACATAGAGGAGATGCCTGTTGGCATTGGACTCCTGTAAAGCATTGAAGATCTTGATGATGCCGTGTCGAGCATTCTGCTGCCCCACAAGGCTCAGCAATGTGTCTGGGAACAGGAATAGGAAGAGGAAGCAGGAGCATGAAGAACATTGAAAATTATGGACATCTTGACTTTTGTTTGTTATTCTCCACTGTTGATTGGGTAATCTTTGTTTAGAGATACAACAGCAGTTCTTTTGTAGATACTTGCAGTTGGTGTCCTACGTGTTCTAAAACATGTTGCCACTTGTATGTAGCCCATACTCTCATCAGACAACTTCTCAAGAAACGGGCCTCACAGTGTTTAACAGACAGGCCAATTAAACAGAAGCTTTCATGGAAAAAGGTGCTGAAGTGGCCTCCTCTACTGCTCCTCACACCCCTCGTACTGCCTGACAGTGTCAGATTCATCTTTGAAGGTGAGTGGTTTTAATTAGGACTGAAGAGAACAGACTAGAGAGTAGCGAGGGCAGTTTGGATGTAATGACTTGGAAAGTGCTTCATTTGTTCTTGTGAAGCGGCTGCACATTCAGTTAACCTGAGAGCTGTAGCTGAAAAGGTGGACAGTAGTCAAGATATATTGGCAATGAAAAGGGAGATATTGACTATACTCAAGAAACACATGTCTGCATCCACATTTTCTCGGACATATACATCGTGTTGGAGAAAGTTTGGATGTTTTTGGATGTCCGCTAAATGAATAAATGTTAATGTAAAAATGTAAATTCCCAGCATTTCCTGACCTGGTATATTCTCCAGAAGCTTCTGCTGGGCTTGCTCTTTAGTCTCTCTGCGTTCAGAGTCAGACCGGGCTTCTGCAGGGACTGCCAACTTCCCATCAGGCCAGAAGGCATCACGGAACACATTGATGTAGTAAATGAGCATCTGCTCACTAAACATCCAGTTGACTGTGTCCTGAATCTGCCTAAAGGTTGGATTATTTTGGGGTTGGGGTTGAGGTTGTTGGGATGGGTGGAAAAACAAATGGAACCATCACCATCAAAAACTCTTTTAAAGAATAGTGTGTCCTGAGTGCCTAAGTTTAAAGAAACTATTCAGAGGTTTGAGTACCCTTGTTTGGAACCCGATTTCCTAGGTCGAAAAACACAAAAGCTGAACGGTTAAAGAGTGGAAGTCGATTTTACGAGTCAAAATGTGAATTATTTAGGTCCAGACAGTAAGTATTTCTAAGACACAGAGGGAGAGCACATGAGTTGTGCCTCTGTGATTCCCATAATCAACCATAGTGGTGGCAGCATCATGATATGGGGCTGCTTTGCTAGTGATGGAGTTGTTGATCATTACCAAGTCCATGGCAGTGTCAACCTGCATGGCTGTCATAGCATACTTCAGAAGTGTGCTATTCCATCGGGGTTATGGCTTATTGGACAGTCCTTCATTTTTCAGCAAGATACTGGCCTGAAACACACCTGAAGGTTGGGCAAAAAGTATCTGGCAAAGAAGGAAAGTGTACAACTCAAACTAAGGACACACATAAGACATTGTCATTTACAAAAAACGAGATTTGAGCAGGTTTACTCCAACATTTGACTGGTTCTGTACAGTCAGCCTAACTATACACTTTCTTTACTCATTTCCTGAATTATTATAGCTATATAGCTGGGGAAACATTCATTCAGCTGGACTTTAAAAAGCAGTTAGACACCTTCAGCAAAAGTATAACAGAATCCCACCTCTTACAATCCGAAGGTACAGAACTGCAGTTCATGTCCATCACCACAGTGCCCCCTGCTGCTCACCACGAACATAGATCCCATTTGACAATGAGATGAGCAAGAATGGGTGAACTCAGCTCTTTAGCTGATGAACTTAAGTGGCCTGACGTTGTATGACCTCATGCTCATTATCCCACTTGCTGCTTCTCAGATGGAGCTGTTTGCTTCCTGTTCTCTTTTCAGTTGCGAGCAAAAAATCAATACATTTCTATTCTATATACACTTTTTCAGTTCTGAGGAGTCTTAGGAGGCTCACTTGTTAATGGTGCGTCCGAAGGTAACTTGGACCAGTGCAATTAGGGTCTTCCGCACCCACTTGAACACTGTTGACAGCAAGAGGCATGAGCATTAGAAAATGTTGAGACATGTTAAAAAGTGTTAAAATCCATACAACAAATGCAGAATCTTTGCTCTTCTGCTCAGAGACGTGAGGAAACACGCGGCACACGTGCACGCACACACACACGCTTCGTACTCACTGCCCCTGAGCTCAAAGACCTCTCCAATCAGCATGAAGCAGGGCTCAGCTACTCCATCCCTCCTCCCATCCACCTCATCCCCACAGTCGGAGACATCGCTGTCGTCATCCGCCTCCTCTTGCTGCAAGGAGAAGTAGGGGGAGGGGTGGTCGAGTGTTACTGAGTGTCTGTCAACAGGAAGATCCTTAAGGAGAAGCACATTAGAGTGTGTGCTGTGGGGGCTCGGGGACTGATCTGTGCGGCCGTGTCTTGTGACACAGTGACATACTTGTCTGCCGAATGAGTGTTTCAAAAGTGTGTTTTTGTTGCATTTTCCTGGTTTTCACCTCCTGATGGGAGAAGAGGTCTCCTGGCAGCTTCTCGAGGAATGAGGACAGGGAGAAAGAGGACTTCTTCTGGATGGCAGTTTCCTTGCAGATCTCAGGGAAAGGGCTGAGAAAGCCATACAGGGCCTCACTCTGGCAAAGGCACTCGTCTGTCATGGTTTTCTGAAAGAAAGGGCAGTTTGTTTACAGTCAGAAACCTTCTCTCATCCAAATTTGTAAACCTGACCTGAGAACAAAATATCCAGAACTTTTCCAGATTAAGAACATGGGAACCACAATCTGTGGAAGCTCCAGAAACTTCTGTGCGGATTTGCTGTTGGAACCCCTAAAGAGACCGTCATTCTAGGAAAAATAATGACTGCTCAACAGACTATATAACATCGCTGCTTCTTTTTGTGCTGAACTTTTCCCTGAGGTATTGGTGAGGCCACTAATAGTCACAACACCAGAAAGAGATGTTCACCAGGGATATGTGGTAAATTGGCTGGTAACGTTTCTTCTCATAGTATCTCTGGTGAAATTATCTCTGTTCCTGTAAAATTAAAAAACTCTCCTGCCTGAAAAGCACAATGGTGGACAGGGCACTCGTCTCACCTCTAGGAAAGCATTGAGCTGGTTCTTGGATTTTTCGAGAAATTTTTGGTCAATGGATTTAAATGGCAGTTTACTGAGAGCAGGCAGCTGGACCTTCTTCAGCGATGGGTGACCCTACAAGGGGAGAGTGAGAGAGACAGAAAAACAAATCGCATCATTCCTTCCCTGCCCTTATTTTCTGTACCCATAACACCTCTGATTATCTCAGCTGGTTTTGTGACTCATTCCATCACCACGGCAACATTGCATCACAGCGCTGCTGAGGCAGTGACTAGAGCTCAGGGGCCTCTGAAACAGCTGTATATCTCGTCTGATCGTTCAGAGCAGCCAGCGGCTTGAGGGATGCACTGTGGCTGTGCTTTGTGGCTGACTGGTGGGTCTTGAAAGAATTGTGGGGAGGATCACCATGGAGCGTAACATGGGTGGCCTGCGGGTGGGTTATATGGAGGGGATGTCTCAGTAGGTTGTGGAGACTTATTTTGTGTGTGGGGGTCATGGGTGTTGCTGTGGGCTTTGGGATGGAGCATCACATCAGCAGTGGATTGGGTATTTTAGTCGAAGTACGGGCACACACACCTCCACCAGCTTCCGGTGCAGCATCTGAAAGTCGCTGAGCTTGCGGGAGACAGACCAGCAACTGCCCTCGACTTCATCCGCGTCCAGCAGACTCACTTTCACACAGTAGCATGGCACCTGCTCCCCGTTCTCCTCCATGGCCTGCACGACAAGCCAATCCATCACACTTAAGGCCATTCGCAAGACACACAGCCACCCCCCATACTCCCTCTGCCTTTGCTGGCTCATTACCTGCCCAGTGTCTGGATGGCAAAGAGTGAAGACCACCAATTACAGCTTACATCGAGTCCAAATTATCATATTTCAGTTCACACTAAGTCCCAGATTAATTACCAGCAAAAAATGGAGTGATGAAATAATCATGGCCAGTGGCTTAGCTTTGCAAATGTGGAATTATTAAAGCTGATATTTTTTTTCCCACTTGGACCTGATCTCCAACATCCTTCTCAGAAAGGGAAAAATAACACTTGTATTTTTACAATGAATCTTAATGGCATCTCAGCCGTTTGACTCATTACTGTAATGCCAGGCCTCCTGTAAACATGTTAAAAGCCTTGAAAGCGTGTTGCAGGACTGAGCATGATGAAACGCCTGCCTTAGATTCATAACCAGAATCAAAAAAAGAAGATGAAGTGACCCATAAATTGGCAATTTCATTCAGCAGAAAACTGCTACATTCAGTTTAACTAAAAAGTACTTTAAGGGGGTGTGGTACATACACACACACACAGTTTCTGAACCGCTTGTCCCATTTGGGGTCACGGGGAGCCAGAGCCTCACCTGGCAACACAGGGCTTAAGGCCGGAGGGGGAGGGGACACACCCAGGACAGGACGCCAGTCCGCATTTCCACTTTACTGCTTTTTCCCCAACCAAGTGTCTAAAACTTTTGCACAGTACTGTATATAGTCATATTTCTGGTGTTCCACAGAGGCTAGATGATTATACGTTGCTTGGAGCAGCAGCTGTTTGGGAAACCTTTACTAGGATGGCTGTTAATCAGTTTCCCCAAAGTCATTGAGCCTGGAGCTCAAAGCATTCAATCAACACGTGAACTGCATCCAGTAAATCCTGGAGATCAGTTTCTTCCCCACTGGTTAAGGAGATTGGACCAAAAACCAATCCCAGTTGCCCCTAAAGTGACTGGTAGATGAGATCCAAGAAGGATTGATTCCAAACACTGGATTCCCTAGGATTAAATGTAACACTGCAGAACGGAAGACATCCTGTGAGCTTTCTGACTGGGGTTATCCAAGGGAAGTTCACTGGCACCAGCTCACCTCCCCATTGTCGATAACAGCCTTCCACCGGCCCAGGTTCTCGCACCACCAGTCTGTGCGGGAGATGTGCTGCTGTAGCTCTCCTTGCTCCTTCTCCATAGCCCCAATCTCCTCCTTCAGTCTGGACAAAATCTGTGGCAAAACCATGTACCAGTGATGCAAGGTGGGCTAAAACACTGCAAACCCAACATGCATTGTCATGGAAGTGCACTAATACACACTGACACATCTGAATTCCAGGGCACCAAGGCAAGACACACTTTTTTGTCCGGTTTTGGCGAGTTCTGGATGGAGCCCAGGGCCTGCCTCTTGTACTCCAGCTTGTCACTGAGTTGCTGTAGCCTGCTGGTGGCGTAGTTTGTGTGCTCCCTGATTCCGTGATTGTCCTCTTCCAGCACTTCCTCTCCAGTCTCAATGATCTGATATTGCAAACAGGGAGTGATATTACCTCAGCATGTTTAAATTACAAATTAAAAATTATATCTAATTAGCTGATTTACTTCATTTCCCATTTTACATATTACAATATTAGATATGGAGCCGAACCTTGGCCTCTGCATATCACCACAGTCTTTACATGGTACACAAAAACATCTTTAAGCCTGAGACTGTCTGTTCATGTCCCACTGACACATGCCCCTTACTTGTCGCCACTGTCCCCACGAGCCCCCCAGGCTCACCGTCTCATCTTGGTTCTCACAGCTAGACTGCGAGTCGCTGCACTGTTCCTGCCACTGGGTGAGCCTCTCGCACAGGTCACACACCAGGAAGGACGGGTAGTAGCGTTCCTTCATGGTCTTGTACACATCACTCTGAATCTTGAGGAATACATCTATGCCCCGGTTCCCCACCAGCGTTTGCTGAACCTCCTTATACAGGGTCTTCTCCACCGGGATCTCACGGCTCTCCACGAAGTACTTCTGGTAGATCTCCCCCACCAGCTGGGGCACTTCGCTCTGCGATCCAGAAAGAAATGTGAAGCCCAGAAGAGTGTGCTATAAACTGGGTCATCACACAGGCCGAATGGAACTCACACGTATTTGTAATTACCCAGTGCAAGCAAACAAGCATTAAAGCACGGAGCAACTCGCTTTAATCTGCAATATGCCATGTTTTCTCCTAGCAAAAGCTCCATAACTATGAGTATTCCAAAATGTGAGCCAGTATAAAGGCCAGGAAGCCCAGGGATTTCCATGTAATTAAAAAGGCTACAAGCTTTCCTGCCTTCCAGGAGACGGTCTCCTCAATATGAATGTCGTACTTCTGCCAGTGGATAATGCAGAAGGTGGAGGATGTTTGAGAGGTTGGAGAAAAAAGGGTAGTTGGCGATGCTTCAGAATGGGTTGATACTGAGAACCACTGACCTTGCTGGCAGTTTTCAGCATCTCCACTTGCTCCCAGAAGCTGAGAAGCGCCCTCTTGTCCACTCTCTCCATGTAGGTGCGGAAGTGCTCTCGCAACGTGGGGTTGGACATGATTTCCTCAAACTGGATTATCTGCGGTGGCCACAAACAAAAACATTCTGTACTGCAACCGAGGATTTTGGGAATACTAAACTAGTACTGTATCTTGAGTTTCCGACAATTATATCTTTCTGGGAAACACCCATACCTTCAGTATACTTGACTCCTGGCTGTTTTTGCTGTACACACTGGGGTACAGATATATGTTTGGTCTACGTGTGCTGTGTTTATTTTGGGGGATATACACACTCGCCTTCTGGCACTGGGTCCCGTAACCTTCATCAACAACTCCATCCTCCTGCTCGTAGTTGGGTCCACCCAGCTGCTGGATCCTCTTCTCGCAGTGACGCTTGGCCACCGTCAGTTGGTTGATATAGCGTTCCATGTTGCGCGCCCGCAGCAGGTCTGCCTTCATGGCAGCTGCCTCCTTCCCTTTGCACTCTGTGGGGCGAATGGGGCAGTTACAGCCTTCCTAGTACTCTTTCAGTTGTATAACAATTTCTCCCACCCAAAAATACTCAACACAATTTTGACACTTATAGAGTTTGACACACTGAAGAAGCAATTTAATTAAGTTCTCGTGAAAGTGAATGAAGAGAGATTTTTCTCCACCTTATTTAGTAAGATCAGAAGCACTACAGCAAGACATTCAAGAATCCATTGATTGCCCTTTATTTTCTTCAATGGAAAATATGAGCTCCACAGGACTCCCTCTACGTTTATAGACATGTACTTTTTTTTAATTAAAAGTAGAAATAATACTTCAGTGGGTTGTAAATTAAAACGGATGGCTCTTCGCTGACTTTCACCTTTCCAGAGGGTATGGGGCTGTAATGATAAATATGAATGTACTTCAGTTCAACAAAAGTAAGTACTTAAACATCTGAAGGACAGGAAAGATTTTCAACTGTTTCCTTCTCCACGGAATAAAACTTAATAAGGATAAAACAAGAGAGGGGGGTTTCGATTTCAGTTTTGTGCAAATTTTTGCAGCGTTCATAAATCTTCCTCGGGCCCTCGTTTTTGTTTGTTTGGTATCTGCCGAGGTAATTGACTTCTGTGTCAATCACAGACAGATTCCGAGATGCACCGCGACATCGACACGCCGTCAGCAGAGCGGTGATCACATCCATCTACACTCTCATTTGTGTGATGAGCACCAAGTGCGCTGGCTCTCTCAGAACAAATAGCGACCTACGAACCCATCGTCCTGTTTTTTGCTATTCAATTTCCATGACAAAAGGCTGATTTAAATACGCTGGAACACTTACCAGGGTAAATAAATTGAGACACCCACTGGAAATGTGGATGCTGTGGGCCTTGTTAGCAGAAAAAGAAGTGTGCCTTGCTAAGCAGTGAGAAGCAACAACCCACTGGTTACAAGTCAACCACCAGCAGGTGGTGTAGTAAGTAGGGTCATGTCTCATGACCGCGTTCTTGTGGTCGGCCTACCTTTCTGCTTCTTCATCCGGGGCATGTTGCTGATGGTGGTTGCCTGGATTATTTCCACAACAATCTGGTACCTGTGGAAAACAGGAAGATGCCTTGGCCACTCATCCCCCATCGCCAATAAGACGAGAACACATTCAGTAGCGACTGGAGTGGAGTGTGTGTCAGAGATATAGTAGGTCCCTTCAGGGATGATCTGTCAGAAAGAAGGAACCTGAACGATGCCACGGAACAAACAGAGAAACAGAGACAGCGTGAAGCGAATCGTCTGCTTTCACACATGTTCCCAACACACTGCGGCTCTCGCTGCGGCCCACAAATCTGGGGATCGGAGCAGATGTGGAGCCAAAGCCGGAATGCCTTCTCGCACAGTGGCAACAACAAGGAGAGAAACAAAACAATAACGGCAATGGTGTCGCTGACGTGCGCCTTGAGGCAAACGGGGCTGACTGATCGGAGCTGTCATATTGGCAAAAAGCAATCTGACCTCAGTGGCAGCCATTAAGGCAGACACTCTGTGAAGGAAAAGTGAAAACAAGGCATGAGATGTGCCATAATTGTTACAGAGTGGCTCCTTACAC
The DNA here is from genome assembly GCF_900964775.1 of Scleropages formosus. Classification (NCBI taxonomy): domain Eukaryota; kingdom Metazoa; phylum Chordata; class Actinopteri; order Osteoglossiformes; family Osteoglossidae; genus Scleropages; species Scleropages formosus. The sequence continues at coordinate 2,565,203 of NC_041821.1, forward strand.
CCATCTGCTTTTACCCAATGGAAGACCCAGTTGCCACGAGGTTTAAAAAACAGTAATCTTTCTAATTTCCCAATGATACGCTGAATTAACCTGCTAAATATATTACATGATCTACATAGTACTTCCAGGTGGGCAGTTGTTATGGCAACATGTTTTAATCCTCTGGTTAGAGTGTAATCAAGTGTTCTTAGTTATCTTGCGCCAATTATACGCGAGCTCCTAATTTTGAAAAAAGGCCTAGATTTGGGCACAATAATCTGAACGTGAGGTGCACCTGTGACGCTCGTCCATCTTAAACAGCACAGACCAATTAACCCTCTTTACTTGTTGTTTTTCTTGTTGAAGCTTTGTGTTGCTATGGCAATGAGATGAGAGCCCCTGGAGTTACATAGTTTGCACTGTATCGAGGTATTCTTCTTCATCGCTGTGCCTATCAAAGGCTTCTTTAATCATTATGGGATAGTTTTTACATGCTCTACTATTGTTGATAGTCAAGGTTCTACTAGAGGACAGATTATCACATCAAGTGCCCTTGGCAGTTCCGGAGGGTTCTAGGGTTTGGTGTGCTGATGAATTGCCCAACAGCTGATATCCTCTCCACTGGTAGCTAACTGCCTGTTGATATGTAGCCAATATGATGGCTAAATGCTTGACAGGTATTACAGATAAAGAGTTGTTAGATGATCTTGTAGACAGTTGATTCTGTAGCTAATTGATGTAGCAGACATCTGATGTTGTTGGTAGTTGATGCAGTGGACAGTACATATTGTAGAAATTCGATATGGCAGGTCGTTGATGCTGTAGGTAGATGATGGAGGTAGTTCATGTCGTAGGCAGTTGAGGTTGTTGACATTTGATGTTGTAGGTGCTGATATTGTAGGTAGTTGATGTTCTTGGTTCTTCATATATTAGGCAGTTGATGTTTGTAGACAGCTGACATGGTGGCAGCTGCCTCTCACCTCAGCTGCTCGAGGAAGTCAATGTCAGAGCTGCCACTGATGAGCTTGATGAACTCCTCGTAGGAGGGAGCGTAGGTGTAGGCCTTCCTGTGGTGCTCAGTCTGCTGCTCTCGATGTTCTAGCTGAGCCAACAGCATGCGATTGATGTAGTCAGGGTCACTGAGCACCTCCACCAGGGGTTTGAGCACTGCAGGGAGACACACACACACACACACACATACAGAAGCCAATAATTATGCCACCTTGCTTCCAGTTCCTGATCCCAGACCCTCTGAAGTATGGAGCGAGAGGAGAGCGGTCACCTTTGGTGGCAAGGACCTCCGCTAGAATTGCCCGCAGGCCATGGGCACGGGCTTGGTGCACGGGCATCAGGCAGAGCAGGAGGAGTCGGGCGCAGGAGCGCAGGAAGCGCAGCTCATCCTCTGGGCTGCGGAGGCACGGGTGCAGAGGGAAGGGCTGGGGCAGCTCCTCCTGCCTGCAAGAAGATGACACCTGTGATGGGGACTATGAGTAGAAGAGTGGCCATTCCACTCTGGTTTATACCAGGGAAGAGGACTGACAACCAAGCACAGATAACCATGGGAGGAAGCTTTCTTAAGGCTCAAATCATATCAGAATAGATAGCCCTACTGAGAATACCGGCTTCATTGCCGGCATTGATTCGTGACGCTCCCAGCCTTCCCAGGGTAAGGGGGAAGAGGGTCTGATGGGAAGTAGAGTCGCAGTGCATGATACCTGCAGAACCACCAGATGTCCCACAGCTGGACGCAGCTTTAAAAACACTTGAAGGAAAGGAATTCCAAACAGTGGCCAGAGATTAAGGGAAAACTTAACACTGAGAGAATTTAGAGGTATCAACCTCATCTCCTGTAATCTGACCACCCAATGTTTGTTTTTCACTTATCCAGTCCGGGATTATTAATCCCACTTGTGGTTAATCGGTCCAGGAATTTCATTTGTCTGATCCACGACATTAGGTCCGGACCCATAACGTTCAATCTGGCACAATAGACTCAGTCTGTATTTGAAAACTGCACCAACAGGTTTGAGACTGCGAGGTGCACTGCATTATGGGAACTGTGTACCCACGCTCTCAGTTGCAGTCTGGTGCTCTACAGTCTGGGTTGTGTACTCACATGTTTGTGTTTGCATCCTCGGTTTTGCACCATTGTGCTCTAATCTTCTAATTATTCATTTATTTAAATATATGACGTTTGTCTTCTTCAGACCAGTCCATGCACACTATCACGGTAAATCTACTTCATTAAATATTTTTTTAGTTTAGTTAAATAATGTTATTAATTGTTATTCAATTTAATTTTAATGGATTGCATTGCTTTTCCTGTAATACCAGTCATCATTTAGGCTAATATTGGGATGAACTTGCTATGGGCTTGGAATGAATTGAATGAATTTTTGCCCCTAAGGAATAATAATGGGAAAAGTAATTTCATTATCCCATTTTATGACATCTGATCTGTTTTCAGGAATAAATTTGCACGGAGAACAACCGTACTTCGAAAGTAACACTGGAACTTGTTAGTCCTACTTCACCCCACCTTGGCCTGATCTCTGCATCATGTTCAAGTCCACCTGTCCTTGATCCTGCCCCCTTCAGGGTACAGCTGCAGCCTCCCAGACAACCTCAGTCACCCCACTTTCCGTGGTACCTGGAGTTGGCGGCCTTGAGGTAGCAGAAGTGGGCATGCACAGCCCTGACGGCATCGCTGCAGACCAGCTTGACCAGGTCCACCTCCGCTACGCGGCCCTTCAGCTGCCGGACCATCTCCCAGAAATCCCCCAGGAGCAAGTCGTGGAGCCGGCCCTCGTCGCGACTCAGCGGCAAGTACCAGGAGAGCACATAGTCCCTGTAGCTGTAGTCAAACACTGACATACAGGAGGTAGTGGTATTACTACGATCTCATCGCTGTCTGCAGTCGAATATGTTGCTCACCTTTATCCTTGTGTTCCATGAGAGGTAAAACCCCAGGAAATTCCTCCACGCAAAAGCCGAATCTCCAATCCAGAGGAATTACACAATTACGCTGCACCCCGCACCGCAGTGAGGGTCCATTAAAATGATGGTAAACCAACTTTCAGGTGACAGATGGCCACCAGACAGCCAAAACGCATCCAGAAACCATATGGATATATGGATAGTGATACTGTCACCCCGCTCGCATGCATGTTCCTGCTGCTGAAACAACACTCCAGTTCTCCTGCCCAAGTATTGCCACAATCTGTCTTTTTTTTCTCATTCTGTGTTTCTGTTTTTAACAGTTAAGTAATGAATTGTCATGAGAATAAAGCACCACTTTTGCTCCAAGTCCTTCCTTTCATTACACTAAGTTCTCCATCTAACCACACCCCCGCGATTTATAGGGTAAGCTCTTTGTCACCATTATACACTTATATACGTATGCTCATTTGGACTCGGGCGGAGTGGCCCATCTGTTTTACCGCTGCTCGGGTCGCTGCACTCGAGGAAAACTGTGAATTTCTCACTAACAGGTGTGTCACGGTAATTATGCGGAAGACAGTAGGCATCAGGGAGGAGAACGGGAGAGATTTTTTTTGCTGAAGCACAGCCCAGCCTCATCCTTTCTATCTGAGGTGTTGCGGCAGCACACGTTTGGAACCGGGGGGACGAGGGGGATGGCACGGCGCAGGCCTGCTCGAGGTCTGATGGAACGAGGAACAAAACGTCGGTGTTCCTCACAAGGGCTCCAGGGGGACCTGCAGCAGGACAGCTGTGACTATGAATAGCACATGAGAAAACTGGCCCTTCGCTGAATTATTGAGCAGCTCCTTCGCTCCCGTCACGTCTCCTTGGGTAAGCAGTGCTCTTCCAGCTTCCAGCCCAGTGGTGCCAGAGAGCTCTGTCAGCCTCGAGGCTGAAAACCACGTCCTCTTAACGATGCCCTCAGGCGACATACTGTATGTCACACTAGCACACTGACTCGTGGCAGTTTGACACTTTTTACTGCTTTAAATACGGTAAATGGGGTAAACAGGTCACGACAGCCAGCTCCGAGAGGCACAGTGAAGTCAGAATGTATGAAAGTGGTTAAGTTGCAGCCTTTTTGTGCTGCATTCTACTTTCGCTGGACCTGAGCATTGCAGTCTCACAAAGGCAGGGAGAGAATCTGCACGGCTCGCAAAATCACATAAAAGAGAAACGAACGAGAGTTTTCAGCGCTGAATGAGAAAGACCTTCAGTAGCGACAGTTCCCCTCGGCTCTGCTTCGTCTACGGTATTCCGTTGCGGGCTGGGTGTTATTTCAGCGTTATTACACCGTTTCTATTTTTAAAAAGCACCGTGTGAGTTCAGAGTGTTCTTAAGAAAAAATAACTGCTGATTAGTGGTTTTCACTTAAATTCATAGAGAAACTGGAATTCAGAAATTGGTGACCTTCCGTGGAGAGTGTGTTGGCACAGTGGGTTTAACTGGGTCTTGTTCTCCGGTGGGTCTGGGGTTTGAGTCCCGCTTAGGGTGTCCTCCGACGGACTGGCGTCCCGTCCTGGGTGTGTCCCCTCCCCCTCCAGCCTTATACCCTGTGTTGCCGTGTTAGGCTCCTGCTTGGGACAAGCAGTTTCAGACAATGTGTTTTTTGTGTGTGTGTGTGTGTGAGATCTTCTGTTCCATGTTTCTCACTACTGCCACTCAAAGGAAGAGATTTCCACTGAGCGTTCAGGTGTGCAAGAATACGGTGTCACCCTCCTGACCAGTGGATGCTATTGTCTCACCTGAACTAAAGGTGTAACCTACCAACGGAAGGTGTTAGCCTACCATGTACCCTAAGAACAAGTTTCAACTTACTGTCTGCTCTAATTGAACATCTTGTCGTTGGTTTTTTGGTCTGGCAGAATAGTGATGATGCATTGCGGTACAGCAACGCCAAGCATTTCCACCTTAGGATACTTACTCAGTGTCTACAACCCCCCCCCCCACACACACACACACAACAAAAAAGCAGTACACAAAGGTCTGCTCTTGTGGTAAAATATAAATGCCAGCCTTCTAATTTGCAATCAGAACCGCCACCTAATGAGATTAGTGTAGCTCAGCTTTCATTCACGATGTCAGGAGTGCCTCTCCTACATGAAATGAATCCAAAAGCGGCACTGGCGTAGCTGCACATTACTCCCCGCTCCATCGGAAACTTAAGTAGGTTTGTTAAATCCCAGAGCCGAAATGAGTGAATAATGTGCCCGTTGTCTGGTAACAAGACACCAGCAGACTCCAATACTGTTTCAACATTATTTTAAAGCACTGAATTTCATTATGTGCTCCTGTTACAAACCGCCACCAAATGAATGAAACTGAGAGTCCAGAAATATACTCACAACAAGGCTGCTGATTTCTGTCCACTTTGGACGGCACTCGTGCTGGACAGGTGCGCGGTAGGATTCGTATTAATGAGGGTTCAGGAGCCTGAACTTCGCTGACCTCACCCACTGTGGTGGACAAACACCCAAGTACAAAATGTGAGCTGACCGCGGAAGTCCGAGCTCAGGTGAACTCACCTTCTTTGAGGGCCCTGTCCACATTGTGTGACACCACCACCCGCCTCGCTGGGACCGACTCCACAGCAGGCACTGAAAAGTGGCCCTGCAATACAAATGACAGCTGTTCTGAAAGCGACACAGGAATTCTCACCGATCAGACACTGGAGGGATCGGTCAAAGGAGCATTCTGCACAGCCAGGCCTCTTTAGAGAATATGACAACGACCAAGGGAAAATCTAGTGGAGAAGCGGAAGGTCTGGGAAAGGGCACTTTAGCAATCAAGCGGGGCAAGTTCAATTTGGGTCCCATTGTTCACAAAAATGCTGCCAGTTACCGTGGGGGAAATTGTATACTGGGCTGATAATGAGTCATCCCTGTGCCGTAAGACAGGCAGCAAGATATCCCCGTTATCTTATACCAGCCATTGGTTTCTCTCCTTCAGTCTCGGGTTGAACAATGAGGACTGAAAAGTGACCTGAGGTCAAAATTGGAAAAAGTTTTTAAGTGTGATGCTCGAAAATAGCCCATAGGTACTGTATACAAGGGCATGCAGTCCCTTCGTGGAATTGTAATTGTAACTGTAATCGATTCTCTCCCTCAGCAATCACCCACTCCGAATTTTCCGGCAGATCCTGCAGCAGATCAGGGCTAAAAACTGTCCTGCAACATGGAGGCTGATGACATGTGTCTCGAGCATTCAAGTAACGCATGGGACGAGTGTGAACGTGGCATCGTGACGTGACCCGCCACCTCGATTCGAGAATTGGGAAGCCCGAAATGACACCTCTGACATCCACAGTTTCACAAGTGCCCAGAATGGACACAACTTCCTTGTTTGCTCAGAGCAAACTTTGGAACACTATTTTTAGATTCTGTTTCTGTTCAAGAAATCAGCAATGTCACAGAGCTGCTCAGTTCCGTAATTACATCTTGGATGATTTTCTCCATATGTCAGTGCAAAATGGAAATGCAACTCAAGAGAGATGTACATTTCAATAATTTCATAGCAGGCCTGGGACAGGAGGCTCACCCTGGTTATTACAAGTATGTATGTCACAAAGGATGATTCTGACAAATAAAGAACTTCTGACTGCTTTCATTCCTTCGCCAGGCAGCGTGGATTATGAAACATATAAGCTTTGATTCATCTTGCGACATTAAGGCTGCCACACTGCTTGGGCAGTATGGAAACTTTCTGATTGTCTGTCCGCTGCAGCTTCAACACAGACACTTTTTTATTAGGCATGTTTCATGTCACTCTTACTGGTTATCCTCAAGTGCCAACAGAGTAACCCTGGGTAAATTAGCGGAATTAGGTCTGAAGGGCAGAACTGGAGCATCTGGGTTCTGGGTCAATCGGACCATGACACAGATGATTACTTCTGTACCAGTCCAGGCATCTTCAGTGCAACTGGAAATAAACAGCAGCCTGATAATGAAGAAATGCACTATAAGCAACGAAATTATAAGGCAAAGGCAGATCGTAACGGTACTTACGATGATCGAGTTGAGCAGAGCCGACAGGTGCGCGGCGGTGCGCCTCCGGGGGTCGAAGCGGGCCGCTCGGATGGGACCCCTCCTGCCCAGGACCCCCAGGGCGCCCAGCGACACACACAAGAGGGCGAAGGACAAGTACATGAGGAGCTTCACAAAGAGCACTGCCATGCCGAAGGAGGGAGTCTGGAGAAGAATCCCGGCCAAGAGTCCGAGGGCGGCGGCGCGCACGAAGAAGCGGGGCGCGGAGCCGCTGCTGCTGCTGATGCCGCCGGCCGGACGCATCCTCCTGCCGTCAGCGACATCAATGTCATGTCCCAGGGGGCGAGCTGTGGGTCCGCGATCCGGGGCTCGGTCATAACAGAGCGGGTGAGCGATGAGTTAAAGCAATCGGCTCGCTACGGAAAGCGTCCCCGCGTCGCCTTCCTCAAAAATCATCATCCTCATCATCATCATCATCATCATCATCGCCACCACTCTGTTAATACTTCTTATATTACAAGTACAGACGAAGCGCTGTGCTCAAGAACATCTCCAGGGGTCCACGTTTCCTGTCGCTGAAGACAGAAGAGTGTGTGGGGTTCCTCTCCGCCGTGTGTTCCGTCCGTGTGTTGAGTGTGTCAGTGACAGCGGTTACAATGTAACACGAGCGAGTTACTGACTCACGGGAGAGAGAGCGCGAGAGAGAGAGAAAGAGAGAGAGAGAGAGAGAGAGAAGAGAGAGTACCTACTCTGATCACACTGATCGGAGGAAACACATTGATTATTACACTAGTCACATTTATCACACCAATCACTCCATGTGAAATCATCGATCACACTGAACACATTGAGCGCTGATCATACTCATGAGTGACTACGCTGACTGAACTGATCGCACTGACATTTCCTTTGCGCCCCGAGCCGAAGAGGTAAGAAGGATAGCTCGTATATATTATATGAGACACACCGGCTGCTCGGGCGACAGAGTCAGCAGCCCTGACTGGAGTGAAGAAGAAGAGAGGATCTTCAGTCCAGGGGGTGTAGATAGTGGGATCAGGTCCCGATGTGAACGCAATCACTCACTACAACTGTTCCCGAGTTCACAACGGATGGACCAGCGCGCCTTTCTCGCACCTTATTCTCTTTGACTTATTTTTTTAATTAAAAAAACCCCGATAATTATGTATCTAACCGGAATAAATCAGTCTGGTGAGGGAGACGTCCAGGGGCTTTTTTTCCTCACCGTCGTCTTGTTTCCCGAAGCCTAGGAATGTCTTCCCATAAAGAAGCAAACTGGTTTCACACGGTCGGAACTGTGTTTCCACGTGTAACGGGAATGGGCGCTTTGGCGCTTCAAAGGTTGCGAACACTGATCACGCGGAATACGACGGGACACATTTACTCCGCTTTATTTGTTACCGCTCCAGGAATTACCCTCGGGCAACATCCAGCAGCGCTGCTCTCGAGCGCCACCTGCAGGAGAGAGGCGCGTCTGGCGCGCCGCGAGCCACGTGGGAGACCGGAGGTGACGTCACCTGGTTACCGTCTCCAGCAGCGGCTCGCGAGCTCAGCGGGCTTCTCGCGCTCCGCCTGTCCGCCTGTTCTGTCTCTCCTGTCTCTCGTCGCTCTTCAAGTTGGCGCACCGCGACGTGAGGAGAAGCGCTTCCCGCACGGGCTCATCATGTTTTAATTTATTTTACTTTCAATGAAAGTGCGGAGGCCACATGGCGACTTTGTGGCTCGGAGCGGCTGACGTCGTGGGCGCTGCCCGAGTCCGAGCTCTGTAAAATCGGCCGCCGTGACAGGTACGCGCGCTAGTAGCCGGCGCTAGCATTAGCAAGCCTGCTGCTAACCGTTTCTGCTGATTTTACTCCGCAGTTCGCATCAAGTGGTTCTTAAACTGAATTTGTGACAGAATATGCATATAAACGTTCGTGCAGGTGTTGGCACAAATAGTCTGTTAGCCGTCGTTTCCTAGTTCCGTGAAGAGAAGGAAGGTGTCGTCAAGCAGCGCTGCCAACATGAACACACATCGGATTTCATATTTAATAAAAGAAATATGTGCGTCATATTTCAGAAATAAATATGAAAAAAATGTATTTTTCTGCTTTCCTGCGTGTCATATTTTGCCGTGAATGGTGTTCAGCTGTTTGTCGTGGCACCTTGGCTTGAATCAACAGTTGCATAACGACACCATGGCATGATGGCATGACCATAGCCTATAGCAGTGATGTATGTAAATCATTAATGAGTGCACTAAAATGATACATTAGTGTATTAAATTAGTCTCTTAAAGTAATGATGACAATCTGGGTTTCTGACTTGTACTCATTTGTCCAAGTCATACAGGTACGAACACACAAAAAACCAGACTATTCTTGAAGGCCCTTCTGCTGTGGCCTGGTGAAGAAGAGATTATCAGCAGAATAGGATTTTTATAACTATATTAAAGATGTGTGTTAAAGTTTGAGTTTAAACATTGCGTTTTTTTCCACCAGTCAAAGCAGCCAGCTGTCACTGAGCCTTTGAAATGTGTATATCAGATATAAATATATTTGATCCTGTGGGACAGCTGCTTAGAAACCTTATTAATTTGCTCAAAACCCTGTTTTACTGGCATAAGCGGTTATGATTAGTGTTTGTGTGGTAAAAACGCGGAACAGTAAATGGTCTGTAGCAGTGCCATCTAACTGTCTGTTTGGTTTCTTGAATTCACGATGAACATGCGATCGTCTTTCTTGTGTAGCTTTCTTGAGGCGCTGGGCAGTACTGTAAACGGGAGTCATGTACAGCCCCAAGGAGCTCGAAGGAGAAGTGGACCATTCCTTCTTTGACAGCGACCGCGAGGAAAGTGCAGACGCGAGTGACCACCAGAATGTCCACACTGGAGACGACAGCCTTAAAGGAGGACCGTCTGAGGCTGAAGGGGGAGGTGAGAGGAAGGAGGATTCATCCCTGACAGAAGACCCAAAGAAGGGCTCGCATGCAGCCTCCCTGCCGTCCTGCCCTCAACGATCGGAGGATGATGGGAGCGAATCGGAACAGGCCCCCGGCCACGGTGCCCTGCCCGCAGCTGAGTCTGGCTCCTCTTCAGATGAGCAGGAGGAGGACAATGAGGTGGAGGAGGACAGCTATGACCTCAGTGAAGCCAAGGAAGAGAGTGAAGGAGATTGGGAGGAGAAGCCAACCAGGTGTCCGGTGCCAGGCCGTTGCCTTACCAGAAGGTCCAGCGGGAAGTTCAGAAGCCACCGCTCACCATCCTCATCTGGCTCCGAGAGCTCCCACAGTGAATCTGGGAGCCACGGCTCAGAACCGGTATCCCCACGAAGGAAGCTAACGTTGAGCCGGTTCTCCTCATCTCCTCGACACCAACCTAAGCTGGCCACCGCGACGCACAGAGAGAAGCAGTGTCCCTCGGGGGAGTCAGACGATACGGTGACAGACGTGACCCCCTTGTCTACGCCGGACAGCAGCCCCGTCCAGTCTTTCGACATGACCCCAGGTGGAGGCGGGGATGGGAGGGAAGGGGTTGCCCGTGCTGTTGTTGAGCAGCACAGTGTAGGGTGGATCTGAGGGTTCAGTCTGATTTTGACCCAGTAGGTGAGAGATCAGCAAGCCTGGGGGCTGGCAGAGCTACAGTTGACCTGGGTGGTCTCAGCCTTGCGTTTTGCAGGTCTGTAGAGTTGGGTGTGGGTTTTAGGAGGGGCCGCAGGGGCCTTGGCCGGTGCCGTGGGTCTTAACCAGCTTCTCAAAGGTACCATTTACAATCAAGCTTCTGGTTACCGACAACATCGTTGTCTTGTTATTTAGAGCCTGGAAGCACACAGAGAAAGAGAAATCTGTCAGTTTACAGTCAGCTTTAAGTGTATATCTATGTCTGTGTGTGCTCTAGTGAGGGAGATGTCAAGGAGCTTTTTTCACTACCTTCTGTTCATAGGAAGGTAGGAAGCAGCAGCATCTTTACCCCTTGGGCACCTGTTGCCACACTGAGGTTTCTTTCTTTAATAGAATACTGCAGAGATTAGGTTATTGCAGAGGGCATAGCTTAAATTAAAAATAACATTAGTTGTGTGTTGGAATGTAATACTGGTAATTTTGCAACATTTGAAGTGCTTCACTGTATCCTTCTGTGTCCCAGTTTTCTGGGTGACACATATTTATTGTCCAAACTATACTTAAGTGCATCTTCAGCATGGTTTTGCATCCTCATGCACGTTATAGAGGACATTTTATACTTTTAAGTGATGCCACATGTTCGGAGGTGGGGCTTACCAGAAATTCTAGAAGTATATACAAAATGCGGGTTTTTCTGCAGGGTCTCAGGAGGGCGTGTAGAGTTTTTACTGTGTTACTCCAGCTGAAGTACCTTCTATAAGGAAACAGCAGCAGGGCTCTCAGATTATGAGGCTGTCACGTTAGATGTTGGACCTGTTTGCTGCTTGTCGTTCCACTGAAGTGTTTCTTGCCCTGTCCCCTAAAGCTTTCATGAGTTTGGAAAAGAAGATGAGTGACCTCCACATCGACCATCCTGGCCATCGGGTCCGGAAGAACTACTCCTTCAGCAATGAGGAGGTGCGCCGCATTGACCGGGAGAACCAGAGGCTTCTTCGCGAGCTGTCCCGCCCAGCGTCCAGGCCCAAATCCATGTCTGGGCGTGGCTCTGGGTCCGGGTCTGTGTGTAGCAGCAGCCTGAGGAAGCCTGGCAGTCCCCCAGTCCGCCTGTACCACAGTGCCCTCAACCGACAGCGGGAGCAGCAGAGGATCGAGAGGGAAAACCTGGTGAGGTTTTCAGAACCTCAGCTGTGTCCATATCTGGGTCTGGCCTCTGTCATTTGTCCCACTGTCACTGAGTGAAGCTATCACCTCCTGGGGGCATTTAGCAGTAACATTTAGGGTTAGAGTTCTCGTATTTGCAGTAAAGTTTTCAGTAAAGACATCTGAGATGTGAAATTTGTGTTAGACTATTGTGACCAGCAGGGGGCGTACGTCACCTTTCCTAGTATAGTGTTGTTGGGGTCATTGCCCTTTCTGCTGCATGGCAGTGTTTTTTGCTAAACCCCTCTGAATGCTTAATTTTGAAAAAGTTACATAAATGAATATTAAGCTGAGTACTTTTGATTGTACAGTACTTTGGTGATTAGTATCTGTTAAGCGTTGACATGTATATGTGCATTGAATCATTAAATTGTTACTGGCGGAATATCTATTAGTGAAATTATCAGCATTATTTTCTATGTTAAAACAAATATTTATATTGCATTTCCAAACTTCAGTAAAGAATTCAATTTAACAAAAAAATACAGAAGAATTCAAGCTATTGAAAAAGTGGCCAGTTAGGCCCTTGACCCCTAACCCTTGACTCTGTGGAGCTATGCATGGGAGTGGATACAGTGTTCCAGCTGGTTAGTTGGTGTGTCTTTATTATGGACAACTGTTTCTGTGCATGTAATTTAAGACTTGGAATAAAATATATAATGAATGTTTTTGCCTGTAAACAAAAAATGAAAATTTAGGCTAGAGTGATGACGTTTATAAGGCACCAAGGGGCTTAGCGGTGACGCTGTTTGGAGTCCGGACATTTTGACCCAGCCAGTGAAAGTGGAAAGGAGTGAAAGGGGAAACGCTTGGACAGAAATAGATGGGAGCAGGTGGTGGGGACACTGTGTCCGCCTGACATTACAGAGGGCTGAGCGTCAGTGTGGGGGGGGACCTCCTCACCCGGTGCGCCGTGGTACATTTCCCCACACCACACTTCAGGTTCAGAAAGACAGGCCTGGGAAATTGTACCTTTCAACCAAAGTTCCTTGTCCAGGAACAGTTTCCCTGGTTACTTTGCTGCTCCTCCCATTTGAGCAGAACGGTTTGTTCCCGCGTTGTGTTGTGAGAAGCGGTGCCGCCTAGATCTGGCTCTATTCTTAGAGTTGTGTAACCTAATACTCTCATCAGTTCATTCTCTGGTCCCTGTGTAAAAGAGGCTCCATTCGCCTCCCTACTGGCCTGAGACATGACGGTTTGGTCCAGTCCCACCAGGGCTTTAAGTCTTTGTTTTGTCTCTTCCAGGCACTGCTTCTTGTTTGTAGTGTGACTGCTATTTTGAAACTGCGGTTTAAGGGTTGCGTTCACACAGCCTGCATTCCTAGCAGTTCTTCAAACATCTTAATATCTTCAAGAGCTTCTACTTGAATTTATCACCTCTGTGGCTGTACTTGTCAAAGCAATGGGTTTGGGCCAGAATTTGGACTTTAGCGTCCAGGCGTGGGTGTCTTGTAGCACTGGGCGGAAACATGACCATGTGGGTAGATTCCACTAAGCTGTGGGTCTCGGGAGAAACGTTGCAGTTACCAGTACCAACTTAGTTCCCTGCCTGCCCCCCACCAGCAGCCTGTTTATGGACTGTGGTTGGACTGTGTGCAGAAGTGGGTGAGGTTGTGCAGGACAGCTGGTACAGCACTGTAACACAAATGCTCCCCAGTTCACCCTGATGACACCTCTTCCTCTTCACCGCCCCCTGCAGGCTTTACTGAAGAGGCTGGAGTCCGTGAAACCCACAGCAGGCATGAGGAGGACGGAGCAGCTGGCTGACTATCAGCGTCAAGCAAGGTACCTGGGCGCCCCTCCTCCTCCTCCCACTGTGATGGACAAACCACCCTTCATCAGGAGCCCTGCAGGTACCCTCTCACCTTAGTATCTGTATTCCCTCTGCTGTAGGTCTGTCCTTCTGTTTTTCACTCTAGCCAAAATGAAGCACCTGTTTGACATTTCTTTTTCTTTCTTTCTCTCTCTCTCTCTCAGTAGGGAGCAGCTCCAGCCGGTGCAATGCTTCTGGCCTTCGTAAGGTCCGACCAGACTGTAGTGTGTCCCCCAGCACGCCCAAGTCCAGAAGGGGGACAGAACGCAGGGCAGCTTGGTCCTGAGAGCTGCTCCACTGAGTTCGCGTGTTTGGGTGTGCGAGTGTGTGTACATGTCTGTGCTTTTATGCTACGTGAAAAAGCCTGGCAATCAGTGACCAAACCAGTGTGTCAAGTTCACATGTCGTAAATGACCTGCATGGAAAAACCCTGCTCGGTCATGCCGCGGTCTGTGGCGAAAAGTGAAGTCCAAGCTCTGGCTCAGGACTACATTTCCCATCAGTGCCGCCGTGCAGCGCATTCTTTGTAGGTTGGTGAGTGTCAGGAGACATTCTCCTCCCATCATCTTTAATAGTAGCAGTGGAGCAGTGTTTGGACTCGGTCCTCCTAGGCTCCTGCAGAGGATGGGTACTGGTCATGTAAGACTTCAGTGTCCAAAGGAAAAACAAACATTCCCACTCGAGTTCAGTCTGCTGTGGCTATCAGTGAGCAGAGTACTCTCTGTGAGTCCGTTTGTGACTTTGCTGTATTAGTGAGCTGGTGCAAAAGTGTCCGTGTTGCAAACTTGTGCACTACAATGCTAATTACTGTCCAAAGTACCGTGCCTGAAAATTCAGTGAGTGCAGTGTGTCCATCTGGAGCTAATAGGACATTGCATTTTAGATTGTGCCTTGTGTACCATTATATTTTTCAATAAATATGCTTTATCTGGATATACAAAACATGTTATGCTTGATTTTCTGAGCAACTTAGTAAGTGCACTGAGATGTTATAATAGTGCAGGATGTGACTGGACCCTATGAGATCACCAGGTATATGGATAATGCCCATGTTCACCAAACAACGAGACCCTTGTGGTTTACTACCTGCTTCCCAGGTAGCAACCTTGCCCATTAGTCCTTAACCTCAGGCTTTTGCCCAATTTGCTGTCACCTCCTGAACAGAAACCTATAGCACTACCCAGAGGTCAGGAGGACTAAGGACAGACGTAAACCACCTTCCTAGAGAGGCAAGTTGCCATTACACTACCGCGCTGCTTCGGTGCTTGTGTGTTGAAGACAGCAATTTCACATTGTGATGTAAAGTTTAGAGAAATAGACAAACCGGCAGAGTTGAGGTATTTTTTATTTTAACTTATTAAATATACGAGGTTGGCGACACCACAACAAAAAACCTACACTGTACAGGCACTGCGATCGTAAATGTTATATTGGACAGTTGTATTGTTCTGTTGAAATTTCATCAAAACGTGCTTAGTTATTGATACTGCAATTCACCTTAATTTCCAAATAGGTGGAAGAATCTTCCTAAAGAGAGAGAGGAGCTGTGCATGTAGAGAGCCGACCATGGGAGGAGGGCCTGTGTACTCTTTTAAAGGGGCAGTGTCCTGGGAAGCCGTCAAGGAGCTCCGAGGAACAGTAATGTGCGTCTTGCTCTCTGGATGCCGCCCTCCTAGTCCAGCCTCCGTCCACCCAAGCCTAGCCCTTAATTCGCTCGCAGACACGCTGTTGCCATTTGTTGCACGGTTAAGACATACACAGCGCGAGGGTCTCCTCGGACAGATGGACGCAAATGTTTATGTGAACTTCTTGATCTCGTCATAGAGCACCAGCACGAAGGCGCCGCCCATGCCTCTGATCACATTGGACCACGCGCCCTTGAAGAAGGCCCGTCCACCCTCGTCATTTAAGATCTTCCTCCAGCAGTCAACTGTGCCCTTGTACATGATGTCAGCTGTAAAGCGAATACATAAATTGGAGTTACGTTCTGTTTTGTGCACTTGTCAGTGACACGTGTTAAAGTTGCATTTCGCCAGCACGTGCCGCTCACCTCCTTTGCGCCCCGACTGCATCATCATCCTACGGCGGACGGTGTCGAAGGGGTAGGACACGAGTCCGGCCACGGCGGTTACACTCTGGGCGATCATCCAGCTGACCACAATGTGCACGTTTTTGGGGTCCGGCAGCATGCCTGGGGGAGGGAGCGGAAGAGTAGGTCAAGTTACATCATTCATGGGGTACGATCCTGATGGCTGTCACCTTTCGCAAGGTCAGCGCACGCTCTCCTCTTACCTTTAGCGGTGTCATAGATGCCGAAGTAGGCGGCTCTATAAATGATGATCCCCTGAACAGACACGTTGAAGCCCAAGTAAAGGCCCCTGATCCCGTCCGACCTGAAGATCTTGGCGATGCAGTTGCCCAGGCCGGTGAACTCTCTCTCGGCGGGGCCTTTGCCGATGTCGGCCGCCAGCCTGGTCCTGGCGAAGTCCAGCGGGTACACGAAGCACAGCGAGGTGGCCCCGGCCGCACCGCCAGACGCCAGGTTCCCGGCGAAGTAGCGCCAGAACTGCGTCCTCTTGTCCACGCCACCCAGGAAGAGCTTCTTGTACTTGTCCTTGAAGGCGAAGTTGAGCGCCTGGGTGGGGAAGTAGCGGATGACGTTGGCCAGGTTGCCCCTCCAGAAGGACAGGAAGCCCTGCTCTTTGGGGATCCTCACGACGCAGTCGATGATGCCCTTGTACTGGGTTGCTGCGGTGATTTGCTTGCTGGCATGCTGGACCTGTGGGGGACAGAAGGGCAGGGCTCAGGACAGAGGAAAGCCAAAGGATTAAGGTAAACATGGAGTATGTTTTCTGGAAACGATTGTTAAAGAGGAGTTCTTTGAGTAATTTCCTGTTATTAAATAGACAGCTATGGTTAGTGCTGTGCTCATCCTCTGAATGAGTTGGGTTCAAATCCCACCTCCTACTGCAGTGCTGCTGCTGGAGATACTTACCCTGAACTGATGCAGTAAAAATTTGCTGTAAGAATGGGTAAATCTGAGAAAGTAGCTTAGAATACAAACGGAACGCTGCGAGTTGCTCTGGACAACGGTATCAGATATGTAAAGGTTTCTTCTTATTATTGGGAATAATTTATAAGAGCGCGTATGACGAGCTACATGTGCAAAGGAGCCTCCGCGCGGGCTGAGCTATTTTACCGCGCAGGATTCCAGCTTGGTGCCACGATCTTGCGCTGATATTTATTTATTTATTACTCACTCCGTCCTGTGTACGTTTTCTGTTCGACTTCTTGTCCGTCGCTACCCGGCTGCGCGTGGCTGCTTCGGGACGCCCATCCCGCCGAGCGCGTGGCCGCGGTGTTCCCTTGCGCGCATAGCGCTCGCGTCTAAATTTAGGTGTTCGGAGCGCGGCCGCCCACGCCTGTCTTACAGCTCCCTCGTCACTTGGACGGACATTTACACACAGACACACACACGCACTCTCTCGACACGAGACAGGAACGGCCCAAATCACGACGGGTACCAATGAACGGCTAATAAGACTACTGTACGTGTTGCTTTGATCTGTGCCGCGAGCTCGATCGAAACAAAACTACATTAAACTGATACATTGAGCTGAACTGAACGAGAACAGCGCCAGTGCACCGAACTGTACGCTAGAAACGAGCCTGTCGACCCGACGCGCAAACGCAGCACCATGGAGAGCGCACCCGCCCGGCCTCGCGCACAAACGCCTTTCCTAAATCAGAGCCGAGTCGTTTGAGCGCGATTCCACGGCCGTGCAGCGGACACGTGACCCGCAGCGCCCTCGCGCACCTGCAGCAGCAGTTTGACCCTCTCGATGGGGGCCACGGCCGTCTTGGAGATGGCAGCGGCGATGCCCCCGGCCAGGAAGTCCTTGAGGAAGCTGATGACGGCGTCCGACATGTCAGGTGATCCCACAGGTGACCCCCCCACAGGTGATGCTCCAACAGGTAAAGTTCCTTCAGAGGTTCCTGCCCCCAGTGGCCCGAGCCTCCAAATGGAGGGAGGGCTTCCTCTCACCCTAATATATGTGGCCCGGAGGCGCGTGACGCACCGGTGGGGTGCTCGAGGACATTGGCGCGCCCGAATAAATTTCCCAGGTCACAGTTCAGGCCGCGCGCCATATTCGTTGGGAGAAAGTGCCGAGGCACGCGCACCGGGGACATTTAAAGGGCAAATTCAAGTGACGATCTTTACTTTTCACCTTCCCCTGTGCGCGCGCTGTGTGTTTGACAGCCCCGCGTGCTTTTGCGGGGAGATCGACCTGTTGCGCGCTCCCGCGGCGCCTTTCCAACATTAAAATTACTCTTAATCCCCGTAAGTCCCGTTTCAACATTGGAATCAATATTTGCCACTAACAACTGCCCCTAAAAAGTGGAATGAATGACGCGTCGATCGTTTTCCAGTCGGCGCTTTTAAAATATTGCGCAGCGAATCATAGAATGACACGAGGAGTTTTCTCTGAAATCAGTGTTCTTTACACGGTTCTCGATGAAAGGACACAGTCCGACACTTTATTGCACGTTTCAGGCTCGAGCTGCGCGTGTTTTCTGTGTGTTCTGTCAATAACCGCCGCATTGCAGTCACGTGAAAGTCATACAAGTGCGTGTTGGGGTTGGGGTTGGGTTGGGGGGGGGGGGTTCATCCTCATGCGGACCCCCAGGGTCTCTCACACACAGGCCCTTTTTCACTTATCTCCACAGCAGACACTCGGTTGGGGGTTTCAAGTGGCTCGCGGACGGTCCAAATTCCGCTTTTTGGTGGAAGTGACACTTCCGTAGTCTTTCTGTTTTTAAAAATGTTTGTCTGGAAAGCCGACGAGGATGGGATTCGAACCCACGCGTGCAGAGCACAATGGATTAGCAGTCCATCGCCTTAACCACTCGGCCACCTCGTCCCGCGCTGCATTGTCACTAACGAAACACTTAGGACGACGACGTCGTTTTGCGCGCGGCTTTATTTCTGTTACGGTATTTTGTTAACATAGTTTAATTGACAGTTTCACCGGGGGGGGGGGGGGAGTGTATCCTCTTACAAAAGAGACCACTGGAGTGCTGCATGTGGACTGTAATCCCACCGGTGCTAAAGGTGCCCCCAGTGCAGTGGGGGGTCGGGGGGGGGGGGGGTCTATTACCCCCCATGGTTCACATTAACGAGTTTGTGGGCGGAGCGAAGGGAGAAGCAGCTGTATTCACGGGTGATGCTCAGCAGAGCCGCATCCCCAGAGTGCGCCTCACGTGCCCGCGCTTGTGACAGCCCCGACCCCCCCCCACACACACACCGCAGACAGCGATGCAGGTGTTTCCCACCCGCGGGTGATTTTACGAGGGCGGAGGGGAGGGCCCTCACTTGTTACGTGTTCTTTTATTCTTTTGCTGGAACTTTCTGAAGGAGGGCTGTGACTGACACGTGTGGACAACATCAATCAGAACTGTCACATTCACAGAGAAAAACCTCCAACAATGGAAAGGTGCGACACACCTGCCCACGCGCTCCATAAACTCCCAGTGAGAAGCCTTTACCGTGAAGCAGCTTCTCCTCCCGGCGGGGGGGGCGGGGGTGTTTAGCGCTTTGCGTTGCCAGTAGCAACCTCTCATTGTTCCTGCAGAAACACTCTCTGAAGTAGGAAGAGATTTGGGACTCAGAAAAGTGTGCACTGGACTTTGGAAGCAAACGACCATAAATTTGCACCAACTATTTTGCGCAACTTCGGAAAACAGTCTTAATATTAATGTAAATATTAAAGGGCGGAAAATATTGGAGTGAAGAAACCCTGTGGGGGAGGGGGGGCTCCTGCCGGCTGGCCAGCAACCGCACGTCGCACGTGCTGTAACGTGAAGGACCCGCTCCTGGCCAGCTCTCCGCTTCCGAAACATGACCGGCTCTCGAACCTCCAGCCGACTGTCCTCGCTGTCCTCCCTGCGGCTTCCCGCCATCCAGCCCCCGCCGCCCCGGTTCGGAGACCCCGAAACCTTCTCCCTGAGGGGCTTCTCCACGGGGGGCTCCAGGGATGTGGACCCACACGCAGAAGACCGGGGACGACCCCTGGCCAGGGAAGAGCACCCCGTTGCGTCCCGGAGTCGGACCTCCAGGTTGGGGACGGAGTCCTGGGTGGAGGAGTGTCCCGTCCACCCCCCACCACATGTCCCCCATGGGGTGGAGGTGGTCCAGGCTGCTGACCCCAGCAAGCCCCGGCTGCCCATCTTCGGTGAGTCACCGCTGGGAGCTGAACGCAAAGGGTGTGTGTAGTGCAGCGAAGAGCCCAGTCGCACCACACGGTGTGTCCAGTGTGGTCATTTACACCCCCCAGGAGGTGGATGCAGTCAGAACCTTAAATTCTGGAGCTGGATAAGTGTTTGGACCGGATTGCGGTACCACAGGGTTTTAATGAGCCCTATAATGTGTGACACTGATGTGGTTCTGGTGTGTGTGTGTGTGTGTGTGTGTGTGTCCTGAAAGCCAGCAGTACTACAGACTGTAACCCCAAATCTTACTAAGCAGCTGGACACCACAACCGCATCTTTCAGTTATGAAAATAATTCTTAACATTAACATTACGTTTTTTTATTTAGCAGACGCTTTTCTCCAAATCGACTTCCAACAAACTCTCTGTAGTGTTATCAGCCCACACACCTTATTCACCGCGGTGACTTACACTGCTAGATACACTACTTACAATGAGTCACTCATCCATACATCAGTGGAACACACACGCGCTCTCTGTCACTCACACACTATCATTCTTAATAAAACTATAATACTTAAAACTAATAATTCAGTTTTTTTAGACAAAGTTAAATTGATGTTATTTTTTAACTCATCACATGAAGTCCAGTTTAGTCATTTTTCGATTAATTTGTCAGTATAACATCGAAAGAATGTGAAGAACTCCTTGCTTCTCATTTACTTGCAGAAATGGAAAGGCCCAGAACACACACACACACACACACACACACACAGAGGAACTGAAATGTTTTAAATATCCCCCAAACTCTGTTCATAAAATCTTTTGCTTATGTTGGGTTTTTCTGGCTCTGCTGTGAAAACTGTACCCCTTTCATTAATATTGACCATTTCCATTCAAAGCCAGAAAGGAATGTGAACCCAACCCCATCTGGGAATTTGGTAACTATGGACAACTGTGCAGGGTGTCATTTCTCTCTCCTGCCACTGGGCGGCGGCCTTTTCTCATTGCTCTGCTCTTTCAGTACAACAGGCTAAAATATTAATGCAAAAGAAGTAAAAATGTTTTCCCTTTCAGTAAATGTATCAGGTACCGCAGACATGGTGAGCTGTACGCACCTCTCTGCCTGCACTGCTGTATTCCCCAGTACTGCACTACATGATACCGCGGTAACTTAATATACAGTGCAGAGCACTGAGTGACCGGCCTGTAGAAGACATGGATGGTTATTATTAATGACCATTGTTAATGGACACGATCAATGATGATTAATAGATATTATCATTATTATGAACGGCTATATTATGGATAATATTAATGGAAAGGATTAATGAATGCCTTTTGCTATTTATTATACGGTATTTATTTGGGGACAGCTGTTGGCCCCACTAATGAGCTCCGAAAAGCAGCGACACAAAGTCAGTACGACACAAGTGAGAGGAGAGAACAGAGCGAGTAAGAGACGCTGTTCCTGTGGACCGGAAACATCAGGGGTCATCGTGGTAAACATCGTGGTAAACTGGACCGTGGTCGACATTTCATCCTGCAGGTGAGCGGGCAGCGCTGGGGACCTGGGCTGAGCGGACGTCCAGTCGGACCCCCAGCAGATCCAGCAGCACTACCTGTCCTGGAGCCCAGCTCCGAATCCAGGTGGACCAGGTGTGTGTTCCTGCAGGTGTCGCACTCTGGGGCATGCGGTCACTCTGTCGCACGGTCGCTCTGTCTGATACCTCAGGGTTAGCGGTGGTGTGGGTGGGAGTGGCCACATGAAACGAGGCTTTTAGAAGCGCTGGATTTGTATTCATGGGCAGAAGGAGGCGATGTTGCTGTGCCCCATGGCTCCGGGTCTCGATCCTGTGCTCCCCTGTCTCCCTGGCAGCTGGAACATGAGCTGCGAGAGAGACTGCAGAGCCAGGGCTGCGATCACCTCAACCGCCTCTTCAAGAAGATCAACCCTGAGGGTCGGGGCCAAGTGGACAGGTGTGCAACGTGACAGCCACACGCAGAAAACAAACATATACACACGTGAATGAAACGGGTCTCGTCTCACTCTCTCTCTCTCTCTCTCTCTCTCTCTCTCTCTCTCTCTCTCTCTCTCTGACACACACACACACACACACACACACACACACACTCCCCTCCACACCCCACTCCCTACAGAGACGCGCTGCTCGCCATCCTCACCGCATTCCTGGGCCGCTTCATCAGTGCCAAGCAGTTGGCGCAGCTCCTGCTCAGGTGAGCGCCGTCACTTTAATTAAAGCAACACAGCCCTGTTGCCAGAGTGTTTCCTCAGTGTGTGAGTGACAAGGATCCCCCCACCCTGCCCATGGTGCAGGCTACACCTGTCAGAGGAGGCGGTCATCACCTGCGAGGAGCTGTGCTCGCGCCTCGGGGTGTCCGGTGCGGTCCAGGGTTCGAGCAGCCTGACGGTGCGGACGGCCGCAGAGACCCACTGCTTCCTGCAAGGAGAGGCGCGGAGCAGGTGCGCTGCTGGGCCAGTTGGGCCGGGGTGGGGCGGGATGGGATGGGACGGGGCGGGGCAGGGCAGGACGGGACGGTGCTTGGTTTTCCTAAATCCAGCCCAAGGTGGGGTGCTGTACCGCACTGGCGTATTCATAGTCCCCCCGGCACCCCCCCAGCAGTGGGGCGCCGAGCGCGGCGGGACCTCAAAGCAGATTATTTAAGTTCTTCCCCTTTCTTTGGCTCCATTGTCAGCGAGTTGGTAAAAAAGGGGGAAAAAATTTAAAAGCGTCAGGAACAAAGGGGGTTAAAGGCGGGGCGGGGGGGGGGGGGGGTGTTTGGCCGGGGGGGGGGCAGGTCCGTAGCGGACGGACGAACGGACGGACCCCAGCGGTGGAGGGCGGGGCGGGTCGGACCAGAGCACCGCTGGTGCAGACGCTGGCGGCCGTCCGCAGCGTTGCGAAATCCCCGTGACCAATCCCCCCCCCCACCGACGACCCTGAATTCACGTTTAATCCCATTATCGTTTGGGGGGAACGCGTCCCCCCCCGGCGCAGGGCTCCCCGGTCCCCCGGGGCCTGTTGTCTTTTGAAATTGTCCGTTGGCCGTCCCCTCCGCACACGTCTGCTGCGGCGCTCGCCATTTCAGCGGGTCGCGAACCGTACTCCCACCGTGCCTCCTGTAGACCATTTGTGCTCACGGTCATTGAACGCTTTGGCAGCAGACGACGGACTGGGCGTTCTAAATTTAGACTAAATTAGAAATTAATGAAAAAATTTAATATAGCGTTCAAAACATACACACGATGGGTGAAGAACCAACACACACAAGAGAAAACAAGAAATTTTGGATCTGACCGCCCAAGAAACAGCAAACATGACCGCTGAAGAACCAACGTTCACACACGGTACAATTACATCGAGTTACAAAGACAAACTTTTCATTTGTGTTTGTCCTTTGACTTTGTAGCATCGTGGTCATCAATAATGTCTCCTCTGCGTGTTCCGGTCGCCGCGGTCAACTTGCCCGTTTTCACCTCTGGTGTTTTTCAGGTCAAAGTAATTTCTGTGCACCTGAACTCTGTGCTCCCGGCAGCTTCCTGGACCTCGTGCGGTCGTCTCTGGGCAGAGGCGGTGGGGGGCTCGGCTGGATCACCGCGTCGCAGCTGAGGAACGTTCTGGAGCAGCTGAAAGTGCGCTTGGAGAACCGCGAGTTTGTCAAGTTGTGGAGGCGGTGCGTCCAAAAGGCGTCACCGGGGAAACGCTGCTTATTGCTCATGGGGCCTTTTGCACCTTTTCACCTACACCTGTAACTGTACACCTGTAATTGTACACCAGTTAGTGTACACCTGTAACCGTACACTTCTCATTATACACCTGTTATTGTACACCTGTAATTATACACTTGTCAGTATACACCTGTAATTGTACACCAGTTAGTGTACGCCTATAATTGTACACTTCTTGTTATACACCAGTTATTGTACACCTATAATTATGCACCTGTCAGTATACACCTGTAATTGTACACCAGTTAGTGTACACCTATAATTGTACTCTTCTCATTATACACCTGTTATTGTACACCTGTAATTATACACTTGTCAGTATATACGGTGTAGCAAATGGTAGGTAACAAACTAGATTTACTTGAGACTTTCATGTCTGCAGCTATGTCTCCTCTCAATGTAATGCATAAATTGTACTTTTGCTGAGATGTATGTCGCTTTGGACAAAAGTGTCTGCTAAATGAATAAATGTAAATGTAAATTATACCCCCTTTAGTGTACACCTGTAATTGTCCACCTGTCACCGCACACCTGTTGTTCATCCGCGCTTCGGCTGTATGTCGGTTCTGTTGCCGTTGGCCAACATGCTGCTCTTTCAGATACGATGAGGACAGGCTGGGAGTCGTCCGGCTGGACGTGCTGCTGAAGAAACTGGGTCCGAGCTCCGGGGAGCAGCTCGGAGCGACTGCCGATGAAGACAAGGCGGGAAGTATGTGAAGAAGCCGTCGCGTCTGTACGATCGCGTGTTCCTGTGGGACAGACGTGATCGAGTTCTGAAGCAGAACATGTGTGTTGCTCTGTGGTACTGAGTTCATGGAAGTCACTAGAACTGATAATGCAAACAGGTCGCACTGCAGTACACACGTGTGGCCTGTAGAGGGCGGTGCTGTCCCAATCCTCAGCACCACCTTAGACCCATATTATGAGGTGGTCTTGTATTAAGAGTAATAAGACATTATTATTATTATTATTATTACTTAACAGTGTGAGGTTTTTACACTATGCTACTTACACTGATTTACCCATTTATAGTGCAGGGTAATTGTACTATATTATGTGTGATTCACACCTGGGTCATTCAGCTGGAAGGTGACGCCTCTGACCACAGCGCCCCCTGCTGCCCTTTCCCCAAATCTCAGACTATGCCCAGGAGTACTAAAAGAACTGTCACTCCCAGCATGCCTTGTTCTCACACCCTAGATCTGGGCCAGGCTTTCTATGAGGCAGAGGAGGAGCGCCAGGCTTCCATCGCCGTGGAGACGTGGCTGAAGGACAGGTTCAGAGAAGGTGTCCAGAAGATGAAGACTGAGTTTGACAAACTGGATCCTGAGAGCTCAGGAAAGGTGGGGCCCCGGGGGGGGGTTCAGGTGAAAGAGGCAGAGTCTCCAGGGTGGGGTTCAGGTAAATGCAGATATGTGACCAGAGGAGTTTGGGATGCTGAAGGACAGCTGACTCTGGACCAATAGACTGCTACGAATGTACCTCGTTAGTCTGTCTGCAATTAATTTCGTTCGAAACTCCAGAGTCTCTTTCAACACTAAGTCACAAGAAACGCCAAAACGAGTGCCCCTTGACTTATTTACAGTTTAAGATCTGCAAAAATCTTCCATATAGCTGTAATAATAAATACTTCAGATTATTCATTTGAGTATTTTTATTAAGATACCCTGAAATGGAAAGTGATTTAAAATGTAGATACATTATTTCCACAAACTCCTGCAAACAGCCTATAGACATGATGAGTGTTTCTCATTGTATCGTCGATCACCGACACCAGGGAACAGCAGACAGGAGCTGTAAACGCTGTGTAAGCGAGTTGAACTGAGGTGGTCCCACAATCCTCTTCTCTGAGTGCTCTTTACTGCCACCTGTTGGTGTGGTGTGTAAACACAGGTCATGTGCTAATATCAAGATTTTGGAAAACAGGGAAGAAAATGCAGTTAAAAATAAACGAAAAAAATGAAAAATGTTTGAATATTGCTGAATATTCGTAACTCAAGGAGCCCGGGTCTAGTTAGCAGCACAGGCGGCTGCGTTTGCCAGCCCTCCCGGGTCGTGACCCAGGACTCCCGCTGTGCTCCGCGCGGCCCAGGTGCGGCCCGACAGCTTCCTGAAGGTGCTGCACACGTTCGGCCTGCGCCTGAAGGCGAAGCACCTGAGGCTCTTCCTGGCCAGGTGTGGTCTGGAGGTTAGGAAGATGGGCATCGACTACCCAGAGTTCCTCAGGAGGTTTCAGGACCGTGGCGAGGAGGGTGTCCTGCACAGGATTCTGAGCAACCCGAAGCACAGGTGAGCCTCTCTGGGCATTTAAACTCTGCTTCACAGTTGACTTGTTAGTTAATTAGTTAGTCTTCACGCCTCTGGTTTCCGCCCATCCTCCAGGTTCCACCAGAGCGAGAGCGCGAGTCACATGACCTCCGTGAGTGCCGTGGAAGCCCACCTGACCCGGCTCTTCCAGTCCGAGTACCTGGCTCTCCTGGACATATTCCGGTGAGCATCCCACCGGGGTCCCGCCCCTTGGCGCAAGGCAGCCGGACCTGGGACCGGGAGATTGTAGGTTCAAATCCCAGAATAAACCCCGTGAACTCATTCCTGTAAACCCTGCTTGTTCCCCATTAGGAGACAAACGTGACTGTAAGCACAAACTGCACCCACCCGTACCCCGTAGCGCCCCCCTGTCCGCACTGCTGAGGGACCCATATGAAATACGAGAAGTGCTCGTGGTAAATACGATAAATATGATTTTCTCGCCTTCAGGAACCTGGACGAACTGGGCAAGAAGGTCGTGAGTCAGACGGAGTTCCGGGCCGCTCTGGAGAGCAGGTGACGCTCCCTCCGTCCTCTGTGGGTCGGGATCCTCATTCCACCCTTAAAATAGCAGCACGCGTTTGACTGCCAGGTTGTGGTCAATAAAAGCTCAGTCCTCCCTGCAAACCTACAACCATTAAACCACTGTGTGGTTTTTAAAGCTTTCCTTCCCAAGGGACTCAGGGTGTTGAGCTACTTACACTGGTTTACTTGGTTAGACAGCAGGGTCATTTTTACTGCAGTAAGTCAGGGTATGTATTTCGGTCCTGGGTACTGCAGCAGTGGTGAGACTTGAACCTAAAATCTTCTGGTTTGAAGGCAGCAGCTGTAACCAGTTTGAGACATTGCTTTGCAATGAAAGGACCTGGGTTCGAATCCCACTTCCTGCTGTAGTGCCTGTGATCGAGGTACTTTCCCTGAAGTCCATCCATCCATCCATCTTCCTCCGCTTATCCGGGACCGGGTCGCGGGGGCAGTAGTCCGAGCAGAGCCCCCCAGACTTCCCTCTCCTCGCACACCTCCTCCAGCTCCTCTGGGGGAACCCCAAGGCGTTCCCAGGCCAGCCGGGAGACATAGTCTCTCCAACGTGTCCTGGGTCTGCCCCGAGGCCTCCTCCCAGTGGGACAAGCCCGGAACACCTCCCCAGGGAGGCGTCCAGGAGGTATCCGGAACAGATGCCCGAGCCACCTCAACTGGCTCCTCTCGATGCGGAGGAGCAGCGGCTCTACTCCGAGCTCCTCCCGGGTGACTGAGCTCCTCACCCTATCCCTAAGCGTGCGCCCAGCCACTCTGCAGAGGAAACTCATTTCCGCCGCTTGTATCCGCAATTTCATTCTTTCGGTCATGATCAAAAGTTCATGACCATAGGTGAGGGTAGGAACGTAGATCGACCGGTAAATTGAGAGCTTTGCCTTACGACTCAGCTCCTTCTTCACCACAACAGAGCGGTACAATGACCACATTACTGCGGACGCCGCACCGATCCGTCTGTCAACCTGCCGCTCCATTTTTCCCTCACTCGTGAACAAGACCCCGAGATACTTAAACTCCTCCACTAGAGGGAGCAACTCCCCCCTAACCCGGAGGGGGCAATCCACCTTTTTCCGACTGAGAACCATGGCCTCGGATTTGGAGGTGCTGATTCTCATCCCCGCCGCTTCGCACTCGGCTGCAAACCTCTCCAGTGCACGCTGTAAGTCTTGATTCGATGAAGCCAACAGGACCACATCGTCCACGAAAAGCAGAGATGAGATCCTGCAGCCACCAAAACAGACACCCTCCATTCTCTGGCTGCACCTAGAAATTCTGTCCATGAAGATAATGAACAGAATCGGTGACAAAGGGCAGCCCTGGCGGAGTCCAACATGCACCGGGAACAGGTCTGACTTACTGCCGGCAATGCGAACCAAGCTCCTGCTCCGGTCATACAGGGAACGAACAGCCCGTAGCAACGAGCCCCGAACCCCATAATCCCAAAGTACCCCCCATAGGATGCCACGAGGGACACGGTCGAATGCCTTCTCCAGGTCCACAAAACACATATGGACTGGTTGGGCAAACTCCCACGAACCCTCCAACACCCTAGTGAGGGTATAGAGCTGGTCCAGTGTTCCACGGCCAGGGCGAAAACCGCATTGCTCCTCCTGGATCCGAGGTTCGACTATCGGTCGGATTCTCCTCTCCAGTACTCCGGCATAGACTTTCCCAGGGAGGCTAAGGAGTGTGATCCCCCTATAGTTGGAACACAGTCTCCGGTTCCCCTTCTTAAAATGAGTAACCACCCCGGTCTGCCAGTCCAGAGGCACGGTTCCTGAGCTCCACGCAATGCTGCAGAAGCGTGTCAGCCAAGATAGCCCCACAACATCCAGACACTTGAGAAACTCGGGGCGGATCTCATCCACCCCCGGAGCCTTGCCACCGAGGAGTTTTTTGACTACCTCAGCAACTTCAGCCAGGGTAATGGACGAGTCCCCCTCCAAGTCCCCAGCCTCAGCTTCCTCTACGGAAGGCGTGTCGGAGGGATTGAGGAGATCCTCAAAGTACTCCTTCCACCGCCCGAGGACATCCTCAGCTGAGGTCAGCAGCGCACCACTTCCACTGTAAACAGTGTTGGCGGAACACCGCTTCCCCCTTTTGAGTCGCCGGACGGTTTGCCAGAATCTCTTTGAGGCCGACCGAAAGTCTTCCTCCATGGCCTCACCAAACTCCTCCCAGGCCCGAGTTTTTGCCGCGGCGACTGCCAGAGCCGCGTTCCGTTTGGCCCGTCGGTACCCGTTAGCTGCTTCAGGGGTCCCATGAGCCAGCCAGGTCTGATAGAACTCCTTCTTCAGCTTGACGGCATCCCTTACCTCCGGTGTCCACCACCGTGTTCGGGGATTGCTGCCGTGACAGGCGCCGGAGACTTTATGGCCGCAGCTCCGAACCGCCCCCCTGACAATGGAGGTGTGGAACATAGTCCATTCGGACTCAATGTCCCCAGTCTCCCTCGGGCCCTGGTTGAAGCTCTGTCGGAGGTGGGAGTTGAAGACCTCTCTGACAGGGGCCTCCGCCAAACGTTCCCAACAGACCCTCACTATGCGTTTGGGCCTGCCAGGTCTGTCCAGCTTTTTCCTCCGCCATCGAATCCAACTCACCACCAGGTGGTGATCAGTTGACAGCTCAGCCCCTCTCTTCACCCGAGTGTCCAAGACATATGGCCGAAGGTCAGAAGAAACGACTACAAAGTCGATCATCGACCTCCAACCTAGGGTGTCCTGGTGCCAAGTGCACTGATGGACACCCTTATGCATGAACATGGTGTTTGTTATGGACAAACCGTGACTAGCACAGAAATCTAATAACAACTCACCGCTCGGGTTCAGATCAGGGAGGCCGTTCCTCCCAATCACGCCCCTCCAGGTGTCACTGTCGCTGCCCACGTGAGCATTAAAGTCACCCAGTAGAACGACAGAGTCCCCAGTGGGAGCGCTTTCCAGCACGCCCCCCAGGGACTCCAAAAAGCCCGGGTACTCTACACTGCCGCTAGGCGCATAAGCACAAACGACAGTGAGAGACCGTCCCCTCCGCGAACCGCCACCTTAACGTGGTGGAGGGGTTTGAGTGCCTGAATGATCTCAGGAGCTATGTTGCCTGGGACTATATGCCCCAGGTAGGGTCTCCCAAGGCACACAGGTCCTGGGTGACAGATGAGACAAAGCGCGGTTCAAACCCCCTAATGACTATTAAATCAAGGTTCTCGTTTACCCCGCCCGGTATGGGGTCACCGGGGGCCCACCCTGGAGCCAGGCCTGGGGGGGGGGCTCGCACGCGAGCGCCTGGTGGCCAGGTCTATGCCCACGGGGCCTGGCCGGGCTCAGCCCGAAGCCAAGACGCGGAGCCGCTCTTCGGTGGGCTCACCACCTGCCGGAGAGGCCGTAAGGGGCCGGTGCGTTGTGATTTGGACGGTGGTCGGGGCCAAGTGCCCGGCCGACCCAAACCTCGGGCGCCAACTCTGGCTTTTGGGACTTGGAATGTCACTTCACTGGCGTGGAAGGAGCCTGAGCTAGTGCAGAAGGTTGAGAGATACCGTCTAGATATAGTCGGGCTCACTTCCGCTCACAGCTTGAGTTCTGGAACCACTCTTCTCGACCAAGGGTGGACTCTCCACTATTCTGGCGTTGCCCAGGGTGAGAGGTGGCGGGCGGGTGTGGGCTTATTAATAGCCCCCCCAGTTCAGCCGCCATGTGTTGGAGTCTATCCCGGTGAACGAGAGGGTCGTCTCCCTGCGCCTTCGGCTCAGGGAACGGTCTCTCACTGTCGTTACTTTCCCTGAAGTGACTGTGCTGTACATATGGGTAAATCAGTGTAAGTGGCTCAGTGTACAAACCTCAGTGTGTCAGTCTCTTTGGAGGAATATAAAAGTAACTTTTCATATAGTCTGCTGCATTGCTACTGATCTTGTGTGCGTGCGTGTGTGTGTGTGTGTGTGTGTGTGTGTGTGTGTGTGTGTGTGTGTGTCGGGCCCTAATCCCCTGATTGAGAGGTAAGCCCAAGTGTCACTCTCAGTGTGACGGTCAGCGAGGGCCTGGTTGACCCTTGACCGTGCTGTGTGTGGCAGCGTCCCTTCGGCTGCGTGACGGGGGGTCAATGGGCAGCGTATGCTGACAGCACTGTGGTCGACCCCCACGGCCCCTGCTGTCCTCACTCCGACCTCCCTCCCGCATCCCCACCACCAGGTTCCGGCTGGAGATGAGCGACGCTCAGTTTGAACAGCTGCTGGACATCCTGCCGCTGGACGCTGACGGGAACGTGCAGTACCTGCTCTTCATGGCCGCCTTCGACACGCGGTAAACCCCCCCCGCCTCGGCACTCGCACCCTGGTCTACAATTTCATACCACCAGTTCAGGCTGCGTGCTGATGTGTACATGTGAGTGGTATTCTGACTCCACTTCTAGTCTCCTTTGTCCCACCTCCACCCCCTGTTAAGGTTTGAGCCACACACACACACACACACACACACACACACACACACACACACACACACACACACACACACACACACACACTGTTCTGCGCTCCTGTTTTATGTAAAGCTTGTGAGGAACAGGCAGCACATTTGGATGTGGGTTCAAATCCCCCTCGGTCTGTACAGAGTGTGTAGTGCTTTCCTCCAGGTGTCTGTGTGTGTGTGTGTGTGACACACTCGCTGAACATGTTGTTTACACACCTGTGGGATTTTGGGGGGGGTTATTCCAGGCACCACCTTTGCTCATCTGGGGGGTGAACTCGCACACTGACTGTCTACTTAGCTGTCAGGAGTACGGTGCTGCAGTGTCAAGGTCCTGGGTTCGAGGTTCTGCTGCAGCGCCCTTCATGGAGGGACTTAGCTTCAAGTGACTCAGCAGGAATTACCCTGCTGTATAAATGGGTAAATCGGTGTAAAGTTGGTTCTCTAATAGTGTACGTCTTGCACGGACCGCAGCTGGACCTCATAGCATCTCACACAACACCCGTCATTAGCACATCTCTCATCTACAGTGTTCTACAGGAGTATCTTTAAGTGAGATGCCCCCACCTGCACCCCCACCCCCCATCAAGTCAGACTCTACACTGAAACTGTGCACCGGGCAGGAGGAGCAGCGAAGCCCCATCACTGTGCCATGTGCATGTGGTGTGACAAAGGGGTGGGGTTTAAGTCCCAGTGAAACCCCGGCACAACCAACAGCAGCGTGAACTCGCCCAGACGTAATGAATCTTAAACTGTTTCAGTAACAACTCCCAGGCATGCGCTCGCAGTGTGTGTGTGTGTGTGTGTGTGTGTGTGTGTGTGTGTGTGTGTGTGTGTGTGTGTGTGGGTGTGCATGTTTGCCTGTGTGTCTGTGTTTGCCAGTGTGTGTGTACGAGCACGGGGGTAACTCTGCCTCCGTATGCATAGGGGATAAAGACCTAGAAAAGCAGGCTGCCTCCGTTGACAGGTGACAAGGGTTACATTCAATGGGGATTTTGTAGAACCAACAGGGAGGACTGCCCCGCCACCGGGGGGGGGGGGCTCGACACACAGAAAGAGCACTCTATGTGGGGGGGGGGCAAAGCAGAGGCCCTGCGAGGACACAGTGGACTTAGCATCCCGCTCCTCAAACTGCTCTGCTGAAAGGGCTGGTGGTGGGGGGGGTTCTGGACTCTTTCCCCCCCACCCCCCCACTTTGACATGTTAGTCAGACGGCGCTGAGCTGTCGTGGGAGGTCGTGCTCAAAAACACCTACAACTTAAACAGACCATTTCATTTTGCTGCGCTTCGCATCTCTGCCTCCTTTTCGATGTGGACCTCTGGGCGAACAGGAAATGACCCCCTGGGGTCACAGGGAATCATGGGAGTCGGGTCGCGGCGCTCGGCGTCACGCGAGCAACGCAGCAGGAGGAGCGGCGGTTAGAGCCGCTGCCTGGCAGCGCAAAGACCCGGGTTCGAAACCCACCGCTTGCTGTAGTCTCCTTCATCCCTGAGGTATTTTCCCCGAAGTGATACGGTAAATGACCCTGCTGCATAGACGGTAAATCAGCGTAAGCAGCGCAGTGCACGAAGCTCCCCGTGTCACTTACGTTGAGGAAAAGTGTCAGACAGATGAATAAATAATAAGTGAGGCTACAAGCAACGCTCAATGAGCAGCAGAGGATTAAATGAAAAGGTTCACTGGACCGCAGGAGGCAAACGGAGCCGTTGGCAGCAACCGGGTTCAAACGTGTCTCCATTCTGGGGGGTTTCGGAGCGTTTGGGGTTCAAACCTCACGCCGCGGGGGGTCTCGTCCGCGGGGAGCATTTAAGGAGACAAACGGGGGCCGTGCCCACCTCCGAGCGGGGCTCGCCGCCCGTTGGAACATTCTCGTTAGAACCACTGCACGCCCGCCGCGGAAAGGGGAGGGGACTCTCGCTCTCGTCCCGGTGCCTGTGTGGTCTCGCCGAAGACGCCCGGGGGTCTCCCAGCTCCGCCCGGGGGTGGGTGGGCAGGATAACTGTGGGAACCGCGGGAGGGTCGTCTTCGGCTGATCCGGCTCGCACCGCCCGCGGTCCCCCCCCCCCCGTCATTGTTATTCATGGGCTCATAGGGGCGGAGAGAAGGGCGTCTGGGGAGCCGGGGGGGGGCGCGGTCGAGGCCGCGGGGCGAAGGTAACGCCGCGGAGGTGCCGCGAGCAGAAGTCGGCCGCCGTCTCGGACCGTCCCGGCAACAATGGCGGCAGTGTTGTCGAGGGCCGCGTCCGGGACGTCGGGGACATTCTTGCCGTGTGAGAAGAACCAGTAGTGGGAGGGTTCAGCGCCTGGATTAACATCTCATTAATAGCAGCCCTGACTCCTGTTCAAAGGGCTACTTGTGTAATGTTGCCTTGTGGATGGAGCCTAATCCGCTCAAGCGCAGCTGTAGAGGCGCGAGGGGAGAATCCCGACTTCCACAGGCCCGCGGGGATCAGCCCCTTGGAAAACAGTTACAAACAACAGTCAGAGCAAAGCTGCCCCCCCACGGCCCCCCCACGGCCCCGCTCGCCCTCCGCCACCAGCACCGCCAGCAGGAAAACGCGGCCCGGCGCAGAGAAAGAAACGCGCGTTTCCCCGACCCCCCACCCCTCTGTGTCCAGTCCTGGCCTCGGTCCCCCCCATTCATCGGGGCCTTCCTGGGCGCACCCCCCCACCCCCAGAGACGGTGGGCCAGATTAGAGGACAACAATACAGTTTTAAATGTAAAAATGTGCATCTAGTTATTCCTCCTTTCAGGCGACCTCCCGCCCCCTGTTTGGACAGAGAGAATGGGTGAGGCCCCCCCCCCCCTCGCTCTAAGCCAAGGCCCTCGGCTTGTTCTCGGGTTTTGTGCCTCCGCCGCGGGGGTCAGCGCACATCTTGTCCGAGTTAAAGTTGTGTTTAACCAAAAAACCAAACAGCCCGCTCCCAATCCTCCGCCGACCGCGCCGCCAAGCAGCCGCCCTGCTGCCGACGCGACGGACACACGTGCGGTTTCTGCTTTTTTGCGTGTGTGGTCCTGCTTCGGCGCCGAGTCCAACGCGCCCGAGGCCAAGGCTGTCCGCTCAGCTCGCCGCGTCACGGCCGCGATACGCGGTCGCCGCACGGCCTGCTGGTGTGTCCGGCGGTAAAAACCGCAGTAGACCGAGGAACAAGTGTAGACGTGCAGGTCACGGCACCAAAGAGCCGTCGTGGAAAACTTAAATCTGTTAAATTCGTCAAACTGATGCTTTGTACTTTGGCTCAAGTAAATTCGAGGATGACTACTTATACTTGAGTCATTCTTGACGCTAACAGTACTTTTACCGGAGTACGTTTATTCATGTGTTCACTTAGCAGATGCTTTTCTCCAGAGCGACGTACATCTCACAGAAAACACAATTTGTGCATTTGATGCATTTGGTGCATTTGCAGGCTATAACCAGGGTCTTGATTGATCCGGGCAGCTATAGGAAGCCAGTGCAGAGAAACGAGTAGAATGCTTCGGCAAGTCAAACACAACTCGGGCAGCAGCAGCGTTCTGTATCGGCTGTAGAGGTTTCATGCCAGTAGCGGGAAGGCCACGCGAGAGAGCTGCAGTATCCAGATGGGATGTCAGCATGGCCTGTAGTTAGGCAGAGTCGGTTGTGAGGTAAGGACGGATCCTGCGGGTGTTATGCAGGACGTATCCGCAGGTCCGGGTTGCGGCTTCGGTGTGCTGAGAGAAAGATAGTCACGATAGACTCGAGTCTCTCAGACTCTTAGCCGAGGAGGTCGGCAAAATGAGCGAGTTGTCCAGTTTGATCAAGAGAACGTGCGAGGAAGACGGGCCAGCTGGGAGGTGTAGGATCTCTGTTTTGGAGAGGTTGAGTTGGAGGCGACGATCAGACATCCGTGCGGAGATGTTCGACAGGCAGGCAGCAATGCACGCGGAAATGTCCGATGCTCGAGGTGGACAGGAGAGGAAGAGCTGCGTATCATCAGCGTAGCGGTGGCATTTTAATCCATAGTAGTCAATGACAGGGCCAAGGGAGGAGAAGTAGATCGAGAAGAGCAGAGGGCCCAGTACCAAGCCCTGCAGGACACCAGTTGAAAGAGGCAGAGAAGAAGAATGGGAGCCCAGTCAGACCACTTGATAGAATCTGTCAGATAGGTGGGACTCGAACCACCTTAGTGCCGTTCCTTTGATCCCAAGCTCACTAAGAGAGGAGAGTAGAATCCGGTGGTTGATGCTGTCGAACGCTGCAGACAGATCGAGGAGGATGAGGACTGACGAGAGGGAGGCAGCTCTGGCCGACTGGAGAGCATCAGACACTCCCAGGAGCGCCGTTTCCGTGGAGTGACCAACTTTGAATCCAGACTGATATCCATCGAGGAGATGGTTCAGGTGAGGAACTCAGAAAGTTGATCGCAGGCCGCTCAGCGCTGATTCTGACTTCTCTTCTCACCTGTGGTCTCCAGTTTGCAGCACTTCTCTTTTTTCAGGAGGTGAAGTTTTACACTTTCCTGCATTTAAGACGATGCTCAGTGTACTTTTCCATCTGGGATTACAGTTGCCTGGAGCTTCGCAGCCAAGCACCTCTGAGGTTGTTCAGCCCCAGTTTTGGTTTTACAAGGCTCTAAATTCAAAAGGAAAATGCTTTGAATTTACATTTACATCTATTTGTTCAGGGGCGTGGTGGTGCGGTGGGTTTGGCCAGGACTTGCTCTGCAGGGGATCTGGGGTTCGAGTCCCGCTTGGGGTGCCTTGTCACAGACTGGCATCCCATCCTGGGTGTGTCCCCTCCCCCTCCAGCCTTGTGCCCCGTATTGCCGGGTTAAGCTCCTGTTCACGACGAGCGGTTTCAGACTGCGTGTGTGTATTTGTTTACAGACTCTTTTCTCCAAAGCGACGTACATCTCAGCGAAAATACAATGTTTTCATTACATTAGCAGAAATTAGATGCAGACGCGTGATTCTTAAGTGCGGTTACTTTGTTTCTTTCCACCATATGAACCAACATTCATCACACGAGTAGCTGCGCAAAACTTTATCCGAATGTCGGCTGAGGAAAGCGCTTTTTACATAACTGTGAGTGTAATTTAGTTTTTAACTGTGTCCGATTTCTTCATAAGCATTATTATAGTCTAGATGCTGAGTGGAGGCTGTTAGAGCTACCAGCTCACACACAATGGACACAGGCTCAAATCCCACCTCCTGCTGCCGTGCCCTCGATCAAGGTGTTTATAGGTAAACGGTGTAAAACCTGTGCCGGGTGAGACAGCTGTCAGCATGTGTCACTCTACTGCGAGCATCCCGGTGGAGCATCCTCGGAGGCACGCCGCAGCGCTGCTCCCACTGTGTGTGATTGCTGCCGTGACCTCTCCTCAGCGGCGAGGAAACGCACACTACCTCAGTTGTTTCCACCGAAGTGAGCGGAGAACAGAAAGACGCCGACACACCAGCGCGGTCCCTCCCCCACGCGCTCGTTTTGTTTGTCTCTTTGTGCTTTTGCGTATTGTGATCTGAGGGGCGGAGCTCGGTGGCGCGGGGGGCGGAGCTCGGTGGCGCGAGGGGCGGGGCGGGCCGTGGCCTCCCGACTTTCCGCTCGCTCACCTTCCGCCCTCGGCCCGTCGACGGTTCCGACGGAGACCGGCGCCGCCTCATGGTCCCACGGCAGTCTTGTCAGTCCACCTCACGTCTCGTCCTTGTGATCCCTTTTTCCGGGCTCCACTGAGGCGTCGCTCCATTGGGGGGCACCCCCACCCCCAGCCGATTCCCACCGCCGCACCCAGCGCCTCTTTTCTACCGCCAGTTTCTCCAGGAACGCCTCCTTTCACTGGAGAACTGACCAGTAAATGGTTGCAGTTGACGGAGGTGCTCCTTCTCCCCCACCTCACACCCCACACCCTCCACCCCCCACCCCACGGCACCCCACACTGTCCCCTCACCTACACTGACCCCGTTGGTCCCACTTTTACAGTATAAATCTGTACGTTTTAAAGTATCAATATTTCAACACTTGGTGCCATTACCGGGGATGGAGGGGCAGTTGGGGGGGCTGTGGCATCACCAACAAAGGTGGTCCGTCGCCAGTGGGGGGGGGGGGGTCGCCTGTTGACCGACGCCCCGTCCCAGCTGGGCCGCGCTGTCCCACACAGGGGCCCTGCTGAGTGGAGCAGTGCCAGGTCAGCGGGATCAGCGCCGCCGGGGCCCCTCAAACGGTAAATCCTCCGGAGAGGACCCCCCCCCCCGCAGAGTACCGACCAGTCAGAGTGCAGGGCACAAAGTCAGGCCCATGGGGTCGACTCTGTGACACGGGCGGGATTCTTAACCTCTTCCTACTGGGAAAAGCCCCAGTCCGACAGCTCTCTCTCTCGCTTAAAACCCCTTGCGAGAAAAAGACCGGCGACAAACTGGAGCAACCGCAGCCCCATGGTCACGTGCCTCGAACGAAGAAGTCGTGACCGGATGACCGACGAGGCTCCGGCTCTGCCCGTCGGCAAACCCTGACTCTGGCCGCACGGGGTTCCAGAGGGGTTCGAGGAGCGCCCCGCACTCGGGGGGCCTTCCTGCTCTCTGTGGGGGGCGCTCCAGCGAGCACTGACACGGGGCCGACCCGCAAAGGATCCGGACCGCTCTCCTTTCTCCTGCGGCTAATCAGGGATTATTCCACATGTTGCCATTAGCATTCATTTGCTAATTCCCTTTTTTCTCGTCCCTTTTGGGGAAATGGGCCGGGTGCGAGCCGCGCGCTCGCCGGATGAATGTTAAACTGTCCTCGGCGGCGCTGCGCTTCCGTCCCTCACGCTGCGCTTGGACACCCGGGAGCGGGTTCGAGGCCAGCTGGAGCGCTCTGCCGTGCGGCGGCTGCTGTCGCTGGCGTTGGACGCGGTTCATCCGTCAGACCGTCGCTCGGCTAAGACAAAAAGAGTCAACAAGTCCTTTCTCCCGCACGCACACACACACAAAATCGCGGCCGCTGACCCCACTGGAGGGAGGCGCTCGTTCAGCAGGTCGGACCGAGTCCTCGAATGCCGTTCCACCGTCGGACTCGTTTTTCCATCATTTTCGTGCCGCTGCTCTTCGCCGACCTCGCAGGCGACCTTTAAAACCCTCAGTCCTCCTCCTCGGACCTTCGTGGCCCTCGCTCTCCAAAGGGCTCAGAAGTGGCTCCTGCCCCCCCGGGGACAAAGGCGCAGGGCTGCCGGCCAGCACCCCCCCAGCCCCCCTCCCGCTGCCCAGCCAAGCGCACGCGGAGCCCATTAGCGACACCTTTTTGTGTGCGGTCCTTTCGGAGCATCTCGCAGGGTTGACTGCTATGTCAGCGTTGTCAGGTGCCCGGTCCCTTTGGCTCCACCCCCTCAGTATCGCTCGCTGCTCCATTCTCTCTGTTGTCAGCTCCTGTGTGTACGCCATTCGTCACTCAAGCGTGTATGTGAGTTTTTTTTCTTTTTTTTTTGGTTTCCTGGGCCTCAAACCCTCACCCTGGCACCCGGTCAGTTCCAAGAAGCGTCCACACTTCCTCTCGTTTGAAAAGCGACTTCCTGTTTACTCTTGAGGGGGGCGCGGTAGCGCAGTGGGTTTGACCGCAGTCCTGCTCTCCGGTGGGTCTGGGGTTCGAGTCCCACTTGGGATGCCTTGCGCCGGACTGGCGTCCCGTCCTGGGTGTGTCCCCTCCCCCTCCGGCCTTACGCCCTGTGTTGCCGGGTTAGGCTCCGGTTCCCTGCGACCCTGTATGGGACAAGTGGTTCTGAAGATGTGTGTGTGTGTTTACTCCTGAATATTTACAGCTTTGTTTATGTGATACAGAAATGCTGATGACTGACAGCCGGTCTCCGGTTTTTTGTGGAATTGCAGGGGAGCAGCTCCCAGTCTGTTCGAACCCCGACTGGCGGAAGGCGGCTATCCGTCCAACCGTGGCCCCGAGGGTCGAGACCTGGGAGCGGAGCGGGCTGAACCGGGCCGAGAGAGGAGCACGGGCCAGGTAAAGTGGGTGTGAGTCGTACCGCATAGCGGAGCACAAGTGTTGGATCTACTGCTTAGTGATATTTTGATG
This sequence comes from Scleropages formosus, assembly GCF_900964775.1. Lineage (NCBI taxonomy): Eukaryota > Metazoa > Chordata > Actinopteri > Osteoglossiformes > Osteoglossidae > Scleropages > Scleropages formosus. Next base: position 2,604,045 of record NC_041821.1, read on the forward strand.
ACCAGGTAAGAGCTCCACCCAATGCTGAGCGCCCTTGAACGCAAATGGGCGCCGAACCTGTCTGCTGCTGTTACAGATCGGTTCTGCGCGTTTCTCTCTTTCCGCATGTTCAGCTGTTCGAGATCATCAAGGGCCTGGTGAGGAAGGACTTCCCAGCCGTGCAGGCGGCCTACGAGCAGCTGGACGAGAGGAACACCCGGCGGATGACGCAGGAAGACGTGTTTCGGCTGCTGAAGAGGCGAGTCTGCGGAGCCTCTGCTCACATTCCCGAGAGCGTCTGTAGCGCCCCGTGAATTCCGGTCCACAGCAATTACTGTAAAAACTCTGGTTAAATGCCGTGGAGTCCCCTCTTGCTGACCACATAGAGCGTTTCCAGAAAGTTCCATCCTTCACTCATGAGCTTAGTGTTAAAGGAGTGCGTCCACTGTCACTGTGATTGAGTCCATCTATCTGGTTAGTTCTCCTCCAACTTTTCCCATCATCACCATCTTTTCGAGACAATCAGACCTTCTCACCAAAGTGCGATGAGCTCAGACTCATCCTTTGCGCTTCCACTGAGAGTTTGGAAACGTATATTAGGGGAACAAACGTTCACTGAGCTCTTCTGCGTATGCTCCACAGAGGTTGTTCAGCGATGACTGAATGGTGTCTGTAGGACTGATGACTGTGTAACATCCCTGAGTCACTCAAAACTGCTTGAGTGAACAAGGGTACGAGGGACCTGTTATCGCTGTTCATTGGGGATGTTCATAGGTGCAGTTGAGACTGAATGTGTTAAAAACATCATCCACTGACAGCAGGGGTGGGTCCTGTACGAGGGGTTTTGGAGCTACATCATGAGGTCACTGCTGGAACTCACAGTAACACTTGAGAAATTTAAAAAGCAATAAATGCAAATGAATTTAAACTGCAGCCATACAGTGATGTAGTCACAGCTGCACTTTGATCTTTTAAATATTGTCAACGGGACATTTTTAATTAGTGCAATTTGTTTAATTTGCTTCTTTGCTGTTTGTTGAACTAGATTCATAAAGCTCAGTCGAGGGGGAAAATCACCAAATTATTACTAGGTTCTTATTATTATTATTATTATTATTATTATTATACGGGGGCACGGTGGCGCAGTGGGTTGGACCGGGTCCTGCTCTCCAGTAGGTCTGGAGTTTGAATCCTGCTTGGGGTGCCTTGCGATGGACTGGCGTCCCGTCCTGGGTGTGTCCCCCTCCCCCCTCCAGCCTTATGCCCTGTGTTTCTGGGTTATGCTCCAGCTCCCCACGACCCCCTATGGGACAAGTGGTTCAGATTATGTGTGTGTGATTATTATTATTTTTTTTTTTTTTTTTTTCTTCAGAAATCCCACATGCCACCAAACTACATCCAATAAAATTTGAAAAAGAATACAGACATCCCTCAATTTATGGACTCCCTCAGTCTCTTGGCTTTTAATACTTGGTTTTTGATTTATGGGACAAAAAAATCTGTATAATGAAATTTATTGAAAGCATGTCCAAAAAAATTGAAAGTCCTGTGTTGCAGCAATGACACGGAAGTGCAGACGTGTACTGTAGTTTGTGCATCTCCATCCAGGTTTCTCTGTTTCATGGTGTCTGAGTCCTGTGAGAGTGTTGCTCTAAGACAGTGAGGCATTATGGGAAGTCTATGGAGTTTCACAGGTGTGTCTGTTGGACATATTTGGTGTGTTATTTAATTGAACGATTGCAGAGACAGCAGAGCAGTTAGCAGGAAAAGTTTTGCTGCTGTGTTTTTTTTGGGTATTTATGAAGATTTAGCATCAGTGAGCAGTTTGAGAAAGTTGTTCGCAATAAACACAACATGCTCAGTGGGTCCGTGCTTGGGTTGCTGCGGAATCAGGACAGCAAAGGTAACAGGTGTAATGCATTTTTGCATTATTTTCTGAGATGTACATCACTTTGGAGAAAAACATCTGCTAAATAACAAGTATAATTTTAGATATAAGTGTTTTATCTTGTGCTGAAATGACAAGTTGATCGTTATATAGGTGTTTTACCGCATTCTAGTGATCTTTTGGAAACTTTGTGTGGGGTTTTCTGATGGGCTGGGAACACGTTATTATTTTTCACATTTGAAATAATAAGAAAAAGCCTTTTAAATGCAAAATACTGATATCTGCACTGCTTTCAGGAACGGATTAATGAAGTAAATTGAGGGATGCCTGTAATTTACATCTGTTTAAGCAATAATGGTTTTAGATACAGCAATAAAGGTGCTGATCCTGAATCAGCGTTATTGGTGCGGGAACCTGGAGCTGCCGTATTGACGGTGACACGGGGAGGAGCGTCGGCACACAGGTTCCCCTTGTGTATTTTACTAGCGCGCCCAATCTCTTCACGTACACTTAGCGGGTGTCAGAAATGATCGCCGACAGCGACACAGGTACCTGCTGAGCGGTGCAGGTAACACAGGTAACAAAGGTAACGGAGCGGGCGCCGGCCAGGTCCAACCTGTGACGATCCCGTTTTTTGTTTGCGAGACAATGGCATCGGAAAAGCGGGTCCTCCTCTTGGCAAAGGACGCCTTAATTGTGCAAGTTAACAAGCCCCGTCTCCTTTCCCACGATTAACAAAGCGTTTACTGTGCTTCCGCGACTTCTTCCGCGCCGCGCCTCGCCGGCCTCCCTGCACGCCTATTTGCGTGTTCCCATGCTTCGTCGTCGCCTGTCCCGCGAGCTCCCAGCATGCACCGCGCCAGGCCCGTGCTGGAGGCGGCGGCGGCGGCGGCTGCGGCGGCGGCCGCGTCACAGCTGAAAGCACGTCATCGCATCGGAACACCACAAAAAAAGAGCCCGGGCGGGGCAGGGCGGGGGGCACAAACACGCGGGAAGTCGGGGTGATAAATGAGAGAAAAAACAAAACGCAGAGTATATCACTCGTTCTTTCACAAGGTCTTCTGTTGACCCTTTTCTCCCATTTATTCCGCTTTATCTCTCTATTCATTTCTGGCTCGAATATTTTGGTCGTTGCCCTAAATAGGGCTCCTGGCTGAATGGGACATCGCCGCCGATTTGCATAATCGGGCCGCCGAGCTGGTTTTCAGGCCCCGGGAAGCACATCAGGTCCGTGCCAAGCCCAGGAAGGTAAGCCCCCGGCAGGAAAGCATCCAAAAGATTAGTGACACTAACAGGCTTAATCATGCCAGTTGACGGAGGTTTCCCGCCACACCGCGCGCCGCGCACACACCCGTGCCTCTTAGGCCCTCGGCCCTTCTGCCGTGAGGCTTCAGACTCTTGTCTCTCTCGTGTGACCGGTGCGTCCCCCTCCGGTTTTTTTCCCCCACAGCCCTCGGGCGGCTCCGTGAAGCTCTCCGAGGGGCGTCGCGCGTGAGCGAGATGCTCTGCTGGCAGGTACTTGTGTCTGCACTGGGTGGGTGGGGGGGGGCAGCTCCTCACACTCTTTGCGGGACCCCGGTACGGCATCCCCGTCCCGAGAGCCGGCGCGCTGCTCCAGGACGTCGCCGCACCATCTCTGCGTCCTCGCTCTCTCTCCCGGGTGCGTTTGTCATGCCTGTTCCGCTTGCGCGCCGCAGTCTGGACGCGCGATTCCCACCGACGGGAAGCTGCTGTTTCTTACGGCCCGGATCGCGTGCCAAGTTTTCTTTGGCTATTGTCGTTGCCGTAGAGGGGGCGGAGGGAGCCCCGGAGTCGGCCCGCCCCCCTCCTGTGAGATTTCGGGTTCGTCTTCTGCTTACGGCCCCCCTGCCGCCCCCGCAGGTTCCGCATCCGCCCGGAAGTGAGCCGGGGCGAGGTGCGCAGGCTCTGGGCGACGCTCCTCACGAACCAGGACAAGACGCTCGACTTCCTACAGTTCGTCAGGCACTTTGGCCACTCGCCCAAGTCGGCCTGTTTCCCCAACGCCAAGGTGTGTCCCCCCAGGACGGGGGACGAGGACCGCCGGAAGCGCTCCCGAAGGCTCAACTGCGTCTCGGACATACTGGTGGACGCCGTGCGGGCCAAGGTAGGGCGGCCTCCTCGGGGTGGCGGGGTCGGGGGGGTGGGCGCGGGGGTGGGGCGCCGTCGGGGTTCTCACAGCTTCCTTTCTCAGGGTGATTAAAGACGAGCCTGCGTGGGATGGCACGGTGACAGACCCCGGGGGTGCGTCTCTGCGTGTGGGGGGTGTTTTCTCCCCCAGCGTTCTCACATAGCGTGTACTGTGCGCTGCGTGCTTCTCCGCGACACTCAACCGTCTCTCCAGCCGGACCCTGACCTCCTCGCCGAACCGGCGACCGCCGACATTAGCGGTCCTCCCCGAAGCCGCGCACACGCGTTCACATTCGCTGTGGGCTGTTGGGGATGAGAACACACGCTGTTTCCACGAGCCCCTGTTTGAAGGTCTGGTATAAAACAGGTTGGTTTGTGGTTATCTGAGGGTCATGGCGGTCAGGTGTCACAGCACTGGTTGGGTTTCATTACATTCCATTTATTTATTTAGCAGACACTTTTCTCCAAAGCGACTTCCAGTGAACACGATGTAGTGTTTTCAGCCCACACGCCTTATTCACCAGGGTAACTTACCCTGCTAGATACACTACTTACAATGGGTCAATCATCCAGACATCAGTGGAACACAATCTCTGTGTCGCTCACACACTTCGGGTGAACATGAACAGCGTGTCTTTGGACTGTGGGAGGAAACCAGAGCACCCGGAGGAAACCCACGCAGAAATGGGGAAAACATGCAAACTCAACAAGACCAAGTGGGGATCGAACCCACGTCCTCTCGCACCACCCAGGTGCTGTGAGGCACTTGCTGTGCCACCGTGCCGCTCTCATTAACTGTTCATCGTTCTCCCTGGGTGCCGACCTGTAGGACAGACTCTCTCGGTCTCCATCTTGACCCCTCTTTCCGCAGGTGGAGCTTCTTTGCCACCAGCTCTGGGCGGAGTTTCGGGAGCTGGACCCGTACGGAACGGGGTTCGTGAGCCAGGAGGAGTTCAAGCGCATACTGACGCACCTCTGCACTCATCTCAATGAGTATGAGTGCGTCGCCCTGGGGAGGAAGTTTGACATCAACGCCGATGGACGGTGAGTGAGAGTCGACACCGGGGACCGAACCTGAAGGCGCAGCTTGTGTAGTTCCGCACAGGGGACGAGGGCCAGGAGGACCAATGGAGTCCTGAGGACGAAAGGTCTTAGGTTGAGGACTGGGAGTCTCGATGTGCAGTGGATGGGATCCAGCGGGCCAGCGCCAGCCAGTCTGAGAACTTATTGACTGCAGCATGCGTGCATCCTCAGGTTCTTGGGTAAAGAAGTATCCCTCGGTGATCCTGGGGGTCATTCGAGTGTCTGTGATTGGAGAGTGGCAGGGGTTCAAATGGTGAGAATGACCAAACAGAGTTTGAGGGTGGGGGCACAACCATATGACTCATAATGGTAGTGTGTGTGTGTGTGTGTGTGTGTGTGTGTGTGTGTGTGTGTGTGTGTGTGAATGGAGACGTCACACCGCTCCCTCTCTCCACAGCGTGTCTTATGTGCAGTTTCTCAAGCCCTTCGCCTCAAGGGGCCGGAAGCGGATGCATAAATCCAATGTGGCCGCCATCCTGGAGTCGTACCGCGCCTGGGAGGAGCCGCTGGCGGAGGGGGGCCTGCAGGGCCTCGGGCTGAGGGGGAAGGTAGGAGGGAAACACACACACTTCACAAGAGTGGTTAGAGCTGTCCCTTGTATTCAAAGGACCCGGGTTCAAATTTCCCCTCCTGATCAAGCCTTGATCAAGGTGTTCACCCTGAAGCGATACGGTAAAAATTACCCTGCTTATAATGGGTAGATCAGTGCAAATGATGCCGAGGCGCCAGTGTTGACTGGGTTCTGGTGCCCTCTCAGTTCCAGGGGGAAGGCCGTGCCCTGCGCAGAGCCTTCCGGAAGCTCGACAGCTCCGGCACCGGGCTCCTGCCGCCCGCCGAGTTCCGAGCCGTCCTCAAGCTGCGCGGCGCCACCCTGGACGACGAGACGATGGGTCGCGTCCTGGAGCGCTACAGCCTAAGGGGGGGCGGCTCCGTCGACTACGGGAAGTTCCTGCTGGAGGTGTGCGGGCAGCCCCCCCGCAGCCGTCCCGACGCCGACTCCCCGGGTCAGAGGTTCAAGAGTGCACAGGGGGCGGCCCCTCCCTGATGGGTTGTCGACAGGGTTGCTTTTCGAGCAGAAATGGGTTAAATTTACAGGGAAATTCGGATTTCAGGGTTTGCGCAGCTCGCTGAAGACGAGTCGCCAGACGCGTGTGGAAAACATGAGGATCAGATGAAATCACAGATAAATAATAATAAATGTGGTAGTAAGTGTGCGTTCACCCTGATTTACTCGTGTCTCTCTCACCTTAAGCTTTGACTCGTACCTGAGACTCGCTGTCCCTCCTTTCCTTACTTATTATCAGAGGGACTCAACCCTCCACGAATGAGCTGCTTTGTATCTGACAGGTGACCGGGAGACACTAGTCACATGACCGCACTTGTGAGGACGTCTCCGAACACGGTCAGCTACTCATCGGACTGTTAGCAATGACCGCTTCTCCAGCGCAGGGTCACGGTGCTCCAGAGTCGGTCCTGGAAAGCAGGGCGCTAAGAGGCTACACCCTGGATGGAGCACCAGCTCATCACAGGGCAAACACACACACACACACACACACACACAGAGCGAAAGACGCATTTGGACCGTAGCAGGAAACCAGAGCACCCAGAGGAAACCCACACAAACACAGTGAGAACGCAAAAAGTCCACAAGGACTGAGCCGGGTTCGAAACCCAGGCGCTACCCGCTGCGCCGCTGTGCTGCTGTGCTGAACCGCACCCCCGCAGGAGAGCTGTTCAAAGCCACCAGAGAGTGACAGTAATTGTGAAACGTGTTCCTTCGACGTGCTCCTCGAACCTGCGCCGGAGGGGCTTTGTGATTTTGCTCACGACTCCAGGGAGATTGATTCATCTTCTCGATCAGGAAGACCAGTCAGGTTTTTTGTCATCGTGCCGCCGCTGCCGCCGCGCAAAGGGCTTTTTACGCAAACCGACAACAGGCCGGAGGAAGCGCCGGCGAGCGGCAGGGTGAACAGCGCTGAGCTCCGGCAACATTTTACATGACAATAACGGGCCTTTCTCTGCTGTTTATGGCCATTCACTGCGTGTACACTCCCAAATCTCCCTCATCTTGTCCAACGGCTCCTATTAAACGCCGTGTTCAGAGCAGGGATTTAAACCAATATTGGTCTGTTGGGACCCGCGTTCGCTTTCACAGCCTGCGGCTTTTATCTCATTATCGCGTTTCCATCTGCTTGCGCACTTTGTCTCGCAGCCCCTTTTCTTCGGCACCGATCGCTGGTGTCTGGCGGCCCGCTTAGCGGCGCCGGACGCACCCGACGGCCCGGAACACCTGCGTGTTCTCGACCCCGAGGGCACGCCAGGTCGTTGGAGTGCATGCGCTCCCGGGCACGGCGGGAGGGGTCGCGACCTCCGGCGCTCGGTACCACGGTGCGCTGGGCGTCTCTGTGGTCCACAGGTGAGAGTCGGGCCCCGGCCAGCCGGCCGGCCGGGCGTCGAGGGGTTCGCGACCCGGCCATGCGAGGCACGGCGAAGCGGAGCGCCTTTCTGCGCCTCCTCTACAGAGGACCTTTGATTTCATGGGGCTCATGATGTTTATTCTTGCCCAGTCAAGGATGAAGCCCAAGGAACCAGAGATTGTCCCCCTTTCAGCGGCGCCACAATGGGGCAGCGGCGGCACAAACCACTACCAGTTTCTCAGCGTTTTGTGTCGGCGCTCTCTTGGAGACCGCCGCTATACAACTTACTTAAAGGAGGAGCGCGGGGACGAGGGGACAGATGAATTCCCTCATTGTGGCCGAGGGAAAACACATTTTTGTCACAAGCTGGACTGAATCAGTCCCCCCCGCTTTAGGAGACATTTCTAATCTTGTGGAAAGACGCACTCTGTGCCACCAGTTCAGGTTCTGGCCAGAAGTTAGAACTTTGGATCGCGTTTGGGCCCATTGATTTTTTTTTTTTTTTGGGCACGGGGTGAGAGAGGGAGTAAGAGTGAAAAAGCCACTATCTTTTCTTTAGCGCCTTTGTGGGCGGAGCTTTCGCTTTATCCTACAGCACTTACAGAGGAGAAGCACGGCTTCCAACATCCGATAAACAAAGACTGTCATGGATCGCTGGCACTTTCTAAAATTATATGTAAATGAGCCGGGTTGTAACCACGGTGGCTTTCTGCATTTCAAACTTTAATCCGGACCACAATGAAGAATAGTCCGCCTAATTTGCCTAAATATATGGAAATGACGCAGCTTGCCAAAAAAGTTGGCGGCCTAAAAAAAATCTTTGTCGCACTCGGCTCGTAAATTTCATCAGTAATCCGTACGAATCCCAGGGAGAAATAAGGCGCAGAATACCCAGAACCCTCCCATGAACACGGTATTGATGCGTCCACCTCATTATCGAGTCTCTGCCATTGGCTCCGCTCTCCCACAGAGCTGGACAGAGTTGGACAGGGCTGGACAGAGCTGGACAAAGGCTGCAAAAGCTGGACTGAGCTGGACAGGGTTGGACAGAAATATATGAGGCTGTGGAGAGCTGGACGGGGCTGAACAGGGATGGACAGAGATGGACGGAGGTGGACGGAGGGCCGTCAATACTATCAATATTGGACAGGTCCCTGAGGTTAGGGCTTGACTGATATCGAGCGAAAGAAAGTTACACTTAAGGTCCACAGTGGAGTTTGTGCTGGGGAATGGGGGGAGGGGTCACTGGGGATAAGGGGGCGGGGAGGGGCGGGGTGGGGGGGGGTTGTTTAAATGTACAAAGTGGGGATCATTGAGAGACGACCTCAGTAAACAGTGTTTCTCGCCTCCTTTCTCGGGAAACACGGATTAGGCCCCTGTGCGACAGCTCTGACAAATGTCATTTTTATTTGCATTCCATTTAAATATAGGTGGAGGGAGACGGTGGGGGGGGCACTTCCGTCAAGGGCATGGGGGCGTTCGGTGGCGTCCAATTGTGCCGCAAAATATTCATCATATTTTCTGAACATTCCTTTGAATGCTACAGTTTTGTTTCTGTGTGTGTGTGCGCGCATGTGTGTGAGACACCAGGCCCACGATGCTCTCTGCTGGCGCTCGTTCTTCCGTTTTTTCATTCCCAATATAGTTATTCCAGGGCCATGACCTCTGTCCGAGAGAGCAGAGCCCAGAGTCCGTCCACAGATCATGCGTGTCTTTTTATTCATAAGTGAGCAGTTTTGTTAAAAAAAATCACAGTTTAGAACATCTGGACAACAACAGGAACCTTTGTAACACTGATCACCCAAGCAGCTCTGTGAGATCCAAAGGTGGTGATGCTGATGGCGATGAAGACGATGACTGATGATGAGTCCGGTTAACTGTGTTCCAAGCGTCTCTCATAACAGCTTTTCTTTCACCAGATGGAGGTTATGTTCTGTTCATATCTGTCTACTTTGGTGTTCGTATGAAATGCTGTGCAAATTGCACAGGTATGACACTCCGCCAATGACCTTTTACATTATTTTACTGTAAAAATACACAGCTGGCATCAGCTGGTTTCTGTCAGTATGGCTGCTTCACAGGGTTTCTCTTCCAGTTCCATATTATTATTATTATTATTATTATTATTACTCCTACGCCAGTCCAAATCTGGCAGACATATCACTGCCCTGCACGCTGCCATATTGTGCCACAGCTTTCATGCTGCATCTCGAACCTTCTCTCCCACATCTGTTTCCTGTTGTTTTTTTTTTTCTCTCTCAAAAACATTCGTGTTCATTTACCACACTAAACACCCATCATACCCACCTGCTGAATATTTGTTCAACAAAGTCGGAGGCGGAACTGCAACGTGTCTTTTTTTTTCTTTTTAAAAAAATTAGATTTAATTTAGAGCTACACTTTACAGGACATTTATTACACATATAAATACATTCAATACTGTATATACACTTCGGGGGGTATTTCACAGAGCCGCGTGCTGCGCGCCGTGCAGACCGAGCGCGTTCGCGTGCGGGTGCCCGATCAGACTGACGTAGTGGTGCTCTAGTCCGTGCACGGGCGACAGGTAGCCCGCGTGCTGCGGCGCGGGCGCGGACAGGGCCACGGGCGGGTACCCGACGGCGGGGCTGCGCGCGGAGCCGTGCCACGAGAGGTGCGCGGGGGGGGGACTGTGCTGGAACGCGGCGTCCGCGGCGCAGTGGCTCTGGCGCTCCGCGGGCACGTGCAGCGCGCACAGGTAGTCCACGGGGTCGTGCGCAGCGCCGACCGAGCCGAAGGCGGGCTCCGTGAGCGCGCGCGACTTGGACTGCAGGAAGGCGAGGATGCGCGCGTACTTGGTGTCTTTGGTCTCCATGCGCTCCACCGTGGTGAGGTAGTGCACGAGGTTCTTCATGCACTCGTGGTATCCGTAGTGGAAGTAGTTGGCGAACTCGGCGAGCAGCTCCCCTGGGGGTAACGGGAGAGGGGCGCGCGTGAACGCAGGGATTCATTCATTCACTCACTCATTCATTCATTCACTTATGTGACACGTTTCTCTGTTCCCACACAGTATTTCCACATCGATTCACGTGGGTCATTTCACTGGAGTGTAATTCAGGGTAAAGTACCTTGCTCATTCGTCCCTATTCCACACTTTCACCTTTAATAATCATCTCGTGCTTTACTCCAAAGCAGCTTTGCTCTGTTCTGCTACTTACGGTGGTTTGACCAGTACAGAGCGGGTGAGTTTTACTCTAGTGTAGTAATCAGTGTAGGGTAAGTACCGTGATCAGAAGGTGGGGGTTAGAGACCCCCCACACGAGCCCCGCGGGAGCCTCGTGGAAATCGACCCGAGGGCGCAACACGCGCAGCGCGTGCACACCGCGCGCCCAAACGGCCCTGAGCTCCACCACGTGGACCGCGATGAGAGAGGGAAGGACGGGTGATGCACGTGATAAAAATGACAGCCGGGGGGGTCGTGGGAACGAGCACAGGCATGGACACGCACGCACGCACACCACACCACACCACACACAGACGCACCTTTGTCTCTGCCGCGCGGGAAGTCCGCAGAGTGTAGCGCGCGCAGGTACTGCACCGTCATCTCCAGAATCTCCGCTTTCTCCAGCTTCCCCGAGTTCTGTTCGTAGGAAGAGCACATGATGTGGCGTGTGTTGGAGTGTGTGAGGACAAGCGCGAGCCGAACCCCAGAACCGCCGCATAAATCGTGGTCACGTTGCCTACGGATCTTCAGACCCTCTTCTCTATGAATATTAATACTGGGGTGGCGGTAACTACAAGAGAACATTCTCGATGAATGGCTCAGGACCAGTGGGGTTCGTGATGTTCCGGAGTGCCCAGCTGCCGTCGTGCCCACGCACTCGCTGTTTAGTAAGTAAACAGCTGGCAGCGCACACATCCACGCGTCTCTCGGGCTTGGGGACTCGAACCAAGTTCCGCGTGGAAGCGCAGTACCTGCTTGGCCAGCGCCATGGGCACCGTCTTGCCGAGTTCGTTGAGGCAGCGGTTGATCCGGTCCCTCCTCCTCTTCTCGATCACTTTGTGGGAAATCGGGGTCCTCTGTGGGGGAGAACGTCTCGAGGCAGTCAGTGATGCACCAGGCAGACAGGCGCGCGCGGCCATTACTTCTCTCTGCACGTTGCGCTTGAAGGTAAACTTCGTGCAATTTCTCCTGTGATTTACCGAGATGCCCCCGTCCCCCGTCCCCCCGTCCCGATTCAATAAGGCCGCGAAGTTACCCGTATTTCACCGAACGCAGGGACAAGAAGAGAGCCGGGGGAGTCGCGCGCCGTGTCCCGCGTGCAGAGCCGCGATGCCCAAAAAAGCGCAGTAGCCGCTTGATCGTGGAAGTTTCCCGAAACGGTTCCAAAAACAGAGAGTCGGCGGTGCAGCAGGAGCACCGCGTCCCACTCGCAACTGTCCCACTACCCGCCGCTCGTGCATTATGGTGTTTTATAGCGCGGAGCCCCAGTTCGGAGCGCAGAGGCACCTGGATCCACCTGATCTGACCAGCTGCCGGACCGCCGCTGGCGACACGCGGAAGCTCCACCTCGGACCCCACGGTGCCTACCTTGCGCTCCTTCATCCTGGATGCCATCGCTGGGGCGAAGGGGCGAAGAGCCGAAGGGCCGAAGGGCGCTGAACAGGGGCGCAGCAGCAGCAGCAGCAGCAGCAGCAGCACCACTTGCGTCCGTCCCGTCTGTCCCGCCGGTCCCCGCCGGACGCTCTGCGGTCTGGAGGCTCCACGCCAGCGCTTATAAAGCGATCACTTCGGGGACTCGTGCATTCATGGCCTAAATTATTCCATAGGATTAAAGGGAGCCTCTTTTTCGCTTAAATGTGTGCATTTAGGATCAGTTAAAGAAATGGCAAAAAAAAAAAAACAAAAAAACCTGGAGCCACGGGACTGGCAGAGAAGGGGGGGGGGGTGCGCTTTGTTAATCCACGTGGCCGTTCAAAAGACACGTGATTGCTTTGAGAACGTTATTTGCATAGCAAGGACCCGGGGCGGGGAAGCGCGCACCGGGCCTCCCTGGGTCCCCGGGAGCGCGGGGGTGCGCGCAGCGCGCGCGCATTCGCTGAAGACAAAGGCGCGGCGCCCCTCCCGCCAGACAGAGAGGGTCCCCCGATCCGTTCAGCGGCCCCAGCGAGGCACCTCCACCTCGGCCCCGGCGCCGTCTCCCTCGCGAAGGCCTGTCCGCTGTCATTACAGTAATTAAGTAAGCCTTTAATAGGCTGTTCCGCCGAGCTCGAGGGAGATCTTTCTGGAGACGCGCTCCCCCGATCCCCCCCAGCGCACGCAGCCTCAACCCCCCCGGGTTTGTTTCTCAGGGCTTCTCACACGACCGTGCTGACACGTCCATCTTTGATGAGAGATGGCAAGCTTTTTTGTTTACACTCGGCAGGTGTGGGGTGGGGGGCTCGGTGTTCGGCGGCGGGGGTGCGCACGGGCCCCGCGCCTCCAGTCCTCGGGCCCGCGGCACACGACGCTCACCCGCCGCCGGACTCCTTTCTGGAGAGGGCTCAATTTGTATCCTATTATCCTATAAGAAAATGTCCATTGAAACGAGTGAATAGTTGCATTGGCCCAAATTTTAATAATGGTGTGAATGAAAAGGGGGGGAAATAAAGAGGAATGCAGCTGCTCCCCAAGTGCATTATCCCCCGTCACCTGCGACACCCCCATTCATTTGCCTAATTTCGGTCAACTTAACAAACTTTGGGAGGGACCATCGCGGCATTGTTGCGCAGGGCGAGGCTTTCTGATCGTTTTGATCCGCTAAATGTCATTAGAGCGGCAGAAACAATCGCGTTCGAGGGGCTCCGGGTGACGCGCCAAGTGGAGGCGCCGGACGCGCGCATCACAAAGGGCCACTTTTGTGCCCCCACGTTGCCCGAGTTTTCTGCCCCAACAAAGGGCATTATTTTATACTTGAATACGTCGCACACAACAATCGGCCGTTTTCTTCAAACATATTTTCACAGCAAGGTTGACAACAGGTTTATTGTGTGCCCCCCACCCCCCGGGCCCCCGCGAGCCCCCCGTCCCTGCGACTCATGCGCCAAAACGGTTTGCTCGTCCGCCTCCTTCCACTGGGAACCTTTTAATCTTTAAAGATTCGCCGTGTTGCGATGAAACGCGTCGTGTGTGCGATGTGGAGGGGGAAAAGGAGAGAAATAAAAGATTTTTTTTGGTTGTTTTTATTGGCGGGGGGGAGCGGCGCTGGGAGGGAAGCGGGGGTGGAAAGGCTGCCGGGACGTTTGAGGCCATGGGACTTTGGGGACTTTTGAGCACCAAGGAGCGAAAAGCGCCAGTGAAGCAGACAAAGGGTTTAAATCCCATTTAGGTTTATTGTTGCACATATACACCGCATGTTCAGTAACAAACGGGCTTTGTGAACGCGCCGTCCCGTCCCGCGCGCCCTCGCCTCTTCCCCGCGGACAGCGCGAGCGCTGCGAATGCGGCTGAAAGCGGCGCGTCCACGCGGTGCCACCGCTCTCTGCCGCCGCGCAGCCCACACCTTATTTCATCTACGACGAATTTACACTTGATCTCGCGCTGCGGTCCCGCTACACAGCGGAAGTGCCGCCGTCGGTGGCGTTTTTCTCTCTTTCTTGGGAGGGATTCCGACCCGTTTCCGACGCCTGCAGGGACGTGCTGCACGTCTTGGCCACTTCACTCCAAGTGCCCCGCGAGTGTGTGTGTCTCTCTCTCTCTCTCTCTCTCTCTCTGTGTATGTGTGTGTGTGTGTCCATCACTCGGGCTTAACATACATTTAGAGCAGAATACAAGATAACACTTGTTTTAATCCGACAGCATTTCACCAACACGCTCGCATCTGTTGCACCGGGAGGTTGTTTGGTTTTTCATTTATTTCCATTTCGCTCAATCAAATGAGAGCAGCCGATGCAACGTAAAGAAAAGTAAAACAGTTGTTTAAAATATATACGTACGTATTTAATACAGATCACATGAGTGGGGTTGCTAAATCAATACCCAGTTCGGTGAGGTTTTAAATTTACTCGCCTTGGAGTTTATTTAACTCTCAGAGTTCATTTGACACTGCACTTGTAAGTGTGCATGTATGAGGAATAATTCTACTGGGCATATGCATACATACTGTGAATATGTATAATACTAAGTCTGTGAATGAGGTTGATGTGCTAATAATAGGAGGACAAGTAGTTTTGGGGTAAAATGTACACAATCAAGTTGTGATGTAATTGGCTCCTCTGCAGTTTGTCAGTAAACTGCCTCCACACCAGTGCTGAGCTCTAAGCAGGAAGCAGATCTCAGGGCACTTAACTGCTGACTGGATTTCACACCTTTAAATCAGTTCAGTGTTGTGAATCTCTTTACTTATTGTGACATTTCCTGTATAATTAATATAATTTAAGCCCAGCTAACCAACAAGGGTTAATCCTTTATATTTCTAATTAAGTAACAGAATGGCCCACAAAAGTGTTTCGTAGATTAATAGAGGGGAGGAGGTTAATACTGTTCCAGATGCCATCATTTCCAAAAGTCACAATTTTTTTTACTTTATAATAAAATGTCAGTGTATTTAATATAGTCTCTTTTTGCAGGTTTTATTTCAGATTCCCCGCAATGATCGTTTCCAGGAAGGCTGGAACTGGGTGGATGCAAAGTTTTTGTCATCATTGCAGAATTTCAGCCCAAACTTAGAATATGGAATCACCATGTTTAAATTTAAATTTCACGACTTTTTAATAAAAGCATACAAACATAATGTAAATAAGTAATAATCTTAATAATAATAATAATGATGACAAATAATAAGGGGGACCACGGGGGTCCACTACCTGCTAAGGGCCATCTGCATGTGACGGGGAGTGCAGTGGCGTGGCGGCGTGAGGCCACAGTCATGCATGTCACCTTGATTACACACGAGAGCACTTGTCAACCACAGTAAACAGAGCAAAAAAAACACATTCATGTCTCGGGCTCAGTGGGATTTCAAAGGGGACGTGGGAATATTTTACATGTTCCATGTATTTCTTTTTACATGCTGATAAAATATAAGCATCACTCAAGTTGTGGCCTCACTTCTCTCTTTATTCAGTTGCACATTTAACATATTTCACTTTCTTTCGTTGACTCAGCATAAAATACGTTTGGAAAATCCATTCGTTTGAAGTCCCCCTTAAGAAACAACAGAAAAATGGAATGCATTAAAAGCTGAAAATAATTTTACAGTAAGGAAAAATTATGAATATGACAGGACCCTGCAGTCCTACAGACATTCTGTGTTTACCGTGTTTACCATGGTGCTACTTGCACAGCTCAGTTCTGGTTGCTAAGTAGTGACTCTGTCTTTTGACTCTTACCCTCAACTCAACTTTTTTTAACCCCTTCCCTCCTTTTCTGCTGTTTCTATCTGAATTCCATGCAGACATGTTATAAAAATTTAGATTTTTTATTAAAACCTTTGTAACATTGATTGAGTCTCGTAAACTAGCTCTTCATTATGCTTGTATGCTTTTATTAAAAAGTCGTGAAATTTATAATCAAAGTCATTCCAGGAGAGTTAATATCAGTATCACGGGAAGTTTCAATGTATTTCCAGTGTATTTCCAGCGTTTCAATGTATTTCTCTCTTAGTTCCATCCTCATATTCTCAATAATAAATATTCAAATCCCGCAGATTACGCGTGAATTTCATCCGTGAAGAGTCGCGTTGTCATGCGCTGCTCCGTGACCCGCGGTGACCCCGCGCCTCTCGCGACCACCACCCCCACCCCCTCCCCCACCCCCCACGGGTCTCGCTGGACGCCGATGCGCCGGACTCGCGCGCCACCGTGAGTGCGACCTGCGTCATTTCACAGATCGTAATTATTGAAAAAAATTATTATTATTTCTTTAAATAACATCAAACAAAACCGTACAAATGGCAAAAACGAAAATGAACAATACAAAATATAGAAAAGACAGGGGAACACAAAGTGTGGCAATTTTAATTAAAAAAAAATGTTTATTAGGGGAGTCCTGAATAGTAATATATTGTACTCTTCGATTTCTTTTACAGTCAGATTTCTTTAATAATTATAGAATTTCCATGTATGGACATGAAATTTGATATGAGTAAAATTGCACTGATTAAATGAAATAGTTTGTTGTCCTGGTTGCAGCAGTCGAAGGTGCCTAAGAGCACTTTCTCCCACAACTTGTGATAACGAATATATACCCTCATCTGGCACTTTTTGGCTCAATATTACAGTTTCAGCGAATTCGTCGCAAAACACACACTTCGAATCAATGTCTGTCTTGAACTACTGACAGTCAGTTCTGTGGATCAGCTTGAACGAAACCTCTTTATTCTTATTTACAAGCAAATTCCTTCCTCCGGCACACAGGCCTCTAACTTTTCTCACACTTTTCTCTCTTGCTCTTGAAGGAATTCCGCTATGAGATGATGAAAGGTCTGGAAGTTATGTCTTGTCAGGGGGATCTGTAGCTCTGCTGTACTGCACACACCATGTTTGAAAAATAATTTCTCGGTGCTTAAAGTGAAACTGAATTTTAGAAACATTTTATGTATATATGTGTTTGTTTGTGAATGTTGCTGTTATTAAAATGTATCCTTTTTATCCGTTGAAGTAAAAGATTAAATATTTTTTTTAAAACTGATTTAGGTTCATTATTCAACTGGTTAAGGATGATTAAGCAGTGACTGATGACCTGAAATAATTAATTCAGCGTGATTTATTTTTAGGGGAGAAAAGTTAGAAATGGCATTTATCATTATTAATAATTAACTTCTTCTTTGAGGCTCTTTTCCGTGACTTACAGTATTTGGCCCATTTATACAGCTGGGTAATTTACTGGAGTAATTCAGAGCAACTGCTGTAGGGCGAAGGGCCTGAGGCAGAAGCAACAAACTTCATTTTGGTCTTTACCATCACGCCACCTGCTGTCCAGCTTGTCACGTTTTCAGTGCGATACATTCAGTGAAAACCCCACTCGAGGCTGAGTCGTTCAGACCCAACCCTGCGTCTCCCCCGGCCCACGAAGACCTGGGTTCGAATGTACTGCACTGTTGTATTACAGTTTTCACCACTAGGGGGCAGTATTGCGACAATTACAGAATTATATCCATCTATCGCGGCACTGCCCAGGAGTCACGTGATACTGACATATGGGTCATTTCGGGGATTTGGGTGAGGTAAATAGTAATACCACTTAAAAAGTGGTCACAGTGTGGTATAATCTGGAGTTTGATAGAGGCCCCTCCCCCCCCGCCGCGCGCATGCTACCTCTGAGTTATAGAGGGATCCGAACCTAGTTCGGTCCAGTCAGTGGGGATACAAACAGGGATGGGAACGTGAATGGTTTGGTCAGAACCTGGATCTTCTTGTTCTGTCACCTGCTGCACTGCGGAGTTTATCCAGTTTCATAAGATAAGATAGACACACAACACACACAGAACTGGGCTGTATGTCTATTGTCCATCCATTTTTATTAACCGGTTCGTTTGTCCTTGTCAGGGTCGGTCTGGAGCCTATCCCGGAGTCACTAGGCACAAGGCCAGAGGATACACTAGTCCATCGCAGGGTAGCCAGACACACACAAATACACACACTAGGGGCCATTTAGCGTCAGCGGTTCACCTGAACTGAATGTGTTTGGAGAGCGGGAGGAAACCAGAGCACCCGGAGTAAAACCACCCGTACACGGGGAGATCATGCAGACTCCACACAGACAGAGACGGATTCGAACCTACGCCCCCACGGCCCAGTGGAGCTGGGAGGCACTACACTCGCTGCGCCACCATTATTCTTATTATTATTATTATTATTATTATTGTTGTTGTTGTTGCTGTTGTTGTTGTTCCTGCACTCGCTCGCGAGTCGTGTCGTGTGCAGTTCCTCGCGCTCGACAGGCTGCAGTGGAGCGCGGGGCGGGCCGCGTGAGCTGTGACAGTGCGCGCTCCCGGACCGCCGACGGAGAAACACACTGACAGTAGAAGGGAGGTGTGTGTGAGACTGTGAGTGTGTGCTGGGGGCGCGCGCCTTGCAGAAACGGTGAGTCTTTCGCTTGGGTTTTAACGTGTGTGTTTCTACCTGTGTTTACACGTGTTTAAATAGAACGTGCGCGATGCCGAGCGACGATGATGGGGGCGCGCCGCGTGGCAGACAGTCTGCAAAAGGGTGCTGCGCGTGTCAGTCTCTGTAGCTCTGTGTGTCGTGTGTGTGTGTGTGTGAGAGAATTCCAGCGTTAGCGCGCGTTTCGTTGAGTGTGTTTGTGTGTGTTGTCTTACAGTGTCTGATCTGAGCGTGTGTGTTCCGTTAGCGTCAGATCATCATCGCTGCGCTCGTGTTTCTGTTACAATGTATCCGATGTGGTTTGAACCGCCGCCGCTGGTTTGTCGCGCGCACACAACGCCCTCTCCGCATGATCGTTTGCACACATTGGTCTTGTTCTCGTTGTTGTTGTTTACACGGAGCCGCTCGCGCCAGTTTTAACCCGTTCCGACCCGGTTTAACTCAAGGTGAACGAGTCGGAAACGTGGCGCGCGGAGAGCAGCGGCGCGTGGCCAACAGCGAGGCGCTGCGTTGTGGGCGCGTGCTGCTGCTGCTGCTGCCGCTGTAGGGAACACGTGGTGTTCTCGTACACAGCTCTCTTTTCCGCTGAACACACACACACACACGCACAATATAGAACGTAAACACATCAGAGTCGCTGCGCTTCCACTGAAGACGTACACACAGTACTGTAACATGGTAATATACTGTAGTAGCTCTGGGGGGTGGTGATATTTCTCTTTTGTCATCTGTCCCCTTGTCATGTGTTCCATCTCACAGATACTGTCTGTCAGTGTGTTTATTATCTACTCTGTTTTACCCTGTTTATGATCTAGTCCTACTCAGGTAAGGGGAGAGAATTTGCCGCAGGTGGAGGAGTTTAATTATCTTGGGGACTTGTTCATAAGGGAGTGAGAAGGGAGCATGAGATTGGCTGCAGGAGGGGAGCAGCGGTAGCAGAAATGCGGTCGCTTTACCGTACTGTAGTGGTGAAGGGGGAGCTGAGCCATAAGGCAAAGCTCTCTATTTACCCGTCGATCTCCGTCCCTACCCTCACCTACGGTCATGAACTCTGGGTAATGACCGAAAGGATAAGATCGTGGATACAAGCGGCTGAAATGAGTTTTCTCCTCAGGGTGTTTGGACTCACTCTCCGTGTCAAGGTGAGGAGTTCGGACATCTGGGAGGAACTCAGTAAAGCCGCTACTCCTCCACATTGAGAGGAGCCAGTTGAGGTGGTTCGGGCATCTGATAAGGATGCCCCTGGGCACCTCCCTTTGGAGGTATACCAGGGACAGCTCGACTGGGACGAGACCCTGAGGTCGGCCCAGAACCCGCTAGAGGGATTATATCTCCCAGTTGGCATGGGAGCGGCAGGGGATCCCCCACGTTGAGCTGGAGGAAGTTGCGAGGGACAGGGACGTCTGGGCTGCTCTGCTCTCCCTATTGCCACCGTGACCCTTGTAGGACAAGCGGGCAAGAAAATGGATGGATGATCTTCTCCAGTTGTTTCCAGTCTGCAGCACCACTGTAATGACAGCGAAGGGCATGTGGTTATGGTGATCATTATGATGATTAAGGCACTCAAAGGGCCAGATCTCTGGCTTCTTGTCCTTCCTCACTGGTGTCCACACAGTTTCCACTGGGACACGTGGACCTGTGGACACAGGAGACAGAGAGACAGTGTGTACAGGATGTTTCCTTTTACTGTAAAATACCAGTAACAACAGAGCCATGTGAGAGACCTTCACATGTCCTGTGCTCATGCAGGCTAGTTGTGTGTGTGTGTGTGCGCGTGTGTGCGCGCGCGGTTTTAACTGGTTAACAGGTTGTCACGGAGCGCGGGGGCATTCCGGAACGCTGTCTTTGAAACGCAGCCAGAGCTCAGGAATCCAGCTGTGTAGGACTTGGCTCCTGCACTTTGGGCCCTAGATCCTGCACTGTGGACCTTGAATTTTGGGTCCCGCACTTTGGATTCTAGGTTTAGGGCCCTGGACTTGTCGTCCAGCACCTCTCTTGGATCATTCTTACTGCCCCCGTAAGGTCGTCTTTGACCGCACGTTGGCTCGGTGTTACTTTCAGCATGTGTGTCATATCCCAGTGCTGGTGTGATGTGTGTATTTGTTAGGGGTGGGGGGCCTCACTGGCACTTTGGTTCCTCCGTTGTTCACTGAGAGAGTCGCATCCACACACACTGCGGTCCTCAGTGCTACGTGGCACCTGGATACCGCTGCTGTTCTGCAGTGCTTACACAGGAGGGCTCCGAGTGACAGGCGGAACGGAAAAACTTGTCTTGTTTTGCTCAGCTGAGCTGGGATCACGGGGCCCCCACTGTGGGGATGTGACGGCACGCTCTCCCGCCTGAGCCAAGCCACTGCTCGCTCCACAGAAGGTCACCTCTTGTTCGAGGCTCACCGCAGCCGGCAGGGAGTTTTTGGGTGAAAGTTGACTCGACGTGATTGGTGGATTTGTGGCTCCGCCCACAGCACTCACACCTCACTCCCATACCTGCCTGCCCAGCCCCTTTTCTTGATATGTGTTTGAGCAGCCTCTTGTACCTCTGACCTCTACCTAGCAGAGGGGTCTCGATAGTTTAGTTTCACCTTTGTCCTCAAGGTCGGTCAAGGTGCCAGTGTCTCCGGCTGCATGTTTCTACAGCCTGGTAGGTTGTTGTGTCACAGCCATGGTTTCGTTAGTCTGCAGCTGAAGGAAGCAGCTATGGTGGTGCCGTTGGGGCACGGGGTCGGGGAGTCTGCAGTGCGGTCTCTGCAAAACTGCAGTGGGCGGTTTGCTTCAGTGCCCCATAGAGGAAGTGAAACCAGTCTGAGCTGCGCTCTAGTCTCGTTTGTTTTTTTATTTTCATTTCATTTTTTTGTCCTTCAGGATCAGATTTTTTGTTGAGGTGAGTGGCGTCCGAGTTGCTGCGGGCCGAGGGCACGTGGGAACCGTTGCGCCGCTGTAATGTGAGAGACGCTGTGTGTGTTGTGGGGCGAGTGCTGAGTGCTGGAGGATGAGCTGGATGGATGACGCTGACCGGAGAGGTGACCTTGACCACTGGACTCTAAGAGAGCAGCAGGGCACGCTTGCCAAACTTTTGAGAGTGTGTGTTGTGTGTGTTGTGAAGCGTGGTGTAATATACACAAACACTGTCGTGGCCGCGCCACGGCAACGCTACTCTCTCCACTCACATTCGATTTTGCATCGCTGGGCTGATCGCGGTCCATCCGTAAACACGAGTACCCTCGCTCAAGGTCCCTTTGGAGTCTTGAGGTACCCTGGTATTATGTGGCGATTCTGCAGGACCCACCAAGGGATGGGGAAAGGTGAGGTTAGCGGTTTGTCCATCCTTGGGTGCGAAGCACTGCACTCTGACCCCCGAACGGTTGTATTTGGAGGTGTCGCCAAGTGTTGCAATGCGGAAAAAGTACCGTAACTCTGCTGGTTGCACACGCGACCTTTGTTCCACATTCTTGTCTCCACGGTGAAGCCGTGTGACTCGGGATGTTTAAATCCGTGCCAGTGGGTCTCTGGGTTGGTCCGTGCAGTGAAGGTCAAGCGCTAGACCCGCTGCAAGTCTGCATGCTGCTTGGGTGGGGAGGGGGTAGCGGACACCGGACACCGGACACCACGTCTGACGTGTGAGCCCTGTGGATCAGCCTTCCCACACAGCATGTTCCACATTCCAGTGTTTCCAGCGAGGGGGACTGCGGGCCCTCTGGCGGCTGGACTCCACCAGCACGCAGGTGCCGGAGATTCTTCCAGAAGCTGACGATGGACAGAGTTTGGCAGGGTTTTCCAAGGGACATCAAGCCCTCAGTCCACACTTCAAGCAAGTGGCCAATTTGCACCAATTTGTACAAATCGGTGATATTTCCATATGGAGTCACCGGTGCACCGCGTGGGTTTATTTGCACATTTGTGGAATTAAATAAGGGGAAGCAGAGTTTGTGTGTAAATATGTCACACTCACCTGCAAAGTCTCGCCTGAGTGACTCTCGTTCGGTGTTTACGGTTAGCAGCTCTTCAAGCCTAGTGTTGTCCTCCTTTCCTGTCCATTGCTTTTTGGTAAAAAAAAAAAAAAATGCTAAGAAAGAGGACAAGGGGCCTGTCTGAGAGACACATGGGATGTCCAAACAGTCAAGGGAGATCTTAACAGCAGTGCTGTGGAGTCGGACTCATGGAATCGTGGAGTCGGAAGCAATTATTGGCTTACTGGAGTCGGAGTCGAAGGTTTTGTGTACCGACTCCACAGCCCCGCTTAGCAGACAGCCCTGCGTCCTGCATTCATTCTGCAGACCTTCTCTGAAAGGAAGGGTTGAGTTCATCTCTCCATTATGTCGGTGTCAATGTTTACAAGGAGTGAGGTTCAAGGATTAATGAACCTCCTAGAAAAATGGTACAGTTGTGTACAGACTCGTGACCTGCTGACATGCTAACCGTTTTAGTGAAAGGTTATCAGAAAAGTACAGGAAAGTGCTGATGTTGTCTAGGGGCGCAATCAATTCCACTGTTTTTACCATTTTACCCACTTCACACACAACCGGTCTGTGATAATGATAGACTGCTGGACAAGGGCAACAGGTGGCTTAGTGGTTAGAGCCATTGCCTTGCAACATAAGGTCCTGGGCTGGAATCCCGCTCCTGCTGTAGTACCCTCGGCAAAGGTGCGTACCCTGCATTGACACAGTAAAAATCACTGTAAGTAGGATAATGTGAAGAGTTCACGTTGTGCATTATTTTAGTGAAAGGGATGCGATAAGTTACGTTTACAGTTCTGCATTTGGCATATGCTTTTCTCGAGAGTGAGGTACAACTCAGAGTAAACAAAAGTGCATTTACATTTAGCTGACGCTTTTCTCCAAAGCGACTTACAGTGTTAAGGTTACAATTATTTACCCATTTATACAGCTGTCTAATTTTTACTGGAGCAGTTTAGGGTAAGTACCTTGCTCAAGGGTACTACAGCCAGAGGTTGTGATTGAATCCGCAACCTTTGGATCCAGAGGCAATAGTTGTAACTACTATGCTACCAGCTGTTCCCATTTCACAATAAAGAGCTCCAGATACGGGCACGATTGTTGAAGCACAGTGATTTTGTGCAAAATGGGTAAGTGTGTAGGATACCTGAATGGATAGGAGATACAGGCATGATCATGACAGATGGTAGAATACAGATTTATGTAGCTGTCAGGAGATCAAGAGAGAAGTGGGTCATAAAGAGAAGTGTTTTGACATCCTCCTTGAATGTTGAAAGGGGTTCAGCACTTGTGAGGTACGGAAGGAGCTCATTCCAACGCATCCTGGGAACCTGCAGGCTATAGACTTTGAACCTTTTGTCGGTGGGGCCACCAAGCAGCCGGAGGTGGAGGAACGCAATCCTCTTGCTGAGGTGTAGGGAGTGATCAAGTCCTGTGGATATTGAATATATGTAAATATAACAATGTTCTGGGAACCGTGGACCTCGGTGTCAGTGGCAGCCCCACAGAAATGTCAGTGTCTATGGGGCACTGGCACCTGGTTTCTGTTTCCGGGTTGGCAGGCAGACCTCTCACACACGTCTATACGGTGCTCAGTGGAGCAGCTGGGTAATTTTTCAGCACCCCCCATCCCCCGCTTGATGACTTTTCAGTACTTTCCGTCTGTACGACACAGTTTTTATATAGCCAAGTGCTCACCCACCACCCCCCTGCCTCACGAATGCTCGGCTGCATCAGTGTGGGGTGACTCTGAAGCCAGCTGTGCCATTGGTTTAACCCTCCCATCGTAGGCTAATTATGGACAGTAGGGGTGGGGGGAGTTATCAGGTTACCTTTGGCCTGGAAGCCGTTCCGTTCGGGATGGGGCACCATGTGATCCATACTTCTTGGAGCCAATGTGCAATAAGGGTCAAGGGGGATGGGAGCAGCCGGTAGGCCGTGCCGAGTCTCGGGCCACGATTGGCTACGACTGGAGGAAAGCAGGCGTCCGCTCCGGCTTTGGCGCATACAGGTGGACACACAGATTGGTGAACACTGCCAGGCAAATTCCCCTGAAGCGTGGGCCACCGAGGAAGGTACCCCAGAGACTCAATCGTCTCCTTGGTAACGTTGCGTTTCGAGTGATTTTGTCTGTTTGTTTCCCCGTTCCTCTTTGAACCGACAAGCCAAAGCGAGGGCTCCGGCTCTAAGACTTGCCGGTATCTCGGCACGCTTCTGCAAACGGCATCCGTCTGTGGTCGTGTTTGCCGCCAGCTTCTTCCTCGCTGGGATTCCATCTTTACTGTGGCCTGAAGGAATGTCCCGCTCTTACGGGCGCCCCGTTCCAGTGACGCTCGGTGTGAGAAGCGACAGCATCTCCACCTGGGCTGTTTGCCCAAGATTGTATTGGGTTGTACATTAACCTGCAGCTGAGTATGGCTGGCCCCTGATTTTAAGGAGCCAGGACGATGCCGGACATCTCGCCGACCTTTCAACGGCAAACATTGACATTGAGACATGCCCCTCTCTCGTCCAGCCCTCTCGTGCTAATTTAAATACCTTCCCAGCAGCCCCCAAGCCCTCCAGGCACCCCCCTGGACTCACTGCTCTAACGTCTGTAGTCCGCAGGCTTTGCTGTCTATTCCGAGACACCCTCTCGAGTGTTCCCTGTGGGGAAGTCCGCGCGGCTTGACGGGTGACGGCGCTCGAGCGTCTGCGTTCAGTATCGCTCCCGCTTTTTTTGGCCCCTCGGAGAACACGCCGTCAGGGCTAAACTGTCCCTCTCGGGTTTGTTGTGAAACGCGTCCGCGCGCCTCCAGCACGTGGTTGGCGCTCTTTACGCGTCACCTTACCGCTTCACACTGGTGCGGCTGCTGAGCTGGTGAGGAGCCGTGGGCTAAAAGGAACAGCTCGGCAAGGGGATTGCGCCTCGCTCGCAGGAGCGGGATAGAGCAGGACAGAGGCGGTGTCGGGTAAGTAGGAAGAAACGATCCAGACCGAAACAGGTCATCAGATGGGACTCTGTGGGGGAGTCTGAAATTCTGGGTTCAAAGTGAAAAAATTACATCGCTGTAAAAATGTCTAAATTGGTCTAAGTTGCTCGGTGTCGTCAGTCAGTTTGGACGAAAGTGTCCGATATGCAAATAAGCAAAACGTAACACGAGGCTGCAGGCTGGTGTCTCGTGCACAGTAGTGTGTACCTGTGCTCGGTCACTTAGTGTTTTGTTTCCTGCCTTTTCGTGTTGCATTTTTTCA
Organism: Scleropages formosus; assembly: GCF_900964775.1. Taxonomy (NCBI): domain Eukaryota; kingdom Metazoa; phylum Chordata; class Actinopteri; order Osteoglossiformes; family Osteoglossidae; genus Scleropages; species Scleropages formosus. The sequence continues at coordinate 2,629,814 of NC_041821.1, forward strand.
GCAATTATTCCTGGTTTCCAGTTTTCTTTGTAATAAAAGTTGACACAGATGCTTCACGTCAACAGGTTGTCTGTTGTTCAAAGTTTATATCGACCGTTTGAGGTTGTGGGCTCTTCCCGAGGGTTCACTGCAAGACGTGGCCCGAGGACTGGAACCTGCAACTGCGGAGCACAAACCAGTTTTTCTCGTTGGTCCGCTTGGACAATGTTGTGTGTTGACCAAAACCTGGTAAAGGTGGTAACTATGCTCATCTCGCCAGCCCCAGGGGGTCGTGGGAAAGCGTCTCCTCCACGCGTCCCTGGACACGCTGTCCTGTAATGTAACGTAACGTAACAACATTTCAAACAACGAGACTCTTCCTCCCATCTACCCATGAAGGACGAGCAAGTGACGGAACAGCCGCCTCGCGCGTCCGTATCCATAGCGATCTCATTAAGTTTCGGATGGTTCTAGCGGGGGGGTAGGGGGAGGCTGCTCTGTTCCCCTTCATGTCATTGCGGTCTCCTCACTGTGAAGTGGTGGCATAGAGTCCCCGGGGGCCAGGCTCTGTGACCTCCCTCGAGTTCTTCCAAAGAAATGAAAAATATTGCAAATGAATTTTGACTTCTTACATCATAATTTCAGAAACCCGCATGAAGAAATGCCGTCACCCCCTGTTGACATTTTGCTCCTCGGTTACAGGGAAAGTGTGGTTTATGGGAAGTTTGGGGGAGATGATGGATGAAAGATCCATCGTTGGTCTTTATAAATGAATTCGGGAAATTGGCCCTGAATCCGGAACGCCTTTTCGCCGAATTCATTGTCTGGGGAGAACTTTGTACTCAGTGGAGCGTGCTGCCAATGCAGGAGCCCGAGGAAAACACTTACCTTTTGCCCTGAGTCGTTGGCAGTGTGAGCACTTTAGACCTGCTGATAATGAAAGACTTACTTCTCACACACACACACACACACACACACACACACACACACACACAGAGCACCCCTGCTGTGTTCCTTGACCTTGTTTTCCTGGCTTGTGTAGTAGACCTGGGATCATGTCCCGGTGTTCCGGAAAGACCTGTGGACCTGCAGACTGGTTACTGGTGGTTCGTCCTGAACAATCAGCTCAGTGTGGGGGGAGTCATTAGGTTTCTTTTTTTAATTATAGATATGCTGCGTCAGTCACCTGCTGACAGCTGTTTGTATGTCTACGATGGGGTAACATGCAAACAGGTGACTGGTTCGTCCTCGGTGGATGTTTAACCTCCTTGAATTAGATGGCTGTAGTTATACAAGACGGTTCACATGGAGAGCATTATGGTACAACTGCTCCTCAACGGCTGTCCGTTTTGGGTGTCCAGTGGAAAGGCGTTCTGTGGAAATCAGTAAAGGGGTTGGGTGGGTGCAGACGTGCCCATTGAAAAAGAGATCTTCAACGGGGACCACGTGGCCTGGAAAATGTCCTCCTGGGGAACCCACTTTTGGGAATCGTGTTGTTTTGTTACCAGAGCAGTCGTCTCTTGAGTAATCTTCTTACTGCAGGAGATCCTCATCTTCTAGTTATCTGAATACAGAGGATCATCCTTCTAAGGAACCATTTCTCCAAGCCTTGCTTCTAGAAGGCAACTTGAGTAACCTTCTCCTGAGGAACCCTCTGCTGGAGATCCTGGTTTTGCGTGTCAAGAGGAGCCTCTTTGAGGGAACCTCTCGTGACCTGTGCCTGGAAGGACGCGCTTTTCCTCTTGCTCACAGTGCAGGGGAAGGAGAGGCCAGGTGTGAGTTTGTCCTCAGGGTTTTGGATGGTGAAGCTTCAGCACGGAACCGCTGGCCTCCATTCTTCTCCAGCAGGAAGGCGACTGGAGACTGGGTCGTGATTGCTCAGCACTGACTTCAAACATTCAACCCACTCCTGGGGAGTCCATCCAGGGAAGCCGTAGACATGTTTTCTTCCACCCCAGAGCAGGAATGATGATGATGATGATGATGGTGATGATGATGATGACGATGGTGAACAAATGTGTGAAACCCTGAATGCTGTTCCCATTTGCACACTATGCGTTGCACTGAAAGCCACCCCTGGCCTCCATTGACTCGACCCCCGTTTCCGTGTCACTCACAGATAGCGAGGTGAAGTTCTGCCATGCAAGCCCAGGAGCTGCTGCGCCACTTCCGCATCCCGGAGCTGGAGGACTTGCGCCAGTATGTGCGTAGCCTGCCCACCAACACGCTCATGGGCATGGGCGCCTTCGCAGCCATCACCACCTACTGGCTGGCGACGCGGCCGCGTGCCATCAAGCCACCCTGCGACCTGGGCATGCAGTCCGTGGAGGTCGAGGTGAGGGACACACGTGTTAGGTCAAAGGTCAACACGTAACCTGCTTTAGGTGCCCACGACAGGTTTACAAACATTGACTGGACAACTTATGAACGCAGTTAGTACTGGAAGTCCGTTCATAATTTCATTTGTTTGTAACTCCAAAGCCATGTTCAACACTAAGTGGAAATCCACTGGAGTTTAACAACATGGGTTTTATGTAATTAAATTTATTTACAGGTTCGGTGCTGCAAAATCTCAGAATGTAGCTTTAATGAGTGAAAATACACACACACACACACACACACATTTTCAGAACCGCTCGTCCCATACGGGGTCACGGGGAACCGGAGCCTACCCGGTAACACAGGGCGTAAGGCCGGAGGGGGAGGGGACACACCCAGGACGGGACGCCAGTCCGCCGCAAGGCACCCCAAGCGGGACTCGAACCCCAGACCCACTGGAGAGCAGGACTGTGGTCCAACCCACTGCGCCACTGCGCCACTGCACCCCCCTGAGTGAAAATACTTTGCACAAATTAAAATAAAACTATTTCTGTTAAAATAAAGGTATAAACTACATACCAGTAAAGCCAAATACTGCGTGAACTAATTTGCTGAATGAATAAATGTAAATGTAAGTTTGAGCTGCATTACTGTTGGGAAAAGTGTTGGGTGTATTATTATTAATATAATGTAATTAATGCACCATAATCATCTCCACCGCTTCTCACCTGCTGTTTCATCATTTCTGTTGTCTCTAAAACAGATGTTTTTATCCAAAGTTACTCAACAGACATTTTTACCTGTTTATTGAACAGCTGCGTATTTTTTCAAGGCTGAAGCAGCATCTCCTTCCAGGGATTTACACCTGCAACCTTCTGGTTACTTCGCCGCTGCTGGTCTCAGTGCCCACTGGGAGAGGGAGGGATGTGACTGTGGTTTGACTGCTTTCCCAGTTGCTTTAGAGGCGCAGGGTTCTGGGAAAATCGTTTAGTGTCTGGGTTCGATGGCTGTCGGAAGCTGCGCGCGCGCGTGTGTGTGTCTTTATCAGTTGAACACGTGTCTGTGTGTGAGTGCAGTGTGTCAGGGTGATTGGGAGGGGTGTACATGAAGTGGGGGAGGGGCTGCAGTGACATCTGCAGCTGCAGACAGCTGTTAGCCTCGTCCCCAGAGCTGCTGCCCCCCCCCCCCCCCATCTCCGAGATGTGTTAGAGGCTCTGTTGCCATGGCAGCCAAGGTCCGGCGCTGTGTGCCGTTCCACGCGGGATGAGTTATACACACTCGTTCAGGGAGAGACAGAGTGAGACAGGCCCCTCTCGAGAGCCATGCGGCTTAACGAATGGAACAAAGGAATGTGCTTCTTTTCCGAGGGCAGTGCTCAGCGGCGTCTCCTTCAGGTTCCCGCCGTTACGAGTGTTAGCGCTGAACGAGAGCAGATCGTGCCATTGTTTGATGACCGTGCATCATTAACTCCTGCTCATCGTCACGTGAGTTTGTCAGTTGAGTGGCGGTGGCTGCGGCCAATCAGGCGGTGAGGGGCAGGCCTTCGGGGGTAAGTGGCGTCTGTTAGAGGATGATTGCTGGGATAAGCTCGGCAACGAGCCCAACTCTGTCTGCACACACTCACAGGTTTGAAACACACTCGGCTGCGCAAACGCAGCGCCCCTCCTAGGTGGGGCTCGGCACGACATGTGGTCCTCCGTAAAGATCTTATTGTCCCCTTATAATCTCCCGAGCACCCTGCCTCAGGCCAGTGGTTGCTATAGAAACGGCGCTGTTTCTTCCGGAGGAGAGCCGCGAGATGAGAACCCATCCTGTGCTAGACGAGCGCTCCGTCCCGTCCCATCCTGCGCTCCTCTCCACGAGCCAATAAGGGGCTCTTTGTTGCCCCACATCCGCCTCTCCTCATCATATCTGCCGTGTGGCTTTCTGAGGGTCTCATTCAGCGCAGTGGGCGCAGCTCTGTGTGTGTGTGTGTGTGTGTGTGTGTGTGTGTGTGTGTGTGTGTGAGAGAGCATGTCTGCATTCCTTGCTAGATATCAGATCTGTGCTCTTCTCTGTAATCACTGTGATGCCGCCTGTTAGTTTCACTGGACATGGTCATTATGTGACGATATATTTGACGGGAGTGCACCAGCGGCCCCAATGCATTGTGGGTACCCTGACTGGGATGGGTCGTCAAGGTCTTACACACAAAGTGCACTTTACAGTGCTAGATTTACCAAACTTCCTACAGTATCTAATTTACAGAAACCGTGAAAAATTACTCCACCGGAGTAGAATGTTTTTGAAGATCGAGAAAAGTGTGCTTCCACTTTTGAACCCTAGAGTACGGCGCTCGGTAAATGGAAGCTCGTGATTGGCCAGGATAAACGCATGTTTGGAGGTGACAAAACGATGTTCCCCCTGATGACTAATGACTGTGTCTCTCCTGCAGGGCGGAGAGTTTGCTCGCAAGTCGGTGCTGATGAGCGGCGATGACAAGTTGATGACGTACTACTACAGCGACACCCGGACTATGTATGAGGTGTTCCAGCGAGGGAAACGCGTGTCCAGTAAGCTAATTGGCTGTTCCGTCTCGGACGACTCCCCCGATTGGTGTGCCAGTGGGGGGGGGCGGGGCAGGATCTGGCCAATCAAATCTGTGTGAGGTTTGTTGTGGCAAAGTAATTTAATGTGTGAATGGGGGTTTGTTCATCAGCTGACAGATGAGCTGTGTGTGTTGTGTGTGTGTGTGTGTGTGGGGGCCGTTGTGCAGTGGACAGAGGGTGTCTAACAGGCCGTGCCTTGCTGTGCCTCGCCTTGCAGACAACGGGCCCTGCCTGGGCTCCCGGAAGCCCAACAAGCCCTACGAGTGGCTGTCCTACCAAGAGGTGAGAGGACCGGAGCCCCGCCTTCCCTAAGATCCCCCACCGTCTCACAAAGAGATGCTGTCCTCTGCTGTGTTGCGGGATTTTGTATTTTGTTACGGTTCATGTCTCCGTGACCGGACCTCAGCTGACCGGATACTGGAATGACCAAAGGGTCCAGTGGGTGGCATTTTTTGAACCACTTAATTTAAATATGTAAAGTGACTTTCCGAACTGGGGGAATCGCCACGCTGTTTGCGGACCCCCCCCCCACGAAGACCTTCCATGGTCTGGGGGGTCCTTTCTCTCCCCACTGGGGGAATCTGAGAAATGGAACAGAACCGTTTCAAAGAACTACCTTCATTGGCAGGTACACAACAATGTAGCAATATCACACACAACAATGTAACAATATTGCACACATTAATGTAACAACATCACACACAACAATGTAACAATATTACACACAACAATGTGACAATGTCACAAACAACAATGTAACAATATTGCACACATTAATGTAACAACATCACACACAACAATGTAACAATATTACACACAACAATGTAGCAATATCACACACAACAATGTAACAATATTACACACAACAATGTAGCAATATCACACACAACAATGTAACAATGTCACAAACAGCAATGTAACAATATTGCACACATTAATGTAACAACATCACACACAACAATGTAACAATATTACACACAACAATGTAGCAATATGACACACATCAATGTAACAGTGTCACAAACAGCAATGTAACAATATTACACACAATGCACAACAAAGTAACAACATTACACACACAACTATAACAGTATCACACATATCAATGTAACAATATTACATGCAACGATGTAGCAATATTACGTTGAACTACTTAGTATTTATTCAGTATTGTTTAATATTTATTTAAACAACTGAAGGGCTCTGCATGTGCTGCTTCATGTCGTGTCCCTTCCTTTTTGACATATTATGCTACGTTTTTGTCAAAATAAATCATTATTGTGTAAATGGGTTTATTAAAACTTAATAGTCATTTTGAAAGGAATCTTACATGTGAGATGCTGGGAAGAAGTGGACCCCCCCCACACTTTGTCTCCTCACATGAGGATGAGCTGTACTTCCTGTGCTGTGTTGGGGCTCCTATATGTTCCTTAGCCACTTTACTGACATCGAACCCCCACCCCCGTCCAGGTGGCAGACCGGGCCGAGCTGCTTGGGTCGGCGCTGCTCCACAGGGGACACTCGCAGGCCGGCGATAAGTTCATTGGGATCTTCTCCCAGAACCGACCAGAGGTTAGTGCCCCTCAGTGTGCCCAGTCACTGCCCCCCCCAACCCACCTTGAGCAAGATACTTCACCCTAAATTGCTCCATTAAAATTTCCCAGCTGTATAAATGGAAAAACAGTTGAAAGTAGCTTAACAGTGTACGTCACTTTGGAGAAAAGTGTCAACTAAATGAATACATGTAAAGTGGATTTTCCATTGGACTCAAAGGACCTGAGTTCAAATCCCACCTCCTGCTGCAGTAGCCTTGACCAAGGTGCTTACCCTGAGTTGAAAAGTAAGAATTACTCTGCTGTATAAATGGGTACATTAGTCTAAGTAGAAAAGTGAAAAAGAGGTAAATGTGAAGTAAACATAGGGGCTCCAGCATTCAAGTGTGAAAAGAGTAGGTGTGTATTTAACACATGGGTATTGGAACAGCGCTGTGGCAGCACCACCTTCCCCTCTGGCAAAACCCTTGTCCTGCCCGCCCAGACAGGCACAGACCACAGCATGGCCAGCATCCTTGATAAATATAGTTACCATGGTAACAGTGCATGCGCACAAGGAAAGGGAGCTGGAACCAGAACTAACATGGCCACATGTCCTGTGGTATGTAAACACCGGAATCCAGGGCATGAGCACAACACAGTCTGGGTTCTCATCCCTGAGGTGGATGAGGAGTATGTGGCACCGCACTAAATATGTCCCCACTCTCTCTCTCTCTCTCTCTCTCTCTCTCTCTCTCTCTCTCTCTCTCTCTCTCTCTCTCTCTCTCTCTCTCTCTCTCTCTCTCTCTGTGTCTGTCCCCAGTGGACAATCAGCGAGCTGGCGTGTTCCACCTACTCCCTGGTGTCTGTCCCCCTGTACGACACTCTGGGCGCAGAGGCCATCGATTACATCATTGACAAAGGTGTGTGTGTGTGTGTGTGTGTGTGTGTATGTGTGTGTCTTCGAGAGACTCCTGACTCATGTCATACACAGGAGTGCATGGGATATGACGCTCATATATGCCTGACTGTCCTCAGTACAATCAGGTACATGGTTTGGATGTCCTCAGTGGTCCTTTGTTCTGCGTGTGTGTGTGTGTGTGTGTGTGTGTGTGTGTGTGTGTGTGTGTGTGTGTGTGTGTGTGTTTGTCCCCTGCAGCCTCCATCTCCACGGTGCTATGTGACGTTGCCGAGAAGGCCAGGCTCATCCTGGACTGCGTAGCCACCAAGGAGCACACGGTGCGAACCCTGGTGCTCATGGAGCCCTTCGACGCTGAGCTGGTGGCCAGAGGCAGGAAATGCGGCATCGAGATCCTGAGCCTCAAGGAGCTGGAGGTGACTGAGTTTACCACAGTACAGTAAAGTCTTCCCACAGCATCCGATGTGTGCCAACGCCTGCCCTCCCTTTTCCTGCAGGGCATCGGCGCGGTGCATCACAAAGCACCTGCGGTGAGTAGGGTTCGAGCGGTGCCTTGTGGTTCCAGTGGTTTGAGTGGCGTATGCGTGTAAGTGACCGCAATTGACCTCTGACCCCTGTATCCTCGCCCAGCCGCCCAAACCCGATGACTTGGCCCTGATCTGCTTCACCAGCGGAACCACGGGTATGACCCGGGTGGGCGGAGCTTATCTTACCTAAACACCGCACTATAAACTTAATGCAAGTTTGTACGAAAACCGAGCGGGCGCCTGACCGCAGTACTGCTGGCACACGGACCGCACCTTGACCGTTCCTTTGTTTTGCGTGTTTTCTCTGTCCTTCAGGAAACCCGAAGGGCGCGATGCTCACACACAGAAACGTCGTGTCCAACTGCTCTGCCTTCATTAAAATAACCGAGGTAAATAATGTGGGTTTTTTCCATCACCTGGTTCAGCTGTTGAAGGAGATGTATGACCTTGACCGTGGTAAATGAACACCATCGTGTGTGCTTGACTTGGAGATCCTGGGGTTCGATCCCGGTTGTGCAGTAAAACGGCTGATGACATATTTTTTTCCAAAAGGCCGACCTGGGAAGTCTGCCCCCCCGCTCCATTCTGCTTGATGCAGTAAAGTTACTGCTTTTACGTCCAACATGTTCTTCGAGTTCAGGGACATCGGATCCTTGTCTTATAAGTTTAGACTCTAAAATGTGTCGGTTGCAAAGCAACACGACCTGTGTTTCCCCCCTTAGCTGACAGGTGGCAGTAAAGAGCACCGAGTCTCAACCGCAATGTGGGACCGCCTTGATTCAACTCACTTCCACAGTGTTTACATTTCCCGTCTGCTGTTCCTGGGTGTCGGTGACCGGTAGCAACATGAGGAATGCTGAACATGTTTATGGGGAGATGAAACATTTTTGTTCCATTTTAAATATGTACTTTATGCTGCCAAAGTTAATAAGACAGTCTTACAAATTGTTTTGATTTATTAGAATTTTAGTGGAGATTTTTACATAATTTAACCCTTTAAATAAATTCCAGGGTTATCTGTCTTATATGTTATTGACTTTGACTTTGTAACAGAAATGACTTTTGGAGTTAGAGACAAAACGAGTTATGAAAACACTTTGGGTCCCAGTTGTGTTTGCAGGCCGACAAGTCGGAATGTTCCAGAAATTCCACTTCCGCTGGGTGTCTTGTGGCTCCTCTCTGCTCACTACCCATACTTCCGCGGGGCCGTGGACTCCTCTTCTTCCTGCTTACGCTCCTCTCTTCTCTTCCTTCCTTCCTTCCTTCCTTCTTTCCTGCGACTGCCGCCGCCGTGGCCCCGCCCCCCTGTCTGCCCCCCCAGCGCATGTTCCAGCTCAACCCAGACGACGTGCTCATCTCTTTCCTGCCTCTGGCGCACATGTTTGAGCAGGTGGTGGAGGTAAGAGGGTCTCCGGCGCATGACGCACCCCTGTGCCCCTTCGTTTCAGATGTACTGCATGTTAAAACCCTCCGACATCCACGTGTCCTACCTGCCGCTCGCCCACATGTTTGAGAGGGTCGTTCAGGTACGTGCGTCTGATCTCTCACTCTGTCTCACACACACACAAGCGGAAGTGATCTCCTCAGATGTGGATCCAGCTCAAGCATGTTTAACATTTACCGAACTTTTAGCTCGTGGTGAGAACTCGTTGCTGTCTGGGCTTCGGCGGACAAGGGAACGAGGAAGGGGCGTGGCTTCAGTGGAGAGCGAGCGTCTTCGTTAACGTGTTAATTTCTACTCACGTTTCAGCACCTAGAAGACTCTCTCCTCCAGAGTGACGCACAACTCGGAGTGAGCAGAAGTGCATCAACACCAGACAAAGAGCTGTAGACACAGACACAGGATTATCGGCGCACAGCTTGTGTGTGTGACACCACCATGTTGCTGGTTCACAGCCCTCCTGTAGCTCCTACAAAAGTGACATTCAGATAGTAAATACAAAGATAATAATAGCAGATGGTGTTGGAATCATTTAAGGAGCTGTCAGGAGATCAGGAGAGAAGCGGCTCTCAAAGAGATGGGTTCGAGAGTCTTCTTGAACGTGGGAGGGATTCAGCAGCTCTGAGGAACAGAGGGAGCTCATTCCAGCACATGGGGGACAAAACTAGGAACCTACAGACTTTTGGTTTTGGACCCTGGTCAGTGGGACCACCCAGCAGCCAGAGGAGGAGGAGCACAACACTTTTGCTGGGCTCTAGGCAGTGAGCCGAAACCACAGTGTTGAATCGGATACAGGGAGCTACAGGGAGCCAGTAGACCACACGATCAGTTCCACAGTCCAGTTCGAGCTGTCACACCCTGCCCCCACAACTATTATTTAACCATCTCCCACATCTTGCGGCCTTTGTTCTCTACATATTGTACATACTGCCCCCTACTGGCGACAAGAATGTATGACATTATTTTAACAAGGCAGGATTAGCCTTCACTGTGTTTGAACGGGTGTGGTTATAAGTGGTTATGCACCTGCCGGCCCTCTCTCACCCCTCCCTCGCACCCCCAGGAGGTGGTTCTGTGCCACGGCGCTCGGATCGGCTTCTTTCAGGGCGACATCCGTCTGCTGATGGACGACCTGAAGATGCTGCGGCCGACCGTGTTCCCCGTGGTTCCTCGGCTGCTGAACCGCATGTTTGACAGGGTGACTGCACCCGCCGGCACACATTGCGCTTCCCGTTCAGCGGTTTCGGTGTGTCGGCGGCGGCCGTGTAAAGCGCCCCGCCGGTCTCCCTTTGCAGATTTTCGGACAGGCGAACACGCCGCTGAAGCGCTGGCTGCTGGACTTCGCCTCTCGCAGGAAGGAGGCCGACCTGAGGAGCGGCGTGCTGAGGAAGGACAGCATGTGGGACCGCCTCATCTTCAGCAAGGTGCAGGTAGGGACCGCAGACCGTCGCCCTTCCGGCGGTCCATTTCCACCCGCTGAGGGATGATGGGTAGGAGGTGCTCCTCGGCAGGGGTGCGTTCACCGTGGAGGTCACACGCTGGTACGGACCGCACCGCGTATAAATGCTGGGACTGCAGGTGGCATAGCGGTTCGAGCCGGTACCGTGCAGCGTGAAGGTCCTGGGTTCGACCCCACCTGCTGCTCCGGTGCCCTCGGTCAGGATACTTCCCCTGAACCGATACTGTAAAAATTGCCCTGCTGTGTAAATGGGTGTAAGGAGCTCAGTGTACAAATCCTGCAGAAAGGAGCCACATGTATAACAGTTAATAATGTTTTTTCTTTGATTGGTGAGGAAAAAAAATCTGCCCAGACTACAAAGTGTACAGATGTTCATTTGAAAACGCACTCTGGTCCCTTACAGAACAGGCTCCTGCACAAACAACAGCTACTGTAAGAGTTTATAAGGGTGTGTCCCCTCCTATTCATACAGTGGGCTTTTATTCACAAATTATTCACTACAACAGTATTTTTTCCCACTGTGGTTATTTCACTTCTACTACAAGTATTTCATTCTCTGTCACACGCTAGTATCAGGTGTTTTGGACAGACACACATCTGGGATGTCTAAAGGATTTTGTCCCTCAGTTGTGTCCATCTGGTCATATTCTGTTCAAACTTACTATATTAACTTCTAAGTCACCATGGAAACAATGAATCCTGGTGTAAACAATGAAATGAAGCCGTCCAGCCCCAGAGATTGGAAGATAAACTGAAAAGGAACAATGTAATATTGAAGATAAAGTAGAAATCAGAATTTTCTTCTGGGACTTGATTGGTTTCTCCATAAGAAATATTGATAAGTGGACCCCCCCATCCCCCTTCTTTATGTGAGGGACAGGTGTATGTTCAACTTTAGTGAGTGCAGCAGATGAAAAGAAAGTGTGTTGATCAACCTTGTTGCAGAGACTGTGGTTCGCAGCCCCCCCCACCAGTCCCCAGTGCCTCCCCCAGAACCTTTATATCGCAAATGATCTCTAACCACTACACCACCTCCTGGCCCCTCTGAGATCTGTCGTTAAGACGAGAAGCAGTACCTCCTGTGGAACTCCGATGAGCAGGTGAAGGGGGGGGGGCTTCCTGCACTTGCTGCGTCGCTGTGAAAACAACAGCTTCAGCCGCACACAATGGCCTTATTAGCACAGCGGATGCCCTCGTTCATTACTGAGCGTTCAAAGTGTTACAGTATTTACACAGCTGGAGACGTGTGTGTGCGTGTGTGTGCGTGTGTGTGCGTGTGTGTGTGCGTGTGTGTGTGTGTGAGAGAGAGAGAGAGGGAGAGAAGGCCTTTCGGCACTTTTCAAATGCTCCACCTCTGAGCCTCTGACACTGGTTTCTGAGTACGGTGTATGGTACACATCCTTGTGTTGTGTGTACACCCTGTTCCAACACACACACAAAGCTGTGCATGGTTCACAATGCAGTGTCTATAAAAGGACACGCTGCCATGTGTCTCGGAGCCGACTGTCTTTCCTGTGCCGTTCCAACGCGAACAGTTTACTCTTCCGTGCGCAGCGTCTCGCTGGCGCCTCCTGCTGTCAGTTGCCTTGTCGCCACTCATCCTGCTCTTTGTCGCCCCCCACAGGCCAGTCTGGGCGGCCGCGTGCGGCTCATGATTACTGGAGCGGCTCCCGTGTCTCCCACAGTGCTCACTTTCCTGCGGGCAGCGCTGGGTTGCCAGGTTGGTGGGAGACTGGGGTTCGAGGCCGAGGGGGGGTGGGGGGTCAGATCCTTTGGTGTGCGTGTGGTCGCAAATAAGCAGCGAGAAGAACAGTTTCTTTATCAAGGAGTGGCAAGAGTCTTTATCAGGAGGGAGCGGTGGGCAGTGTGTGTTCAGCAAGAGATGGCTGTTGCAGTGTGTGTGTGTGTGTGTGTGTGTGTGTGTGTGTTCAGTAAAAGATGACCGTGTTCCTCTCTCCCTCAGTTCTACGAAGGCTACGGACAGACAGAATGCACTGCTGGATGCACCTTGTCCATGCCTGGTGACTGGACAGCGGGTAACAGATGAATACACATACACACACACACACAAGCATTCCTCATCTGGACTCTGCAGTGGGAATGTGTGTGTGTGTGTGTGAGACGTGCCTGTCAACCTCGCCCCCAGGTCACGTGGGGGCCCCTCTGCCTTGCAGCCTGGTGAAGTTGGTGGACGTAGCGGATATGAATTACTACGCCATCAACGGGGAGGGAGAGGTGAGGCTGGAGGGAGGGACAGCCCTGGGGGGGGCACTGTAACACTGCTGGACCTCTATAAGATTCACACACACAGCCACATTAGTGTCCTGTGATCACCCCTCCCCTGTGCGCGCGCGCGCGCGTGTGTGTGTGCTCCTCTCGCCAGGTGTGTGTGAAAGGACCAAACGTTTTCCAAGGCTACCTGAAAGACCCGGAGAAGACGGCGGAAGCCATGGACAAGGATGGCTGGCTGCACACCGGTGACATCGGCAAGTGGCTGCCGGTGAGCTGGACACACTCCGTCGCGGAGAGGGAAGTGCACCCGACAGCTGGGAACAGAAGTCTGTCTGTAACTCGATTTGTTTGTAACTCTAAAACCACCTCTACCACAAAATCACTATGAATAAAAGGGTAATAATACAGCATTCCCTCTGTTTCTTTATGGATTCAATTCTGTTAAAGTCTCAGATACAGCAGTAATAAATTTAGAATTTGAAAACATTAGTATTTTTTAATTTAGTTGATGCCTTTGTCTAGGGTGCCGTACAAGGATAAAAAATGCTTTCTAAGACTTAATATTTTTTTAATAACTTCAAACTATATTAAAAATTAATTTAAAATGATGGAAATAGATTTAGGTCATCTCCACAAACTGCTGTTCAGTGCAAATTGTTGTCATCCCAAAACACGTCCAGCCTTCCTCTTCTTGTCATTCGTCACCGACGCTCAGTAACAGCAGACAGGAGCTGTAAAAACTGTGGAAGTGAGTTGAACGAAGGCGGTCACACACCGCCGTTCCGTTCGGGTGCTCTTTACTGCCGTCCGTTGACTTGGCGGGTCGTCGGAAAACAGTACGTGTACCTGTAGGAAGTCGTAGGTCGAGGAGCCGCGGTGCCGCTCTTCTTTCCCCCTTCGCCGTTTGAGCGTCGTCGTGTTGCGAGTCTGTGGCCTGAAGAACTTTTCTTGGTCTTTGACAGAACGGCACCCTGAAGATCGTGGACAGGAAGAAGCACATCTTCAAGCTGGCTCAGGGCGAGTACATTGCGCCCGAGAAGATCGAGAACATCTACATGCGCAGTGACCCGGTGGCCCAGGCCTTCATCCACGGTGACAGCCTGCAGGTGGGTGTGTGGGAGGTCCAGGTCCAAGTGTAGCGAGGAACTCATCTAGGGTTCGGTGGGCAGGACAACCAGGAGCAGAAACACCTTCTTAAGCACGGAACTCGCGACACGTGCGGGAGCGGTCCTCGCAGCTGGTTGCCACGGAAACAAAGCCTCTTTTGGCCTCTTTTAAATAACGCATGAGAAGAGCCTGGGTGCTGATTGAGATGAGGTGTCCCTGAAGGGTGTCCGCCTCCTGTTGTCATGGTAACCGTCACGGAAACATGTCGGCGAGACTGAGCGTATGCTCTCCCGCAGGCGTGCCTGGTTGGCATCATAGTGCCCGACCCGGAGATCCTGCCCAGCTGGTCCAAAAGGAGGGGCCTGGAGGGCTCCTACGCGGAACTGTGTAGGAGCAAGGTGAGCCATGGGGACCTCTCGTACCGCAGGCCGGGCTCCCCGTCCTATAAGTGTTCCCTCACATGACCCTGGACTGTTCTTTCCACAGGAGCTGAAGGACGCCATCCTGGAGGACATCCTCCGGCTAGGCAAGGAAGCTGGTCTGAAGTCCTTTGAGCAGGTAGGGCTCCCAGCAGGGCACGCCTGCACGCACGCCTGCACGGTCAGGCCCCTTTTTTTAATTCCCACAGTCCACTGTGGCCCCATGTGCTGCAGGTGAAGGACATCGCCCTGCACGCCGAGATGTTCTCCGTCCAGAACGGGCTCCTCACCCCGACCATGAAGGCCAAGCGGGCCGACCTGCGCAGCCACTTCCGGGAGCAGATTGATGAGCTGTACGCCAAAATCAAGATGTAGGCGAGGCGCTGTGGGCAGGGATGGGGAAGGCCTGTGGGCGGGCACCCCTGCTGTGCCACAGCCCCGCCCCCCACGTTGGACTTCAGGGAAACAGGAACACTCACACAGGCCATTTCTTTTATCTTTATTGTTATTGTTTTTAATTAACTGGATGTCTTGCCACTCACTGTGTTTGTGGCCGCGTAGGAGGGAGGAGGACGGTGCGAGCGGAGCCGCCGGAAGTGGCCGCCCTGCCCCTCCCCTAACCTTTTTTACCTGCTGTTTCGAGACCCCCCTGGGGCGGCAGTTCCTCTGGGGACAAGAGAAACCCCCTGTTAACACCTATATCACACCTACATCACACCTACACCCTGCAGATGCCCAAAGTTGGTGCACAGGGCAGGGCCAGCCATATTTGTTAGGGCTGGTTGCCATGGTGAGGGAGGGGGAGATCAGAGGGAGAAACACAGCACAGTCATGCGTGCAGTACGTACACATCAGTGTGTTCTCTTCCCGTCGGCGATATGATCCATGCCGCAGTGTAAACGCAGGTGTGACTGAACGTGGTCACGCAGGTGAGACGCCACCGCTCTTTACCACATTCATCAGACCTGGTTATATCTTGCAGGCAGGGGAGGTATCAGTGGCACAACAGTGTTAGAGGAAAGGGGCTCTTGAACAAGCATGATGGGGGGCGGGGGCGGGGAATGAGCCGAGTGCTACAGGTTTTTTTTGACCTGCATTTCTAAAACACACACACACTGTGACACAAGCTGCAGGAGGACCCGACTGCCCCGGCGCTCGGTGACCGATGTGTGTCTGCGCTGCCACATTAGAGCCTCATTTCATACCTTCTCCTGAAGTGCCCTTCGGAACGCCCCCCCACACCCGGCCGAACCTCGTCTCGTAGCTCTGAATGGAAGCGGGCTCCTCGTTCCCACGGATTGCAGGGTTGTCATTGCCAGGGCAACATGGCCGTTGGGATTCGCGCTCTTGGACAGATGCACCTGCACCTAAAGCATTCGTGTGGCTGTGTTGCGCTTCTGCGTGTTTTGGGTGCGGCCGTGCGAGCTTTTTCCAGGGAGGGAGGGAGGTGAAGGGGCTTATTTACTAGGACTGACTGACTGACACCGCTGTGCTCTTCCTGCACCCCCTAAAGGCTCAGGAAAAGGCTCTGAGATGCGAGCTTCCGCTGTAGGACAAGGTGACGGAGCTGAGAATGGAGACCGAGCTCATTTTGTGTTGTTACTCCAGAGAGGTGGCGCTTTGGGCTCGTTGTTCCTTTCATACTCATCCTCAGCGAGTCCAAGGTGAGAAAAGACACGCTGACTGCGAGTGTGGTGAAATTTACATTTATTTATTGAGCAGACGCTTTTCTCCAAAGCGACTTCCAATGGATACTATGTAGTGTTATCAGGCCACACACCTTATTCACCAAGGTGACTTAACCCGCTCGATACTACTTACAATGGGTCACTCATCCATACATCAGTGAAACAGACACACTCTCTCTCTGTTACTCACACACTATGGGGGAACCTGAACAGCATGTCTTTGGACTGTGAGAGGAAACCAGAGCACCCGGAGGAAACCCACGCAGGCACGGAGAGCACATGCAAACTCCACACAGTGAGCAGGGATCGAACCCACATCCTCTCGCACCACCCAGGCACTGTGTCGTCACGCTGACACGTTTGCGGATGAAGCACAACTCGATGAACGATTCCTTCGACACACTCTCCCTTGACGCAGTAACACTAGAACAGTGAGAACGAGTGACAAACAGTGACTCAGTGTTTTCTTTGCATTTCAACTGCTTGCTTTAATGTTCCTGCTTTGTACTTGTTTTGTAAAACAGATACATATATTTCCAATGATGTTCAGCTGCACCAAATAAACAATATTTTGTGTTTCTCACTTCCTGCATCAGGCTCATTTCTTTAAAAAAAAAAAAAAATAAATAAAACTACTGCTACAGACTCCTATTGACAAATTAAAGCACCTCAGGTGAACTGTAGAGACCAGAAACGTTTCACAGGCTCAGCCAGTATAAATGAACAGATGTTTGCAGCTTCAGAACATCTTTTACCTCCAAAACTATTTGTCCAGATGAGGACAAATTTACACCATTTATAGAACAAAGAGGAACAAGGTAAAAGGTGCATGGAAGAACACAGTGTTAGAGGACCAGAGTGCAGCCGTTTGAGTCTGTGCCTTCTGCTGCTTCCCCTTCTCTCTAAAAACCCGGGTTCCAGCCCAGAACTTGAAAATGGGAACCTTTTGGAGTTAGATCATGAGAAGAATGAGGAAACGGTCCCACCATGCACCACAGTGTCCTTTCGAATGAGCTCGTGCTGCGATCTACCTTGTTTCCTGGGTGGGGCTTTAATTTGAACGTTTTCTAATCTCTGTCCGTATTTGCCTTTAGGAGACAGACTATCTCTCCAAAGCTCATTAGGCATAAAAATCTGGATGTGAAAGCTGGGTTGGAATGAAATTGTTAAGCTTTTGTCACCCTGTTTCTCATGGGAGCCTACCTTTTACAGGAGGGAGGGTAAGCTATGGCCCCCAGCTGCTGCTGTGTATCTTCAGCTCGTGTGTTTGACAGGTTGTCAGCTCAGCTGGGGTAGAGATGCTCCAGGATTATTGGGGGGGGGGGGGGCGGTGATGGTGCCAGGAGAGTACTGTAGGACACTGGGAATTTCACTTTTGTGCTGAAATGTTGCACAAGTTCAGTTCCCTGTACAGTATATTGACTTCCAGCTGACGATGTCCAGCTTCTCCAAGCTCCACTCCCCACCAACATGACCAGGTAAGGCAGAGCTCCCACCTTACTTCTGCAGGTACACATGCAGTAGGTATCTCTCCATGCTGAAAAGGAGTGACAGCATCTGTGAAATAATGTGAGCAGCACAGCGGCGCAATGCTAACGGCTTCTTTATAGTTCCTGTCAATTCATACTCAATGTTCAACGCTTCAAATATTCAGTAGGAAACTTCCCAGATGTTTCATATAAACATTCACTGCGCAAACATTAGATGAACTCAACAGAGGAGTGGCCATAACTTCAAATGTGTGAGAAATGAACAGCAATCGTCACACACACACAGTCAATGGTTCCACAGTGGGTAGAGGATCAGAAACCCCCAAGTGATCAGTACAGGTGTACAGAGAAATTGCATTAATTATTAATAAGGTGATCGACTTTGTAGTCGTTTCTTCTGACCTTCGGCCATATGTCTTGGACACTCGGGTGAAGAGAGGGGCTGAGCTGTCAACTGATCACCACCTGGTGGTGAGTTGGATTCGATGGCGGGGGAAAAAGCTGGACAGACCTGGCAGGCCCAAACGCATAGTGAGGGTCTGTTGGGAACGTTTGGCGGAGGCCCCTGTCAGAGAGGTCTTCAACTCCCACCTCCGACAGAGCTTCAACCAGGGCCCGAGGGAGACTGGGGGACATTGAGTCTGAATGGACTATGTTCCGCTCCTCCATTGTCGGTGCGGCTGTTCGGAGCTGCGGCCATAAGGTCTCCGGTGCCTGTCGCGGCGGCAATCCCCGAACACGGTGGTGGACACCGGAAGTAAGGGATGCCGTCAAGCTGAAGAAGGAGTTCTATTGGGCCTGGCTGGCTCATGGGACTCCTGAAGCAGCTGACAGGTACCGACGGGCCAAACGGAGCGCGGCTCTGGCAGTCGCCGCGGCAAAAACTCAGGCTTGGGAGGAGTTCGGTGAGGCCATGGAGGAAGACTTTCGGTCGGCCTCAAAGAGATTCTGGCAAACCGTCCGGCGACTCAGAGGGGGGAAGCGGTGTTCCACGAACACTGTTTACAGTGGAAGTGGTGCGCTGCTGACCTCAGCTGAGGATGTTCTCGGGCGGTGGAAGGAGTACTTTGAGGATCTCCTCAATCCCTCCGACACGCCTTCCGTAGAGGAAGCTGAGGCTGGGGACTCGGAGGGGGACTCGTCCATTACCCTGGCTGAAGTTGCTGAGGTAGTCAAAAAACTCCTCGGTGGCAAGGCTCCGGGGGTGGATGAGATCCGCCCCGAGTTTCTCAAGTCTCTGGATGTTGTGGGGCTGTCTTGGCTGACACGCCTCTGCAGCATCGCGTGGAGTTCGGGAACGGTGCCTCTGGACTGGCAGACCGGGGTGGTGGTCCCTCTTTTTAAGAAGGGGGACCGGAGATTGTGTTCCAACTACAGGGGGATCACACTCCTTAGCCTCCCTGGGAAAGTCTATGCCAGGGTACTGGAAAGGAGAATCCGACCGATAGTCGAACCTCGGATTCAGGAGGAGCAATGCGGTTTTCGCCCTGGCCGTGGAACACTGGACCAGCTCTATACCCTCACTAGGGTGTTGGAGGATTCGTGGGAGTTTGCCCAACCAGTCCATATGTGTTTTGTGGACCTGGAGAAGGCATTCGACCGTGTCCCTCGTGGCATCCTGTGGGGGGTGCTTCGGGATTATGGGGTTCGGGGCTCGTTGCTACGGGCTGTTCGTTCCCTGTATGACCGGAGCAGGAGCTTGGTTCGCATTGCCGGCAGTAAGTCAGACCTGTTCCCGGTGCATGTTGGACTCCGCCAGGGCTGCCCTTTGTCACCGATTCTGTTCATTATTTTTATGGACAGAATTTCTAGGCGCAGTCAGGGAACGGAGGGTGTCTGTTTTGGTGGCCGCGAGATCTCGTCTCTGCTTTTTGCGGACGATGTGGTCCTGTTGGCTTCATCAAGTCAAGACTTGCAGCATGCACTGGGGAGGTTTGCAGCCGAGTGCGAAGCGGCGGGGATGAGAATCAGCACCTCCAAATCCGAGGCCATGGTTCTCAGTCGGAAAAAGGTGGATTGCTCCCTCCGGGTTAGGGGGGAGTTGCTCCCTCAAGTGGAGGAGTTTAAGTATCTTGGGGTCTTGTTCACGAGTGAGGGAAAAATGGAGCGGCAGGTCGACAGACGGATCGGTGCGGCGTCCGCAGTAATGCGGTCATTGTACCGGTCTGTTGTGGTGAAGAGGGAGCTGAGTCGTAAGGCGAAGCTCTCAATTTACCGGTCGATCTACGTTCCTACCCTCACCTATGGTCATGAACTCTGGATCATGACCGAAAGAATGAGATCGCGGATACAAGCGGCAGAAATGAGTTTCCTCCGCAGAGTGGCTGGGCGCACCCTTAGGGATAGGGTGAGGAGCTCAGTCACCCGGGAGGAGCTCGGAGTAGAGCCGCTGCTCCTCCTCATCGAGAGGAGCCAGTTGAGGTGGCTCGGGCATCTGTTCCGGATGCCTCCTGGACGCCTCCCTGGGGAGGTGCTCCGGGCTTGTCCCACTGGGAGGAGGCCTCGGGGCAGACCCAGGACACGTTGGAGAGACTATGTCTCCCGGCTGGCCTGGGAACGCCTTGGGGTTCCCCCAGAGGAACTGGAGGAGGTGTGCGGGGAGAGGGAGGTCTGGAGTACTCTGCTCGGACTGCTGCCCCCGCGACCCGGCCCCGGATAAAAGCGGAGGAAGATGGATGGATGGATTAATAAGGTGCTTAAGAAAGAATGCTAATAATTACGGTGCTTTGTGACATCAGTAAGATAAGATGTCCTTTCTGAACTTTTTTTTTAGGTATGAATGGATGGAGACCTTTGTGAAGTTTCTGTCACAATTCTGCAAAGGGAACTGAAAGTCTCTGTTTGTGCTCCGGGGGGCTCCACCCCAGCCCTTGAAACGGCCACAGCGCACTCTGATGACTCGTACTTGGCCATCACGTCCAACAGAAGCTCATCCGGCACCTCATCCCAGGCAGCCCTTTCCACCTCATCCAGCGCATCCAGGTGGGCCTGGTCGTCGGGCCACTCTTCCCAGCCCTCATCCTGCCCTGCCTGGCGGAGCTCTGCCCCACTAAGGTCCCTGCTCTCCTCCTGTCTCTGACTGGCCTCGATGTTCCCCGCATCATCCATGAGGTACTCCTGGTCTTCATCATCCTGCCATTTACAAGTGTGGACCGTTACCAAGGGCCTTTTATACACAGTAAACATACTGCAAGTTGTAGGGTTTGCTTGACTGTCACTGACTAAACTGGGAGAAACAGTCAAGGTCTCAGAGTGAAACAAACACTGCATGTTACAAAAAGTCCAGAGTCCCAGTCCAGCAGTGCTACTGAGCTCCTCTTGGGACGCCAATGATTGTTGGGGACAGTGCAGTATGTACTGACCTCCTTCAGCAGGCAGCTCATGCAGATCTCCTGTGGCAGCGGACAACCTGGGGGAGAAATCCATCAGACTGGACATGTGGGTATCTGGACAATAATAATGGACACCAGCGAGCAGGACAGTTTTACTGAGCATTAATAAGTGCCCTCTGTCTAATTGAGACCTCACTTCACACAGGTCTGGTTTTGGGTTCGACTTTGACTGCTGTGATGAATGGCGTATCGGTGACACCTTACTTGGAGATCTGTACTTCTGACTCTTGCACATGGGGTCATGACACTTCTGGTACCAAACTTCTTGTTTGAGGTCCACCACAATCCTGAAGATAGCAGTATAACAGCACTTCTGTGAGACTGACGCGGTTCCACGTGTACGTGACCACCACCAGACAGGTTCTGAACATGTCAAGCGCAATACTTCCGGTCTGCAAATGAGGCACGCTCTAATTAGACACATCCAGGGGCTCTGTGTGGGGCCTGATACAATGTGGCGTCACTCACATGATGTTGTTGCTCCTGTGGAAGCGGCCCACGTTCCCACACCAGCGGTACTTGAGGATGTCGTAAACAAGCAGCTGCTCCGAGACAAAGTAGCTCCAACGCCTAATCGCTACGAGGAGGAATTTGAGGAAGCTGAGAAACATCGTTCTGCACCAATGTAAACCTTGAGCTTTCTTTCTTTTTTTTTTTTTTTTAAATTTCTGTAGGAAGAAAGCCCTACCTCCTTGAACGGCATCCCTGTGGATCAAACGGAGGATGAAATCATCAACTTCTTTGTAAGGTGAGAGCTGGTGTCCTGCTACAGAATCTAATGAATGCAGTCAAATTTATTCCATATAGTGCCTTACCCACACACTACCCACCCTGGGCTTTAAATAAATCATCGCAACAATGTGCAAAAAGTTGTGGTACCTGAGGCACGAGGCAAAGACTGAGGTGCAAGAAGAAGCCGCCTGGTTTCCGTCACCTCGGGGGCATCTGACGTCAGAATCTTCTGTCCTGTAAAACTGATATTAATATGATTTATGGCTCTTAAATCCATGCCCCCCCTCTCTCTAATTTGTTTACTTAAATACACAGCTTGAGTCTTCTTTGCTGGGGAGCTCTCTGAACATCAAGCAGTCTTTGGGAGATTTACACATTCATCACGTGCTGGAGCTACCCAGAAACCTCTTTCCACCAAGAGGATCGGCCCAAAGTGCTTTTAACAGCTGTGAAAAGAGCCAGTGGCTCAGTGCCAGAAAAGCACAGTAAAAATGTGGTGCTGAGTTCACTTGTATGAAAAAAGGGCTGCTTCCTCTCAATGGCTGAGGTCCAACAACACACAGAAGGCTTGCAGCTCGGGGTTTTAAACTGGGACAGATGCCTTACTAACACTTCGCCCATTCAATTGATCATCTTTTTTTGCTGTCCCCAGTTTTACTCCGTTAACCGTTTCCTTACCATGCCAACTTTTAGAGAATTGAAGAATATGGTAAATGCCAGTATCTTCGTGGATGTAATGACAAAGAAAAGGACACAGTTGTGCTGACTGGTTACACAAAGGAGTAATGACCAAATGACAGAAGCGATGCACACCTGATGTTAGTAACCAGGGAAGTCAGGAATACACGTTCTTCTGTGCACCTTTGCTTGTCTGGGGGCGGAACAAATGCATTGTCCTCAGCTAAGCTGAAGGCAACATTCTTCCCTGCTTTGGAGGACTTGTACAGGCGGAAATTTCTGTTCTTTGTGTAAACACCTGAGGAATAAAGGTTTGTTACAGTGAAGGTCCTTTCTCACATTTAAAATTTGAATCAATCAATCAATCTAATTAAATGTAGAACATCCCAGGTTCCTTCCACTTATAATGAAGCAGCATGGTACAGAATGGATGGATGTGGTAGAATTATTTCAAAGTTAGGTGTCAAGGACAAAATTACACTTTTACTATCTAGGATGTGCACCTGCAGCATTTCCATTTCACTTCTTTCCTTAAGCGCTTTCTGACTGCTGTTGCTCCTCTACAGCATCCTACACACCAAGGTCCACAAAAAGCTGGTCCTGCCCATCTTTGTCCTTCACCAACAGGAAGCTGAGGTCCTCCTCCCCATGTCTCCGCTTCTCAGCCTGTGGACTGGCTGCTGGCTGCAGGTTTTCCACAGGGGAGGGGGGTTCTGAACCAAGAGCGTCCCGCACCGCCTCGTGTCTGGATAGCGTCCCCACCAGCCGCGATCTACGGAGGGAGTCCAGCGCCGGCTGCAGAATCTTGTGTACAAATCGTCCTTGAAATAACAACAAACGAATGAATGATGGCGTATATACAATACTGCTCTAGTGTGTGCAGTGCACAGTTTTACTGCGTACCAGCATGAAGATTGTCCTTGAACACGGCGTTCGGCACATGGAATATGAGATGCCTGCTGAACTTCTCATTGGTGCTGGAGTCCAAGTTCAGCACATGTTCACAAGAGCACTTCACCCCGTAGGTGTCGTCCAGCTTCCAGCACACAAACTGAAAACACACAGAGTAGGGTACTCCAGTCCACCGGTAGGAACTCAACAATACATTTACAGACATTATTCATCCTGTAACAGTCACTGAAAACCCGTACAGCTCAGTCAGTAGAGCATCAAAATTTGAGGGTTCAGGGTTCAAGTGCCTGTTTGGGCATAGCGCTTCTCCGGTGTCTCATGCTCACAACTGTCCTCACATCTTCTTCCACCTTGAGATGCTCAGAAAACACTGCAAACCTGCCCTTCTTCTCTCACATCCGCTTCAAACACATGAGCTGCTATGAGGACAACTGATAGTATAGTCGTTAGCGCTACTGCCTTTGCACCCAAAGGTCTTTGCTTCAATCCCCACCTCTGGCTATAGTACCTCCGAGTAAGGTACTTACCCTAATTTGCTCCAGTAAAGTTACTCACCTGTGTAAATGGGTAAATAATTGTAGGTAGAGTAACTTGTAAATTGCTTTGGAGAACAGCATCAGCTAAATGAATGAATATAAAACACAACACTGTATTCACAGGTAAAGTTCTTTACATGAACACGTCTTTAACTTGGAACAACAAGACCTTTTTCAAACTGCAGAGTGAATTTTCTCTGAAAAAGATCAATTTTTATTAATGCTGCCATGGCGACAGGAACAAGCTGTTCAGTCGGGTGATGGGGAAGCCACGTGCGGCTCTGTGCGTTAACGTCATTACAGTGATGTGGGCAGAAGGTCAGTGTACAATGTGTGAAAGGGTGGGGGGGATGAGTAACATCCATTTGCATACGTTCCTTATGTTGTGTATGTGTATTTACACGTGGCTGTGTCTGAGTGTAATTTGTATTGAAGAACTGTATGTCTCCAGCTCTTTTCGGTCACTTTGGTCACATTCTGAGTGTATAAGATGAGCTTTAATCATTTCATACTTATCGATCCCTTCAAGGAATTCGCTGCAGAGGAAGTCGCAGCTTGCCTACCTGAATGAGCCTCAGGACCATGGACACACCATCCAAACCTCTGTTGGAAGGTCTGTGGAACTCCAAGTCGAAGTACAGTCTGCAAACAGCACCTTCCGGAATCACCTCGTAGCAATGCATGAGGGAGTGCCGGTAGGTTCTACAGACGAGCAAGTGGAGGTAAATGCAACGCTGCTTTCTGATGCACCCGCCTACCTGTCAGTTCCTATTTTCCCATGGTATTTACAGTGCAAAGTCACGGTGAGGAGCCATCATACTCCAGTGCTCAAGGTCACCCACCTGTAATAGTGCCACAGCTCCGTGTAACTGGTCACCAAGTAGATCCTTTGGCCACCCGTGGCCTGCTCCTTCTCCAGCGCAAACACGTGCACCTCCTGGAAAGGAGCAGGGACCTGAGACCAGGACGTCACCCTCTTGACCTCTCGAAAGCAAATGTCGGCCCCACCGATGACGATGTGAGCGTTAGGGGTGTGTCGTAGGCGGTGAAGGCCTCTCTACCTGCGTGCAGCCCTGGGCAAAGGCAAGGGCCCCGCTCTGCCGAGGGAACAACTTCCACACGGAGGTCGGCTGCCAGGGCCGTGACAGCCGGGGCTTGTAAGGAGAGCCCAGGGGATGGTGCTGGAAAGACTGGGCCCGCTGCTCCACCCTGCGCACCACATCTGCCCAGCTCTTCCTCATTTCTCTTCTCATTCATGTAGTGCGGCAACCAAACACCACTCCTGTGAAGGAGACAAAAGGGGGGAGCAGGAGACACCATTCTGCTCCACATTAACATTTATCAAGGCAATTCACTGCAAACACTATTTTACCTTTTCATACAGCTTATAGGTTAATTAGATCATTTATTCATTTAGATGGAAATTTCTCCTATGCAACTTACAATAATTCACATACTTATGCTACATGCCATGTAACATGGTATTTTCCCTCTATCAATTCAAGGTAGGTACCTTGCTCAAGAGTACTACAGCAGCAGAGCAGGAGCTGGGATTCGAATCTATAACCTTTTGGGGCTGTAGTTTGTTCTAACCAACAGCTTTAATATCACCCCATATTCATATTGTGGGTATAACCACTTTAAGTGTGTTCATGTCACTTAGTTCTTAGCTGCAGCTGAATTTAGAAATATGTTGATCACAATCATAAGTCTGTCACTCACTCACTGTCTCAGTGTCAGTTTTTTGCTGAGTTGCTCAGGCGCTTATCTCTCGTTTATTTCGCGATAAATTTCATACAGTCTCCCCAGAGTTGTTTTATGCATGTCGAGTTGTGACTAATTATTAAATGAAAAGTTAAAACATGTTCAATAATTATATAAATTTACAGTACCTTACATCTCCGACACCGTCCTAAATAATCGCGCCAGGAAGTGACCACCTGGCATTCTGGGAGTTGTAGTTCACGTGCCACTTCCTGCAAGCCTAGAATGAGGGAATTACTTCCTTATATTCTGTTACGTTATCGGTTTTCATCAAGTTGGTAACGTTGAACTCGGGGCAGAAGTTTATATTAAGTTATACCTACAATACTTGTAGTTTGGAAACGGTACGTTCGCCAGGACAGCACTCAAACCATCGTAAGTGTTCCTTACTGACTTCTCTCACTCAGTTTATTACTTAGTAATTTACTGAAACTGTGACATCGTTAAATTACTACGACGCGTGTGACTCTGTGAAGATGCTGAATCACCACAGTCAGACACCGTGCTATTTCTCATCTCCTTGGCTCCAAACGCTAATAACCCGTTTTAATTTGTTTGTGCAATTTGTCTGTGCTCGTTCGTACCTGAATTAAGTGATTGTACGCCGTTTGTGAGGATGAAGGGATTTTTGGGGTCGTGCTCGTAAGAGCCCGCGCTGGAGCACGCAGCCGGCCGCGCGCTTTTTTTGGTTTCAACTTCTCATGCTAATAATAGAGTTTTCACCAGAATATAATAATATTGGAGGAGAAGAGAATATAAGATCTAGCCATTCAAACTGTAATTATATAAATGAAACCGGGCATCCGTTTTTACACAACTTGTGCTTTTGTCCGGCTGCCAGCGAGTGAGCATTAACCGCTCCGAGACTGATCGGGGGCTCGAGGAGTAAAGTGTGATGACGTCATTACGATGGTCACTCCGCCGGGCGGTTTGATTGGCTGAGCAGCAGCCTGAAACGTCATAGCACACCGTTTGTGTCGCTAAGAGGCTGCAACTGGCCGAGTGTCTCACGGTGTTGACAGGGGATTGGTGGAATGACATAAGGGTCTGACAGGCGATTGGCAAAGTAAGACAAGGTGCTGACAGGCGATTGGCTAGTGCGCACGTTCTAGGTTCCCCCCCCCCCCCCCCCCCCCCGTTAAATTAAGGTATCGTTTTAGTTTGAAAGCTCGTGGTGCTCGGATTTCAGGAAGGGTGTTGCTGCGCTTTCTTTTCGATTTTTGGTTTAATACAATTAAATCTGTTGCAGAACATTATGTCGGGAACGGTGGACAAAGTGACGAAGGGCCAAGGAGGGGACTCTGTGGACGCCAAGCCCGGCGCGGGTGTTCCGTAAGACTTCTTTCATTTCTTTTGTGCTCACAGTCACTGAGGCGATCGTGTGTTTGCACCTCCACCACTCCAGACTATTTATAATATTATTCTCTTGGCGAAAATTCATTAAAACTCCTCCCCGTTTCTTCAGTGAACTAAGTGTGCAGCTTTGATTAATGTTTTTTTTAGGTCCCGAGTGGGAATAAAATGTATTATAATCATTTAATAAAAATAAAATGTAAAATATGTTAATCTTCAATAAAGTAATTATAATGCAGTTTAGTTATTGTATTTGTTGACGAGCAGTATATGTTCTCAGATACCTGCGCTCTGCTACATTGATTGTCTGATGCAACATGATGTTATACACAGTTATGTTGTTCATCTCTCTGTTTATATCCATGATGATGTACTTGGTGTTTTTGTGTGTAATTGGCACTGTGCAGCTGTTGTGCAGCTGTGTTGTGCACCGTTCGCTTGCATTAAAAGTACCCAGGTTTTTGTAAGAACAGTTCTTACTATGAGTGTGTCTGTCCCACCACCTTCTCCCTGCCTTTCTGTGATGTCAACACAAGCGCTTCAGAACAATGGCTCCTCACCAGGTGCCTTCAGATGGCCCTCAGCGCTGGGTTTTTGCAGGGGATTTACACCCAGCGGTCGGTCAACCCAAGACCTTGTGCTCGCTGTGCGAGACTTTCCGTAAAACAGCTGCACGCTTTCACGTGCCCTTCTGGTTCACCGTGTCACCTTTTATGTTCAGTCTCGGGATTTATTTCAATCTCCAGACAGAATTGAACGTTTGTTTGAATTTGTTTAACTGGACTGTGAGTGTCTTCTTTTTTTAGTGTTTGGAAACTTGCAAAGCCATGAAATTGTTCAGCAGGTTTGTGTTTTGTTTGGAGTGGGAGCGCTGGACCAAACAGTCAGACTTCCTCCCACTGAGACAGAGCGAAGGAAAAGATGCAGACCTCAGGTTCAATGTGGTTTATGTTGCTGATGGCTTAGGGCGGCACTGTGGCACAGCATGTAGTCCTGGCCTGGGGGTTAGAACCCAGCTCAGTCTGTGTAATTTGCATGGTTTTGTTCTTGAGTTCACTTTGGGTTTCCTCCCACAGTACAAGGACGTGTGTTTCAGGTGAACTGGTAACTCTAAATTGTCCTTGGAGTGTTTCCGAATGAGTGTGGGTTATTGCCCTGCAAGGAGCTTGTGTCCTATAGGATGTACCCTGTCTTTGGGACAGGCTCCAAACACCTTCACCCTGTATTCAGACAAGCAGTTACTGATGATGGGTGTAAGCAGGTCTCTGAGTTCAGTGTTGATGTTCGGAGGAGGTTCAGATGTATCCAAAGACAAACCCGACAGAGAGAGAGTGTTCATGAGTTCAGTCACCCCTCACTTCATAGTCAATGTACGTTTATTCAGCCGATGTTGCTAGCAGTTTAGCGTTTGGCAGTTGCTTTTTTTTCCCAGGGCGACCACAAAATCACCCTATTAGGTGGGGTCTTTTTTTTTTTTTTTATTTATGGAAGAAATAATGTGTGTGTTCAGAGCGCAGTGGCCTTCGGCCCCCACTGGACACAAGGAGGTAGACGCCAACCTCCGAGAACATTTCTACAGGTACAACCTTGACTATCCCACCATGGGCATGTGCCTCATCATCAACAACAAGAACTTTGACAAAAGAACAGGTGGGCTTCCGTTTGCAGCGTGTCTGAGCGCACCGTTCGCCTGCACTCTTTCCTCACGGTGGCATGATAGCCGATTTCACCGCCCTTTTCCCCAAAAGGCATGAACATCCGCAATGGCACAGATGTCGACGCCGGCAACGTGATGAAAGCGTTCAGTAAGCTGGGCTACAAAGTGAAGGTGGCCAATGACCAGACTGTAGAGCAGATGAAAAAGGAGTTGTACACAGGTGAGCAAGAGGTGGACCTTTGTTTGGCAAGAGAAAGGTACAAGTCTTCTGATTGGTAACGTATACAATATTATGCAATAGTAATATTTACATAACCATAATATGTAGGGAAACATTTAAGGCACGAGCTGTTTGTGAGAAAGTCACTCAAATCACTGAAATAAGATGTGGTTAATGAGAAGAATGCAGTTGGGTGGTCTTCCGTGTGTGTGTGTGTGTGTGTGTGTCTGGTGTTGAGCACAGTCCATCTCTGGCCCTCAGTTTCTCAGCAGGACCACAGCAATGCCGCCTCCTTCGTATGTGTGCTGCTCAGCCACGGCGACGAGGGGGTGCTCTTTGGCACTGACGGAGCGGTGGAACTCAAGACCTTGACGGGCTACTTCCGGGGTGACCGCTGCAAGACGCTTGTGGGCAAACCCAAGCTCTTCTTCATCCAGGTACGGTCCCAGTCTTGCAGACCATAGATAGAAGTCCCTCTTGGATTTGGGGACTTCCTGTTTTAGGAGCAGGGTGTGAGGAGGATGGGGTTCTGACGTGGAGCTCTCATAACCAGGCGTGCAGAGGGACAGAGCTGGACGCGGGCATCGAAACGGACAGCTCACCGGACAGCTCTTCAGAAAAGATCCCTGTGGAGGCGGACTTCCTTTATGCCTACTCCACAGCACCAGGTAGGTTCCTGGACTTCAGGGTACAGTCACCATGGTGACAGCACAATCCCCAGATTGGAGGCTGACCCCTCAGTGTAGAGTGTGAGAACTTCCTGCATATGATGGAAGCGTGGTTCCCCTGCCGTGCTGCTGGACATCCTGCTTTGTGTCTCCCTCCAGGATACTACTCGTGGAGGAACACGATGTGCGGCTCATGGTTCATCCAGTCGCTCTGCGACATGCTCAGCAAGCACAGCTTCCAGCTGGAGCTCATGCAGATCCTGACACGTGTCAACTACAAGGTGGCTCTTGACTTTGAGTCCTCGTCCAACATGCCTGGCTTCCATGCCAAGAAGCAGATTCCCTGCATCGTGTCCATGTTGACCAAAGAGATGTACTTCTCCAAATGATTGGTTTTTAGTTTTCTGTTTTTATTGGGGGCGGGGGGCGGGAGCAGGTAGAGATTTTTTTTGTTTGCATGTTTAATATGTAGGGGTGTTTCAGTGTTGGCTTGTGGTGCATTCCCCCCCCCCCCCCCCCCCCCCCCCCCCCCCCCAGCTATTACTTCATGCAGACGCAATATACAGTGTGAACACAGGCGTGCTCCCGAATTCCTCGACGTTCCCGCTTCTCACCAGCAGAACTTCACGGGCTGTTCTTGCACTGCGGAAGAGCGTGCACACTTTATATACAATGAACTCCATACGTCTGTTTGTAAAATCAATGAGCAACATGTAGCTGTCTCTTAGTAAGAGTTTACCAAAAGGGAATGTGTGGTCATATAGCCTCACTGCCCCGGTCCTTCTGGGGTTGTTGTCTTTTCATCCTACGCTCCAGACATCTGGAAAACTGAGTCATGTGACTGTCTCCACTCGTCTGTTGGGAGAGTCATTTCCGTGCTCCTTTCAGTCTGACTCACCAGGTGAAGAGACTCAAAATGTGACCAGGTCTTCCTACTGGTCTCAGTGCTGAACAAGTTGCTGCGCAGCGTTTCCCTTAACCTTAAAGTAGGGTTCGGAGCAGAAAAATAAAACACTACCATGTTCTTACTCTTCTGGCAGCTATCGTTCATCTGTGTTTTTAGTGGAGACTCGACCTTCACCTGGGAACGGCTGGGGAACAAGACGTGATGAAATAGTCGTTTTGCTGCGGAGGAGTGTAGTGGAGCACGCAAATTTGGGGCTCTCCAGCTTCAACCCTGCTGCTCAGGTGCTTTGTGTGTGTGTGTGTGTGTGTGTGTGTGTGTGTGTGTGTGTGGTATAAAACCTGAACTGAAACAGGTGGAGCAGAAGAGCCTTTGGAACAGCTGGTGGCAGCAAAGAGATCATGAAAGAGAGGTAAAAATACACAAGTGATCAATGTATAGTGTGTGTGTGTGTGTGTGTGTGTGTATATATATACACACACACACACACATACATACATACATACCAGTTTGGTTGTAGCTGCAGCGGCTGGAGATCGAAGAAAGCTGCTTCCAATACAAATCCAGCGATCAGTTCTGAGGAAAGTTGTTCTCTTTGCTCTCTTTGAGCTTTTTCAGGGCATTTTGTATGACACTGCTGTAGCTCTTGTGTTTACCCTGCCTCTCAAAATTAATGTGCTGCATTGGTGGTAAGTAGCACTGTTTGTAAGGTGATTTGTACTTGCAGTAACTGTTTTTTCACTCAACCACTGAACTGTGCGACAAATGTATAGTTTTATTTTTTTCGTAATTGTGTATGGTACACTCATTAAAATGTAAATCTGCTCCTGAGGACTGTCTGAGGTTTGGTTTGTGTGAGAATGGAGACCCTACAGCTGGTGAAAGCTGCCCTTCCGTGTGTGTGTGTGAGTGAGTAGAGTAGAGTGCAGTGCCCTGCCAGTGACAGACCTTACATGTTGTTTTCCTGCCGCAGTCCGTGGAACGAAGCTATACTTCCGCCCCCCCCCCCCCCATTGTTCTAATCTTCTAGCAGGGAAAACATCTGGCAGCGTATGTTTGGGCGACAGCAGTCTGGTGTGACTGTATGAGTGGAAAGAAGTGCAATCAACCACATCACTAACCATTCAACTGCAGCGTTCAAACTCCCGTTTACCAAGGTTATTGGTGCACTTCTCCAGACAAGCCAGGTCAGGACGGTATCATTAGTGGCTCGAGAACGGTACTTCAGCCTGTGACACGTTAAGGTGCAACAGGCCATAAAGCGTGAATGATTATCCCGATGTGTTTGGCACACCTTCACGTTGTTGCCGTCCTTCCTGGTGACTCGCCTGTGAAACCTAGAAGTCCTCGAACCTGCTGGTGTGCGACGCTCTTCCTCCTGCCTCTTAAACGCTTTTTGCTCTGTTCTGCAAATGGAACTGACCACAGCCAAGGGCGGGGAAGCCTCTGGTACGATGGGGTAAGGAGACAGGTCTGAACGAACTGGAGCGTATGGCTCTGAACTTCTTATTTATTGATGACGGCAGTGGCTCACGGCACCATAGAGATGGAATCGGTACACAGAGAAGAGAGATGCGTTCAGGTACATAATACAGCACCACACTCATGTCCCCAGGAAGCCTCAGAAAGATGACCGGATATTGTAGAATTCATTGGAATTATGATGCAGGCAAATATGAACTTTTCTACTGGAAGAAACTTACATGAGATACTTGAGTTAAACACATTTGTGGGCGGAGCCTGTGCTGCGGAGCACAGCAATAACCTGTGTGTCCAGGTACATAAGAGCAATGGATTGCAGTTAACAGGTTTATCGGAGACAAACCAAACTTTCTCTTTTTTTTTTTTTTTTTTTTTTTCCCCCAGACGTGGGAAAAAAATTATTTCCCGACTTGCTGGCTTTATTTTGAGCTCTTCTGTTTGCTTCCTGTTTTATATGTATTGTTTTGTATCTCTAACGGTAGAACCAGACGTGTGTTTTCCAGCTCAGACATGCAGTACAGTACGAATCACACACACGTCGGCAAATGTGTCGTTATGAACAACCAGTGTTTCTCAGGTAAGTTTCACCTGGGGAGCCGAGGAGGTCTGGGGCCACCTGGGTATCGGCAGCTGGTTGCGTTCTTTATTCTCTCGACCGCGCTGTCGGTCACACGAGAGGTCAGAGGTGAGAGGTCAGTGGCTGCGCTCTCGCTGAAGGACTCCTTGAACGCCATGGCACTGAGGAGGACGAGAAGGTCCTGAGAGACACCTTCGAGGGCCTGGGCTTCACCCTACAGGTGGAGCGGAACCTGACAGCGAGAGACATGCTGCGGGTGCTGGAGTCGGGTGAGAGTCCCCCAGCGCCGCCGCGAGGGTCCGCTCGCATGTGTTTGTGGGCCCGTGTGTCCCTTCGCTGACCTGTCCCCCTGGTCCAGTGTCCAGGGAGGACCACAGCGAGCGCTCCTGCTTCGTGTGTGTTGTGCTGAGCCACGGGGACGAGGGACACATCCTGGGGACGGACGGCAAGGCGGTCCCGGTCGGGAAGCTGAGCGCCACACTGACGGCTCGGCGCTGCCCCAGCCTGTGGGGGAAACCCAAACTCTTCTTCGTACAGGTACAGCTGGGGGACAGGAAGGTCCGTTAAAATAGAAATAAAAATAAAATATAATAGTGTAGCGGCAAATTAATTAAGGCGCTTCAATACAAACTTTGTCACATTATTTATTAATATTTTCAGTATTAATTTCTGTATTTATTTCATATTTAGAGAACTGCTATGTGACACATTAATATTTCAGTCATTTTTAGAGAAGTACAGTAAATGAGCACAGTGTGTAACGTTCGTTCATCTTAGCTGGGAAACAGGCGCTTGTATGTCACTTATAACAAGATTTTTGTAAATTTGTGTTGAATAAAATGTTTATCATACAATATTTTAGTTTATTATATAACAGTTGATCCTCCAGTGTCTCCAACAGCCATTAAAACACACACACACATCTTCTGAACCGCTTGTCCCATACGGGGTCGCGGGGAACCGGAGCCTACCCGGCAATACAGGGCGTAAGGCCGGAGGGGGAAGGGACACACCCAGGACGGGACGCCAGTCTATCCCAAAGCGCCCCAAGCGGGACTCGAACCCCAGACCCACCGGAGAGCAGGACCCGGTCCAACCCACTGCACCACCACGACCCCTGGGGGGGCCATTAAAACAAAAAACTTGAAAATCATTGTACTTTAATACAAACTTTGACATGTTGACATTACACACATTACTGTTATTACTGCTGTCATATTTATTATTAATAGATCTCATTTGTAAAACAGATTTTTTGTCAGTAAAGAAAAAATTTACTTACCAAAAAGAGTGAAAAATGCAGTTTCCTGCTGCAAAGGCGTTTGTTCTCACTTCCCCCCCCCCCGCCCCCCAAAAAAAAAAAAAAAACTCCCTTAGGCATGCAGGGGCCAAGAGTACGACTGTGGGGTGCAGACAGACTCAGTGGTGGAACGCGAGCCGTGTGTCACGTTCTGCGAGGCCCCTGAGGAGGACTTCCTGTGCGGCTACTCCACACCTCCAGGTAACCTGGACACACTGATCTGTCAGCAACGCCTGGGCTCCGGGTTCAAATATGGTCCAGTCTCTGGAGTTCCGCCCATGATCGTATGGATTTCATGCGAGTGCTCTAGTTTCCACTCACAGTCCAAAGACATATGTTTTCAGGTGGATCAGTGACTCCAAATTGTGTCTCTATAGATGTGTGTGTGTGTGTGTGTGTGTGAGTGAGAGAGATGGACTGGTGTCCTGGCCAAGATGTACCCTGCTTCATGTCCTGCTTATCTGGGATAGCCTCTGGACCACTGTGACCCTCTGTTGGATGACTGGTTATTGAAAATGGATGGATTATTGGCAGTTATTGATAACAGTTGTGTTCCATTTTTGGCAAAGAGAACCTGGCTGCATATGGAATTATGGTTATTATAAGGACAAACTGATTTGCTGTGTGTCTCTCCCATTACTAGGCTACTTCTCCTGGAGAAACCAGGCCACTGGGTCCGTCTACATCAGGGGCCTCTGCCTCATGCTGGAGCAGCACAGCAGCCTGGAAATGACAAGGATTTTAACCAGAGTCAACCAGTGGGTGGCGCTGAACTTTGAGTCCCAAACAGGACACCAGTCGAGCAGCGGGAAGAAACAAATGCCGTGTGTTGTGTCCAGACTGACCAAAGAGCTGTACCTGCGACACCGCCCACGGTTCGAGCGGGGCTCTGTCCCCACGTCCAACAACCTGGAATAATCGGAAAGGTTAGGAAATCAGGAAATCGGCCGCTAATTTACTGGTATTTTGATCTGAATAAGGTTATCAGTGAACACTTTGCTCATTAAAATTGCACCCATGTGATTTTTATACCTGTGGCTGGAGCAGGACTAGGGAGCAGTATGTTTTGCTGACGGGCCAGTGGGAGGCGCTGTCGCTTCACATATGTGGACCATCCTCCGTCTTTCAGACTGGCTTCACTAAGGCTTGAAGGTGGTTGCTACACTCCTGTACTGTACACTTGTACTGCAGTGCGGTCGGAGGTGTCCCCTCAGTGAGCTGCGCTGTCACTTTAAAGAGACCAGTTACTAATCGTACCATGTTTATCATTAACCAGCCAGGTTCATAAATGGTACAACTGCTCAACTGCAGAGGGAACCTTTGTGTAGTGCCATTCCAGCTTTTTAAAAAAAAAAAAAAAAAAAAGAATTTTTGGTTGTGCTGATGATCGAAATTAAAAATCTACTGATCTGCTTTGTGGTCAGTAGGTGGCGTAGCAGTTGGTGTGCTCACCTTGAATTAAAAAGACTTTGCTTTGAATCACACTTCCTGCTGTAATACCCCTGATCGAGGTACTTGAACTGATACGGTACAAAATAGCTTGCTGCGTACATGAGTAAAACGCTGTAAAGAGCGTAATGTACAAACCTCAGAGTGTAGGAGTTCATTTTAAGCCATTTTTGAAACTACATTATGAGCATCGTAGAGTATCACCACAATAAAGTACGGGACCATCCCAGCACCCTCCCAGGCTGGGGGAACATGGTGGACCGCAGACCCCAGGAGTTGGCTGTGGAGAGTGGCACTGGGGGACTCCAGCCATGGGCAGGAGGGGTGGAGCTGAACAGATAAGAGCAGAGCAGTTCTGCCACACCAGCACCCATGCAGGACAAAACCGATTCGCGCAGCTGGTACAGTAGATAAGGAACTGGACCTGTGCCCAGAAGACTGTAGTATCAGAGCTCAGACGCTTGATCAGGAGCCTGGGAGTGGCGTTGGACACAGAGAAGCTGTAACCCGGTCCCACAGATAGCTCCTGTAGAACGTCCAAGGGATCTGCCCTTATCTCACATCACAGTTTATGCAGCTCCTGGTCCAGGACGTGGTGACATCCAGCCTGCACTCTGCAGCTGACCCAGAATGGCACCACATGAGTGGTGTTTGATCTGCCAAAGAGGTCCCACGTGTCTCTCCTCATGGTCTCTCCACTGGCATCCTGTAGCTGCCTGCCTCAAGTTCAGCGCTCTGGTCATGGCCTTCAACACATGAATGGATCTGCTGTCTAACTCCTACAGGACCTGATCTCCTGACTGCCCCAACCTCACTGTAATGCTTCTCCTTCTCTGGACACTTGGTGCTTCCACTCATAGAGGGTCCAAAATCTCAAGCCCAAAGTTTCTCAGTTTTGGCATCAGTGTGATGGAAAGAGCTCCCTCTGTCCCTCAGAGCTGCTGAATCCCTTTCAACATTCAAGAAAGGTCTCAACATTAATGTCTTTTGGACCCATATCTCTGCTGATCTCCTGACTGCTCCATAAACTTGCACTAATTCTAAGAATGAAAAAAGTTTCCGTTTCCTCTCCATCCTAGGCACAGCTACTGGTCTAATGTACAGTATACAAACCGTGGTATTGGACAGTCTGATTATTTCATTAATCGCGTGTCTGTCGGTGATGTTTTTGTTTACTCTGAGTTGTACATCACTGTGGAGAAAAGCTCTACTAAACAAACACATGTAAGCCTTCTGCTCTCATACACTTCGAAGTACAGGTCTAATATTAATATCGACCACTACTTGGCACTTTTCTCTGAAGCTACTTACAACATTAGGTGTGTACACTAAGTTTCTCGTGCTGATTGACCCATTTGATTGGAAGGCGATGGCTCTAATCACTACGCCCCCTGCTGCCCACTCAGTGTACCACAGTATAACACTGTACTCTCTGTAAATTACTTTGGACAGCAGATGGGTCTGAATAAATCCTAATCGGTAGAAACAAACAAATCTTAATAAATTAGTCAAAGGCCCTTTATGCCAAAAAATAGCTACTCTCCCCACCGCATGACTGTAAACTGCTGTACAAGTTTACACAACTGGAATCTCGAGTTGCAGCCCATCCTGTCAAACATGTTTGATAACCTTTATGCTACACACACACACCTGCGCCATTCCATGTAAACATCCTGAAGTGTGTTACCTGAAAGTCACTTCTCCACCAAGCGTGACTGACTTAGTAGTGTGTTACAGCGTAGCGGCTAAGCTCTGCTGGCTTCAGGCCAAAAACGTGGTCGGTTCCAATCCCACCTCCAGATGTAGCACCTCTACTTACGCTAAATTGCTCCAGTAAAAAAATTACCCTTTATGAATGAGTAAATAATTGCAAGTTGCTTTGGGAAGAAAAACTAAATAAATAAATGTAAACATCAATAAAATGTAAAATATCTGGAATTCTGTTAGGCGACGAGCCACGTGTTCATAACGCTGCCGCTCAATTTAATCGTGATCTGAACTGGACGCGTTAAAATGAAACACGAATTAAATTAAAAGCAGCGCGTTTGTGGCGATAAATTCGTGGAACCGCCGCCCAGATGTTTTCTGTTCGCAGCAGCTGTCGTGGGCGTGTTTAAGAGGCCACTTTCTTGGCGTTGAAACATGCCAAACCAAACAGCGCTAAGAGTTAAAAAGGCAGAAAAACAGGTTTCATTTCTCAAACGCCACCCTGCAGAATACGAGGAAGTGAAAACGAAATCGAGTTTCGGACGAATTATGATAGCGGAGGAGGGAGGGAGTGGGAGAAGGGGAGCTCCAGCCAATGGGAATGCAGGAGGCGCAGACCAATGGGAGGACAGAGTGGGGTCCGGGGCAATGGGAGTGGAGCAGGCGCAGGCCAATGGGCGCAGAGAAAGGGATGCGGGGCCAATGGGCATAGAGCAAGCGCTGGCCAATGGGAGCGCACGCACACTTCCGTGGTCGTTCTCGACGCCCTCTGGTGCGGACAGTCTGGAAACAAACAGTCAGGGAGGGGAATTCCAGGCAGGTCGCCGTTTCTTCCGCTTGTTTTGCTTTCGATCTGCGCGCGGACGGCGGCTCGCGTCGCATCACGCCCGTTTTCGGTTTTCGTCAGCCGGCCTTCCGCCCCACACTCGAGTATTAAAAAGTTTGGGGCAGCTGGGCTACGAGCGCCGTGCTGCATTCGGAGCCGGGGACGGCAGGAGAGCTTTGCTGGAAGGTAATCCCGCGCTCAGCCGTCTTGAGAAAGACTTTGAGAACAGGAAGTGGTGCAGGAACACACTGACTGACAGTGAGTGTAGTACGGTTGACACCGAGGCGCTGAACACACACTCGCACACACCCGCTCACTCAGTCACTGAGTGAGTGAAGAGAGTCAGTGCGAGTGCGGGGAAGCCGGAGCGACGCCCAACTTCAATTTCACTTTTTCTTTCTTTCTTTTTCTCTCTCTCTCTCTCCCTCCCTCCCTCCTCCTTCTCTCCTTTGGGTCCGTCCGGCTCTGAGCCGTCGGCTGTGTGTCTGTCCCGCGGTGCCCGCGGAGCCGCTGCGGGAAAGAACAGGGGGCTGAGGCAGCCGGGCCGCCGGGGACTCTCTGCTCTGGTGTTGAGCACCGTTCGAGTTATTCTCAAGAAGAAGTTTAATAAAAATACGGATTTTATTGGTGTGTGGAGAAATTCAGCCTTTTCCCCGCGAAGCTGTTCCGTGTCGCAGTCTGCAGTGTGGATATGTTGTTATCGCTAAATGTGCTTCTTTTCTCCGTCACGCGGAACACACACACACACAAACACTTCACCCTCCGCTCTCCGAAAAGTCGGACTTTGCTCTTTTCTCTTTGCCTCTCTCTCTTTTATGTCTCTTCTTCTCCTCTCGTCTTTCTCCGCCAACTCGCTCTCTGGGCCGCGGCGGCCAGTGACACGCGCGCGCTGAACGGGCTCGCGCGGCTGAGCACGAGCGGGCATGCGCGTGCAAGTCGCTGCGGCGCGGGCTGCGGCGCGCGCGAGGAGCTCGGAGTGTCCGGAGCTGGTTTCGCTGAGTGGTTACAGCGGGCTACTAGTGTAACACTGAGTTACTCTTGTGTGTTACGCTATTAACACTCTGTGGTGTTAAACTGCTACACACGCTGACACGTTTACACTGTTGCCAACTCCCACAGTCACACAGTGCGGCTGCAGTTTCTTTCGTCATAAACAGTTACTGCTGATCTGTCACTCTCTCTCTCACACACACACACACACACACACACACACACCCTCACGCTGCTGGCCTGACACACTGTAACACTGATCTCACACAGCCCAGCAGTGTAGGTTTCACACAGCAAGTGTGTGTGCTGCTCTCTCACGGTTCAGTCGTAGCGAGTGTTTCGCTCGCTATGGTTATTTATACTGTAATATTCCAGAGTGGCAGCACAGTTTACCTTCTCTTGGCTCTGCTTAACGCTGTTGCCCTTTGCAGTCAGGTTGTGGTTAATGATTTACTCGGTTGTACCCCGTGAAACGGTGCGTGGCAGTAGAGGACTCTGCTTGTGTGCGTGTGTCCCTCCATCATGACACTGTTGTGTTTGAACTCCTTAGACACGATGTAGCGTTTGCTCCCCTTTCATTTAATCACGTCGTATTTGTCGTGTCAGTAGGGTCACGAGTGAGGAGGACGCAGTGGAGCCTGCCGGTTTAGAGGAAGAGCGGAGACGAAAACTGGCAGCCGTGCAGATGTGTCGAGAACGCAGCGCAGCTGGTCTCCAATAACGGTTTCACAGCTGCTCGGCGTCCATGTGACACACGTGGTGTTAGGGTTCAGCGTCCACATCGTACCTCTGAGGGCTTCGCCCACATTTGCGGTGATCTCGTGTTCCCCAGTTTAGGGTTGGATCCTTCATCCGGAACGCCTTCGTCCGACAGCAGGCGGAGCCGACAGGCGCTGAGGTGTGCGCAGAAAGAAAACCCCACCGGAAGGGTCAAATCCCCAGTGTGAATGTGTGTGTGAGAAGTTCCTCGCCGCACGTGATGCGAGGGGTTTACCTGACGACG
Organism: Scleropages formosus; assembly: GCF_900964775.1. NCBI lineage: Eukaryota > Metazoa > Chordata > Actinopteri > Osteoglossiformes > Osteoglossidae > Scleropages > Scleropages formosus. The sequence goes on from NC_041821.1 coordinate 2,669,664, forward strand.
GCATCGGGACTCATGAACGACGACGACGTGACCGTCTCTGACAGCACTCCATTTCTGGCTCACGTATTTAGTCACCCGGTGCGGTATTTCCTAGAACGATGGTCAATGTTTAACCCGTGCTCTGTGGTGAACTTCATATCCATGTTCACATGTAGTGGAGCTTTTGTAAGATTGAATTAAATCAAATCGAAGTCAAACTCCCTACGTCACAGGTGGGTCTTTGGATCCTACACCTCAACTCTGGGAATTTTACTTGTTGCGTTAGTTTACTCCAGGCTGGTTGGTTTTTCATTCCGAGGTAGCAGAGGACAGTGGAACTGGGGAGGAGGTCCACTGTACTCATTGTGGAATGCCGACTGGGGCCTCTCTGTGGTTCCACACGTGTTCATGCATCTGCTATAACGCAGAAGAGTAAGGAATACCGTAACTGTGGTTACGGTGTGAAAATGCACTCTACTGTCAGTTATATCTGTGTGCTGCCGAAGCTCGGTGAACTGGAAAAAGTTATCCTGCCCAAAAAAAAAAAGACTGGAGGAACTGGTTTTTTCACGGGTTTCTGGCAGAGTTCAGAGCAGTTGTGCGCGCTTTGGAATCTCGCGGTTGAACAGTTTGGAGTCATCTTTATACCTGTGACATGTAAATAGATGGTGCACGTTTGCCCCGCGTCTGCCCTAAGTAAATAAACGCACGCTGCTGCGTGTCCTGCCAGCCCAGGTGAGCCCTGCTGCGTTTGGCTCTGTGGCGAATCATGGGGCTCTCGTTCCCAGTGAATTCTGGGAACTGGCTCAGCTGAAATTTGATACCCACACTGCGGTCAGTGTGTTTGCTGTTGTGTTATGAGAAAGCCTGTAATATATACTCTATGTGTGTGAGAAATGTAGAAGCAGTGTAGGATTCAGTCCCCTCCACCTGAGGTGGCTAGAGCTGGACCCTTGTCCACCCTCTCTAATGGAGAGCTGATGTAGCACGAGGAAACCGTCTTGGGGGTTATGTGTGTCTGCTGTCACGCATGTAGCCGTCTCCGTCGTCGGGATGCTCTTAGCCAAACGTTGGGTTTGGCGCTGGTCCCGCCCCCTAATGACACCCCCCACCTGTCCCCGCAGGCCGCCATGCCTGTTGAACGTATGCGCATGCGTCCCTGGCTGGAGGAGCAGATCAACCAGGGCATGATTCAAGGCCTCAAGTGGGTGAACAAGGTGAGTACCTTCAGAGCAGTACTACTTCCTGCAGTATGCTGCACAGTGGGGTGGGGGGCCACTTCCTGTAGAAAGCCGTGAATACAGCTGTACTTCCTGTGAAGTGCTGGGGTACCACTCTTTCCTGTAGCGCACTATGCATGTTGTGTCTGCTAGCAAGTCTGTGTGGACCTGATAGCGTAGTGGTTAGAGCTGCTGCCTTTGTGCCCAAAGCTCACGGGTTCGATTCTTGCTTTTGGCTGTAGCACCCTTGAGAAAGGTACTTGCCCTAAATTGCTCTAGTAAAATTACCTAAAAAATTTAAATTAAATTAGCTGTATAAATGGGTAAATAATTAACATAATGTAAATCACTGTGGGAAAAGTGTTAATGTAAATTTGAAAATTTTCCTGCTCCTTGTTTCCTCTGAACTCTTCAGATAATGTAGAATGCCTGAAAAGTGTTCTGTCCTCTTTGCTCAAAATCTTAACAAGGTTACGAGTGCAATGCAGTCACGTGTAGCGAAGCGCTGTTTTGAAAGTCATGTTTTGCGGGGACTTTGCATCGTTTCAGCAACGAGTAACGCCGGAACACAATGTTCTGCTCGCCCTGTAACTGAGACGGCAACTTTCCTCTGTCCTTTGAGGAGAGATAGAAAAAGTAAATTTACTTCTGGAAACTGAGTGATGGAGCTATGATTGCAGCACGTTCGACATCCACAAACACAGCAATAGTACTTTTCACAAAGTCGGCGTGCGTCCTTCTTTTAGACATGTAAACGGTGTGACAAGCAGAAATGTGTATAGCCCGCGCTGCTCTTGGTGCAATTCGGGGTGTAGTGATAAGAGTCCCTGCCTCTGGGCTCAGAGGTTTTAGGTTCGAATCCCAGCCCTAGCTGTAGTACCCCAGGACAAGGTGCTGCCCCTAAATTGCTCCAGTAGAAATGTCTCATGTCTATAAATGGATCAAATCATTGTAATTAGCTTAAAGTTGTGAGCTGCTGTGGGGAAAAGTGTCCAATTAATACAAAAATGGTCCCTCTCCTAACGCAGGAGAAGAAGATCTTCCAGATCCCATGGATGCACGCGGCCCGTCACGGCTGGGACGTGGAGAAGGATGCTCCCTTGTTCAGGAACTGGGCCATCCACACAGGTGACGTCTTGACTGCTGCTTGTCGCGGCACCTGTGGGGATGTTGCCAATTGGGGGGTGTCGTGTGGCGAGGAGGAGTTCTTGTTTGGTCGCCTTAGAGCTTTGCTTCCAAATGAAAGTTTTGGGAAAGGCCTCTAGGTGTCGTGCCGTCTCTGAGGCAGCTCTGTGACTCGTGCGTTGCCTTCGCGCGCAGGGAAGTACACGCCTGGCGTTGACAAGCCGGACCCCAAGACGTGGAAGGCCAACTTCCGTTGTGCCATGAACTCGCTACCAGATATCGAGGAGGTGAAGGACAAGAGCATGAAGAAGGGCTCCAACGCCTTCCGTGTCTACAAGATGCTTTCCGAGACCGAGAGGCCCAAGAAGAAAGGTAAGAAAGGTAGGCAGACGTGTCACTGAAGCCTTTCGGCAGGCCTGCTTGCCTAGTTTCATTTCCAGCTTAGTCGCAGCTTTTGGTTTCCATCAAAACACTCCGGGTTATGTGGGCAGCGGCTGCTTCGCTTTTGTTTCTCGGGGACTTTGGTAGCTGGGGTGTAATGACGCGGGGGGGCGAGCAGAAGCAAGCCTGCCGGCAAACGCTGACCCTCCCCTGGCAAGGAAAGTCAACATGGCGTTGGAGTAAAAGCAGAGTGAAAGATACTGTTATCTTCATGCAGTGAGCTCTTGCTGCTCCACTTCTACCCCCGAGGATGTTTCCTCGATTTTCATCCTTAGTAACTGATATTTATCCTTTAGCCAAGGCGGTTTCACAGTACTGGATGTACTGAACTGAACTGCATACAGTTCTTTACACAGAGTACTGTAACACACACACACACACACACACACGGCAATTTAGAGTCCACCGGTCCACCTGGAACACATGTCTTTGGACTGCAAGAGGAAACCAGAGCTCCTGGAGGATGCCCATGCGAAACATGGAGAGAACATGGAAACTCTGCATTGACTGTGCTGGATTTGAACCCACAGCCCAGGAGCTGTGTGGCACCAGCGCTCCCTGCTGCATCATCCTGCAGCGGATTCCATTAAATCCAAACCAGTTGGACTGGTCCAAGATGCAGAACTAGTTTGACTTTTTCCCTTGTGGACTAAGTGTCATGTGGTGAACTCAGCGAACTGTCACTACGGTTTTTTCATACCTCATAATTGTTTACCGTGTCTCTTACTGTGGCTACCGGTTGTTTTCTTCTTCTTCTCTTCATTAGAAAGATCTTCTTAGGTTCCACGATACTTCCAAGTGAACTTGTGCCCCGATCCAGCGCTTAGAAATAACATAATTAAACTTACATAAATTTAATAATGCTGACATGATTAAAAGTAGGAGGAGCTAAATACACTGAGGTGCTCTTAGGTGACTCATTTGATCCTGTGCTGTTTGGGTTTTTTGTTGTTGTTGTTGTATTGATTCAGTGGTAGTGTTTGGTTGTTGTGCTCTGTGCCAGAACGTTCCTCTGTTAAAACACTACTTGGCTCATCCTAGGGTTGAATTTTACTCTGGTAGAAAAAAACAAATGTTGAGTATGTGTGACGACAGGTTTATTGAAATTGAAAGATTTATCAGGGAGCAGAAATGTTGCCCATCCATACCTGTGTTCGGTGTTGGTTTGAGCTGCTGGACCAAACCCTCATTGTCTTCTTTTCACCTCTGCAGGAAAGAAACGGGGAGAAAAGGAGGAAAAGAGCAAGGTAAGAGTCGTCCCTGTACGGTAAAAGCGCTCTTACAGCTCAGCGGTTCTCAGGCTTCCCTTTGAACCGTTCGAATCTTTACCTTTTCTCCACATCACCGCATCAGCACAGCATTTACTATCGTGTCCCACTAGAAATAATCCCTTGCTGGTGTCTGCTGTGCTGTAAAGTGTGTCGCAGCTTTACTTACTTACATCGACACTGATCTGACACCTTCAGCCAAGGACACTTGGAGTGCACTGTAATACGCTGTATACTACTGTGTACACTGCAGTCAACTGTCCAGTCACACACACAAAGTGCAGGCAATATAGAGTCACCAGCACATGTTCAAATATGTCTTTGGACCGAGGGAGGAAACCAAAGCACCTGGAGGAAGCACACACGAATGTGACACATTTACATTTATTCATTTATTCATTTAGCAGACGCTTTTGTCCAAAGCAATGTACATCTCAGCAAAAGTACAATTTATGCATCACATTGAGAGAAGGAGACATAGCTGCAGACATGAAAATCTCAAGCAAACCTAGTTCGACACTTTTGTCCAAAGTGACGGCCACCACAGTTAACGAGAGCTGACGCACATGGTTAAAGAGAGAAGGACAATATGACCGAGGTGTATTTACGGAGGTGATGTAGTCTCGCTCGTGTCTCGGACTTTCAGGCAGAGCGGAGGGTCTCCTCTCACGCGGCCACCAACGGGGGTTCCAGCCAGGGGCCAGCTGCTCCCAAGGTGGAAGACGTGGCGGACAGCACAGTCCTCACAGGTATGTCCGCTGTCCCCATTGGGCCGTGTTTCTGGGTGAAGATGCAGGCAGTGCACCACTGTGACCTTTGAGCCCTCGTGGGGTGTGCACAGTGCCAGCGATGGTATTTGTTCAGTACACAAGGTCGCAAGAGGTTGGGGTGGGTTGAAGAGCTGCTTCTCTGTCCTCTGCTGCTGGAGGGTGGGGCCACCCAAATGGCATGGAAATCGCAAGGTTGCCGTTGATGCATCATTTCATCTTGAGTTTCGTTTCCGGTTTTGGCGCATAATTCCCACTTGTCCGACTGCATCGCTACCTTTATGGTGTTTTTTGTTTTCCTTTTCCGCCCTTCAGGTTTACGTGTCTGAGTGACAATTTCATGCATATCTGTGGCCACACCATTCGCTCGGTTGCGCCCGTTTCTTCTGCTCAAAACAGTGATTAACATTTTTTAAAAGATGTTTAACATTTTTTTGCTCATCTGTCCTCTACACATTTTTGTCTGCAGCACAGTGTCTTTGACACGTGTTCACGTGGCCATCTCATTAATGGGAGTAAAACGGAACTGCAGTGTGGAACCACCTTAATTCAACTCACTGCCACATTGTTTACAGCTCCTGTCTGCTGTTCCTGAGTGTCGGTGATCAATAACAAGATGAGGAAACACTTAATCAACTGTGAATAGCAGTCTGTGACAATTAAGTATTTCTGTTTTCTGTTATTTTCAGTTAGTGTTCATTTTTGTCTGCGTCTCAGTTAAAATGTTAAATATCGTCATGAGGAGCTTTTCACTCTCAATAGTCGTGTCTCACACTTGTAGTTGAACCTAACCAGTGAATAAATGAAGAGATGTCCTTAAGTTTATAACTTGACTTTGAAGATACAGGCAAAATGTGTTATGAACAGGGTTGCTGTCCAAAATGTGTGCTTACATTTATTGGATGTTTATCGGCTGAAAAAGGTGGATTGTTGAAGTGCTCAGTTTGTCGCGCTGTGATCCTCCTTTGAGTTGTGTGAACTGGCCACCCTACGTGTTTGTGTCTGAAACGTTTCTGTCAATCCATGTGGTTGGTTAAATAATTCATTAATATTTAAAAAAAAAAATTAATAATGGGAGGTTTCCCCCACGTCTCACGTGCTTTGTACAAGTACTTTGTATCCTGTTTGTGAACGAGCTGCTCGGCGAAGTCGCGTGAAGAGCTCCTGTCGTCTTCGGCGCCGTGCTGGTCTGCCTGCTCACCGTGTTCGTCTGTCCCCGCAGAGCCCCCTCGTCCGGCCGTCCGCAGCCCCCTGGATGACAGTCTGATCATCAGTGACCTGCCGGACGTGTGCCAGACCATCGAGGTGATGACGGAGAACGAGGAGCAGTCTGTCAGCTCCAGCCACCCGTACCCGCTGCAGATCTCACCCGTCTCCTCGTACGGAGGTGATTTACATCTATCTCTGTCTCTCGCTCTCTCACACACACCTTTCAGAACACTAGAGGGGGGAAGAAAACGGCAATAATAGAAGTTCTCCCCAGCGGTGAAGAAAAAAGGGAACTGAATTGTGGGATGTGGTGTGTAAGATAAGTATGAATGAGTGTTTATGTAACAGTGTAACAGCGGACCTGCATGGCCTTGGGGGTGTGTGCGCTCACGTGTGTACACGTATGCTGTCTTTTCCCAGTGTGCACTGTCATGGGACGTAGTCATGTGACCAGTGATTAAATGTTCTCCAGATAAGAGGTTCTAACTGACCGTGTCGGATGCAGGTTGTTTACCTCTCTGTGTTTTTCCTCGGTGCCAGACGCACACACACCCCCACCCTACACATGGGTTCGAATGGCAGCTCTGGCCTTTGCTGCAAACCCGTTGCCACACGGTTCTCTTTTTGTGTGTGTGTGTGTGTGTGTCTGTATGTGCTGCCGGCACTGAGAGTTGGTGTAAACAGTGGTGTCTTTTCAGAGGAACAAACAAATGATTGGCAAATGTGGGCTTCCAGATAGGAAAATGAAACGAAATCACAAGTCGATGTCCTTGGGGTGACTAGAGCTGGACCCTTGTCCACCCAAGTTGTCTTGTACTGTGTTTAATACAGTAAAATGTTAAATGATGCCCTTCTGTTTGCTGTATCCTCATCTGTTGATGGTCTCTCTGTTGTCCTGACCCATTTATGGTGCTCAGGGTTCGAGCTGGGTTTTCGCACTACCTGCATACAGCTGAGGTCCATGTCCAGGGTGTCCATCTAACTGTTTGCTTTTCTCTCCCTGCAGAGAGCGACACCGATAGTGTCGAGGAGGACACTAAAGAGGTAAATTGGGTCTCTCGTCACCCCACGGTCTCACACTCTCACCCAGGCCACTCAGCCCTGCCTTTCCCTGCCCAGCTGTAGATGATTGGGAGGGGTGTGTCAGGGAAGCCAGTCCCTGGACTTCTGATTTGTGACCATCCAAAGGGTGCATTGGTTGCCCGAAAAGCACACTTCCTGCCCAGGCAGCGGAGAGACGGCGATGGACGTAGAAACCATAGGGACAGCTGGTAGCGTTAGGGTTAGACCTACTGTCTTTGGATCTAAAGGTTGCAGGTTCGATCCTCACCTCTGGCTGAAGAACCCTTGAGCAAGGTACTTACCCTAAATGGCTCTAGTAAAAAAATACCCAGCTGTATAAATGGGTAAATAATTGTAGGTAACTTAGCATTGTAAGTCGCTTTGGAGAAAAGTGTCAGTTAAATGAATAAATGTAAATGTGAAAAACCAGGGAGCAACTGGAATCTCCTGCCCTGTTCCTCCCCCTCACTGTGGTCACCCTGTCTTCCTGTACTGTTGACCCCCATGTTTCCCCTAAGTGAGACCAGTTTGGCTTTTGCGCGCAGATCTCTATTCCGAAGCCGAGCCACCGCCGTGGCCTGTGATTGGCCGCTTTGCCGAAGGTGTTTCGACCCACCTGTTCGCACTGCCTTTACAGCAGCCGTACTGTGACTCCGTAGCAGCGGCAGCGCAGAAAGCGCAGCACTTGAAACGGCCCTTTGTGTCACCCGAGAAGCTGGGAGCTGTGGTCCAACGAGATGCTGCTGCGTGGCTGGGTGGGTGGGGCTTACAGCACATTCCGGAATGCCAAGGGAAGAATTACTACAGCGGTGTGTGTCTGCTGACTGGAACAGCATTTTAAATCCTGCAGATACTTAAAGGGAACGAGTCAGGGGTTGTGTATTTACCCCCCCACCCACCCCAATGTTGTTTAGCTGCTCAGCAGACCCTTTTGTCCGCTTATGTACCGTACGCTTACCTTGAACCTGAATCGTTTTGATGGAAACCTTGAGCTCATATCGCAAGGTGACACATTTCAACACATTTTATCAGTTTGTTCACCTGGATATTTCCAGCAATCTCACTGCTCCCCTCCACCTGTTTATTCTATTTCTGTGTTAAAGTCAGATCACTGTAGAAAGTGTGTGTGTGTGTGTGTGTGTGTGTGTGTGTGTGTGTGTGTGTGTGTGTGTGTGTGTGTATATTCTGTATGCAGGAAAGATTTGACAGTAAACACTTTGGAAGCTGCAATAACACCCTCCCTCTTTCTGTGGTTCAAAGGGTGGGTCAGCATGGCTTCCAGGAAGGCGCCAGAACAAGCCCATGTTCAGCCCCTCTGTGTTGAAGATGCCGTCCTGCCCCCTGCCGGGCATGGCCACGTTCGTGACATCAGGGAAGCCCAACTTTCGTGTCATCAGCAGCCGGGAGGAGTCGCCTCTTATCGCCTATGACAGCACCCCCTGGGACCCCATTTTCCTGTCCATCCAGCCTCCTCAGGTCCCGGATGCTGCCTCCACCCATTGCCCCGCCCCTGTGCCAGCAGGCCCCGCCCATGAGCCCCGGGCAAGCGTTATCATGAAGACCCCTGACGTGTCCACCTCCACGGTGAAGACCTGCTGATCCCGGTTCACCTGAGTTGCTGTATGAACAGTGTAAATGACACAGGAGCTTAGGGACAGTGAACCGGGGGGGCCCCATACTGACGGAAGCCCCCTGCCCTTAATGGACAGAGCGAATGACCCTCCCCCGTCCCGAATGAACTGGGAGCCGGGGCAGGGCTTGATCTTAGTCGGGTCTCGGAAGGTTTGGGGGAGAAAAGAATCGGTAAAAACTGGCATGAAATGAGAGGAACTTTTGACAGCAAAACTCTGACGTCGTCAAAACCACCCTGTGCTTCTTAGTGATTTTACTTTATTTTTTAACCTTTTTTTGTCGTTGCTGTGAATATGTAAACGGGTGTTAAAATACCTGCGCAATTGCAAGTGGCCTCTGCACCTTACCTGAAGCACACATACTGTTTGTGGTATCCTGAGCACTTCTGCTTCTCCCTCTAGGCCTTACAGGTGCCTGTGCTTGGTGGACACCCAGTGTCCCTCCACTAAGTGGACTCCCTTCCTCCCGAGCTACAGACCATGGCTTTTAGCAAGAGCTGATGCCCGGTGACCCTTTGTTTACTTGTCGCCAAAGTCACGCTCAGCCTCTGACCCTTATCGACTCCCGAGAATGAGAGGAGGTGCCAAACTTCTGCTCGCCTTTCCAAATTCGAGAAGTTGGCGCACAGTTCAGATCACTGGAGAAAAGGACGCCGTCCTTTAATAACGTGTATTGGATCGTGTCGAGCGGTCGCGGTCTCAGCCAAAGGCCGGGGAGGCGTTAACCATGAACAGCTAACCGTGTGCACCACTTACGATGCACTAATGGGGCACGGTTATCCAGGACTGCGCCTCCTGCTGACACGTGACACATCTGAAACCCCTCCCTCTCCCTGGCAGCGCGGCAAGTGCTGACCATCGCTCGTGCGAATGGGACTGGAAATGGGCAGGGGGGAAATCGTGACTGGGGTTCGCATTTAGGGAAATGTCGAGGAAGTGGGGACCAGGAGCAGCGCCACGACTCTGTTCCGGTCGCTTTCGCCTTTTCCCGTTTCCTCACCTCAGGTGGCCTGCAGTGGAGTCTTGTAACTCGCCAAAAAAGCAAAAACTTTTCCTTAAGCACGCTTTTGTATTTTTTTCTTTTAAGAAAAGGGAATATTTTATTGGAGGTGAATTCTACATGAATATTTTATCTTTTTTACCAGAACTGAATTTATCGGTTTGATTTTCATTTAAAATGTTATTGCATTTGCGCACGCGGCACATTTCTTGTACCGATTTTGTAACCATACGCAACAAATTTGATAGTACATAGAAATATAAATGTGCTTCTGTGTTTATGCCTATTTGTTTCTAAATGCCTGTGTACATAGGTGTGACACTCCTACATAGATATGGGGTGTCGGGGGTGTGTGTGTGTGTGTGCGCGTGCGCGCGCGTGTGTAACTGTTCTTGCACAGAAAAAACTATTAATCCTGTGGATCGTTAAATATGCAAACCTTAGATCTTGAAGATTTCTGTTTCTTTTTTTCCTGTCTTATGAATTGAATGGAATAAATTCTGGGCACTTTGTGTTTACATGTCTGGTGTGAAACTGGCTGGTTGTGGGTTTGCGCCCCTAGGACTGGACCCTGTGTGCTTCCCTGAGAATAGGAGGAGCCGGTACCTCGATCGGCTAATTTTCTGTTCATCAGCATCCGTAGCTGGACCCCCTTGGTTATTTATTTATTTTTTGCTGGTAAATGTCACACGTGAGGGGCTCTGGGGGAGAACGAGCAACGTTTTATATCCGATCACCACCTTCATAGATGTAAAATGAAAGGGAAATAACTGACTGCTAAATATATCAAATCTGTCATGTAGGATTGGCGAGATTAACAAAATGACTCGTTATGGTCATGCTTTGTCATAGTGCTCAGTGTCCGTGACATTTTCCCAAAGGGAAAATCGTCAGTTGGTGACGATGGGAAGCTCGTTTTGTCAGAGGCACAACGGCCGGGTTCCGCTCTCACGGTTACGATCTGGCAGGAAGGCACGGTGGAGGGTCAGGGCCGCACAGAGTTGCCCATGAAGGACTCGAGGGGGGGCTGTTTGGGCGGAAAACCTACTAACCCTCAGTGGGGAACCCCAAAACAGGATGGTGCAAAGTGCTGCTCGTTTGCCACCCAGCGCAACAGGTCTGGCTGAGGGGAGGGCATGTGCCCCCCCCCTTACAGCCTCCCCTTTCTGGAAGGGTCCACAGCAAGTAAAGTCATGAGGCCCATAGATCCAGGCCCACAGCGGGATCACTCCTAATGCGCACGGGTTTGCGTCCCGCCGGCACGTGGGGTGACCACTATGGTGTCGGTCCTCACGGTACCGCTTTACAGGTGCTTTTGTAGCCGATTCAGAAAATTGGCGAACTCTGAATTGCCGTCTGTGTGTGTGTGTGTTATAGTGCTCTGCTGTACAGATGTGTGAATGTAGATGGTTCACTGTACTGTATGTAACACTGTACAACACCTTGTTCGAAGGTGTCAAATACACACCTGAGATGTTGCGCGGGGGCACAAAGGCCCTTTCGGCTCAGTCATTCATTCATCTGCCAGGCTTCCCTAAAGCAACTTAATCCACCTACAATCATGTATACAGAGGAGTAATTTTCAGTGTCAGGTGGTGTAAGTGCTTTTCGCAAGGATACTAGAACAGGAGGTGGGACTGATACAGTAAAAATTACCCAGTTGCACAAACGCGTAAAGTAGTGTAAACAGTTGGCGGTAAATGAACAAGGGCTTAATGTAAATATTACCAAATAAAGTGGTTAAGTGGCTTCTTCCCTGATCCCTTGTGTGTCTGTCCCTTTAAGGGACTCGTGGCCGGCGTCGGGGGGGACGGGGACGAGCCAGGTAACTTCCTCTGTGCGCTGCTCACTTCCGGTCCCCCAGAGCGCGCTGTAATGAGCCAACCGCCCCTTCGACGCCAAGCTGAGCGCGGGGGGGGTCGTCTTCCGCTTCGCACGTTCTTTGACTTCCTGTTAGCCGGCAATCGACGGCTAATGGCGCAGAACGGTTGTCTTGGTAACCAGAGCTGCTGTCGGAGCAAACAGGGATTGAGAGGCTGTGGACACAAGTCAGGTGAAGTGGACGTGTTTTTTTGTTTCGCTTTTCACCTTTACGTCGCTTCATTTTTCTAACACTTTTCTGCAGCGTGACCTTCGGGGAAGGAAAGAAGCAAGTATTTGTTAAAATTCCACAAGTGCTTGGCTGTGTGTGTGTTTCAGAGTACTGGTCTGGAGTCACATGAGCCCACCTTGCTCTGTCGTGTGTGTGTGTGTGTGTGAGAACATTTGCGCCCCACATGTGACTTGCTGTTTCTCAGCGAGCCTCACACAGGAGCGACTCGCCAATTATGCTTCAGCAAAGTTAATTGCAATGAACTGCGCCACCTGCTGTTTGCCTTGGGAACTACGCGAGGCAAAAAAAGGACACTTTGTGTAACTTGTTACTTTTGTTTATTAATGCAAGAAAAAAAATCACAGTAAACAAGATTTGGAAGCTGATCTTTTATGTACGAAATGTGCTTTACACACAAATGTCAGCGGGGTGGAGGAGATCCGCACTTAAACTGTTCGTCTGTAAATGTGGACTGTGAGCCACAGCTGCACTTTACCATGGTATGCATTTCCACGATTAATCAATCATTATCTTCAGCGGAAACACCGTAAAACGACTACGGTCTTACCTCAGTGTACTGTACCTCACAAGTATTGTAGAGCCTCCCAAGAAACATTACCTGTGCTGGAAATCCAGTCATTTCTACAGGAATGTACTCAGGATAAAGTCACAGATTCCTGACAAAATGCAAAAATGTAACGATTCCACCATTATGCTTTGATCCAGAGATACATTAACTTAATTAAGGCTATAGTTTTACCTCTTTCGACTGTACTACTACTTTCGACTGTTTGTAACTTGAATTGTTTCTAAGTCCACGACTGTCTATAAACGCTTAATAATGCACGTGGCTCGATGAGATTTGTCTTTTATATACTGGAAGTAATTAATGGTAAAAGTGTCTACTTTCAATTGAATGGAAAGAAAAACACGGTTCCGCAGATTCCTGTTCGGTGGGCCGTGTGCATGATCTGCTTTATACAGGCCACACAGCGGCGTGTGCGTCCTGCACATCAGGAGGGACAGGAGGACGAAAGGGTGACTTCGAGAGGAGGGGAGAACGTATTAAGTGCGGCAGCGATGGGACAGATACGTCACACGTAGGTAGGTGTTCGTCAGCATCTGGTCGCTTTCAGATCGCAGTCAAAAATGAGAACTATTTTCCATACACACGCACCTCTTTGTTGGGCACCTTCCATAGAAGTCTTAGAGCAAAAATATATCAAATATACATAATAAAATCAGCCTGGAAAAGCTCTACCATGCTGCCCCACCCCCCCACCACCACCCACAATGCATTGCGAGTGTGTTTTGCTGCCCACTAAAGGAGAGACATGGAAACACTTTTGAAAGAACTTTTGGAAAAAAGGACAAAGAAGCTGGTTTATGATATTAAACATAAATATACAGGGACATGTTTGTACGCGTTAAACTCGGAACGCCAAGTACAAGTGAAAATCCACTTTCATAGTTTGACTTGGAAGCTACATCAGACTATAGTCTTACCTCTTTTGACCGGACAGCTCAACTATCCCCTCTCAAGAACAACTTTTCCTGTGCTGGAAATCTAGAAATTTCTGCATGAATACCTTCAGAAAGAAGTCACAAATAAGTCCAAATCACGTCTCTAAGCACCTTCCTAAATCTTGTTTTTTTTTCCTTTTCTGTACAAATCGACATATTATGAACCATTGAAACGGCCTTTTACACTATATTTACATTTACTTATTTAGGAGACACTTTTTTCCAAAGCGACTTCCAGCAAACTCTGTAGTGCTATCAGCCCACACACCTTACAATGTTAATTTATTTACAATTACTTACCCATTTATACAGTGGGGCAATTTTACTAGAGTAATTTCAGGGTAAGTACCTTGCTCAAGAGTAGTTTAGCTGTAGGTGAGATTCAAACCCGCAGCCTTTGGGTGTAAAGGCACCAGCCTTAACCACTACGCTACCAGCTGTCCCTACACTATAGCAGTATGATGTTAATTCTGTTAAATATTGAATTCCAAAACTACAGCCTTACATACATACATTAAACAAATGTTTTTCCCCCAAATGAACAGTGATTATTAACTAGTACCTACAGTAACAAGTGGGTAAAGTAAACTGCCTACAGTCGTTCACACCTCTGTAAGGTGCAGCAGCGTAACACACACACACACACACACACACACACACACACACACACACACACACACACACACACACACACACAGAGGCCAATTTAGAGTCCTCCATTGACCGGAAACACACCTTTGCAGGGTGAGAAGAAAGCAGGGTGTGTGGTGGAAACCCACGCAAACACAGGGAGGTCACACGCACTCCACATCGACTAAGGCAGATTCGAACCCCGGTCCAGCCAAGAGAGTATGCAGCACCAGCGCTGCACTGAAGTGTATTTAGTCAATTCATGCAAATATCATAGAATTTTTAAAAAATGCTGTAACTGAAGAAATAAATTTAACTGTACGAGACCATCATCCTCCTCTGAAATTACAGCTTAAAATACTGATTCACACAAACACACTTTTTCCTGCTGGGTCCGCATCAGTGCAGGTTCCGTATTCCTCACAGGTTTAATCCCTGAACTGAAAGTCTCCCCCCTCCAACCTTTCCCACAAATCTCTGCACCTGCTCCTCGCTGCAGATTCTCACCATTTGCTCGGCGCGATTCCCTTCTCAGACACGCGGTGGCGCTCACTCTCACGCTGCCGGCCTCATGTGCGAAGATGACTCGAAACGCTCCCTCCCCCGAAGCCCTCCGGCCGATCAGGTGGTGCGTGACGTCGCTCCGGCACTCCTGTGAGCGCGGCACTCGATCACCAGACAGGGACGCCGCGCTCCCATTGGACGCGCGAGACACATTCACAAAGCGGGCCCACGTTGCCGCCGCTCGGTTTGAGGGATCATCCATTCACACAAATGCATCGGGGCACAATTATGAGGCCACAGTGTGTGTTTAGTGCAGTGCAGAATCTGCACCTGTCTAAATACACGCACGCACGCTCACTCACTCACTCACTCACACACACACACACACACACACACACACACACACAGGCCACGTGGCTCTCCCTGATCTGCCAGGGCAGCTGCGTGTGCGATCGCCAGTTGTTACGTCTGGACGGACACGACGCAGCCTCGGCGGACTCAGTGCGGACGTGTTTTCTGCTCCCGAAAACAGACGCCGTGCCCATTCCCCGTGGTGACCACTAGAGGGCGTGCTCAATATCGCACCGTGTACAAGAAACATCAGCGGGAAGTACAATGTCAATAAAACCCATAAAAGGGGGCGAGTCAATCGGGCCGTTTCAAGCCTCTTTGCAGGTTAAACTGCGCAGGACGTCAACTGTGGCGAAAAAGCACCAACAACATCAAGTCAACGGTGTCCGAACCCTTGGAGAGGCCAGGCCACGCCCCTCCTCTCTGTTCGGCCACTCCAGACCCGTCGGCGAGAGAGCGGGGGGGGCAATAAGGTAAACGTTGGTCCAAGTCAGGTGTGAACCGTAGTAACACACACACACACTTCTCCAGGTTCACGCTGATGTGATGGAGGAGGTCAAATAAGGTCCTGCAGCAACCCAACGTACAACCCGATGTATGATCTTCAGAGCTACACTGTGGCCACAGGAACATGGTAATTCACTGTGCTCTTACACGCACGAACAGTCATTTGAAGCAGTTGACCGTATTACCTTCACCGGGGAGTCGCGAGGGAAACTCACCGGTCACATGAGCAGAACTGGGAAGTTCCTGCAGAGACAGAAGCAAAGGCACTCCAGGAAAGTATGGCTTCTCATATAATAAAAAAAAATAATGCAAAAACAAGTATTCAATATAAAATCAATATAAAATATTCAATACAAAATCTATATAATATGTATATGTACATACATACTATGTGCGCCATGTTTAAGCCTAAGAAACAATTTCACCAAACATTTATTTTTAATTCGTATTATGACTTTGAAAACATGTCCTACTTTCTACTTCAAGGTTTTTTTTTTTTTTGTTTTGTTTTAAGGGGCTTTTAGCTGTAAAAGCGGAACCATGAAGGAATGAAGCAAAGCGGCACAACACAAATAACCAAACATGTTATTTTATTGTCTTAAAAAGTAAGTAACACAGTCCCCAGGGGGTATATCACATACACTACAAGAACAGTAAACACCAGTACTACACAAATAGGGACTTTCAAATATTATAGACATTACAAAAGACCCCTCGATTCATCTTTTGCTTTAAGTTATTATACTAAGCATGACTGGTCAACATCATTTACAATATGGTACACTTTCACAATTAAAAACAATGTTATTGGACGCTGTTATAAATTCATAATGTTAAGGGAAGACATTTCATGGACCGTCATTATTTCATATGAAATATTATACACTATGAACAGAGCATCCTTCTGGATGGACCTTAGAGCCACCACTGATCAGGCGTTTCAGTGCAAACGTGTTTAAGCGAGGCAGTCCTGTCTGCGGTACTCCCTTTCGACTTCCGAATGCAGGAAAGTAATAAAAATAAAAATTACTAAAAATTAATAACAACAACAGAAAAGAGGAGGAGGGCCACATTTCCCGGACAGAAAGTCCACGGGCAGGGCCTACGGCCTCGAGTCCTCGGGCTCAGCGGGCTTTCGCTCCCTCCTCCTTTTTACTATGGAGCTTAAATTAATCAACTGGCTAAAATAAAATAAAATAGAAACAACGGGAAACAAATGGAAAAATGACTCAAGGACCCCGGAAAGGAGGGGCTCCCTTCCTCGTGCCGATCTTCCGACAGGAGCCTCCACCTGGCGCAACAACGGCGACGGGACGCGACTCACGCCGCCAGGCTCCGCCTCTTCCTTCCGACGTCATTTCCCGCGAAGGAGACGCAGCTCCCTGTCCGTTGCCTTTGCCACGTAGCGCCTCGGTAAAGCCATTTCTCCTCCCCTCCGTAGAATAGAAACGTAAACATTCTCGTTGCGGAACAGGGGGTGTAGCTGCGCCCAGCCTTAAAACTTCGTCTCGATTTTAAAAATCCATCGTCGACTTGAACATGTCTGCCACGCTGTTTGGATTCGAGGTCAAATTGCCGTGTGCACTTTGTCGCATCTTAGCCTTGAATCCAAGCATTTTTAAAGCACTTTAAGAAACTAGGAAAAAAAGAGGGAAAAAAATATCTGGAAGGTGTGTCAATCCGTCTTGCAGTGATCCAGGTAAAATTATCTCAGAATTTTTGGTCCAAAAATAGCTCCTTAAATATACAGCTTAAAGGTGGACTCTTGGGGGCCGGAATCAGGACAAGAGGGAGGGAAGGAGGGTTCATGGCCAGATCCCCAGCTTCCGTAGCCCTCGGGACCATCGGTCCACGTTGACAAGAGTGGACACCTGACTCACGCCAAGGGTTTCATCCCCCAGAACATCTCATTGTTTCCTGGCACAAAATCTCTGGAGGTAGTAGAGTGAGTGAGTGAGTGAGTGAGTGAGTCCTCATGTGGTCACAGGGCTGAAAAGACCGTCAATCACCTCTCTCTCTGAAGGGAGTTCCACATTCTAGAGCCACTGCCTTGATTTACCGGAGATTCAGCACAGAGGAAGGAGGAAAACCGTTAATCACTTAAAGTGAATATGAAGAAAATATAAAAGACACGTGGTAAAAGTCGGCGTAACGACCGGTGAATCTGAAAGAACCCAAGGGCTTCGCTTCAACACGAAAAGATGCCATTGGCTACAATCAGATGACTCCGCCCCCATCTGTGATGTCACACCACCACTTCCTGGAGGAAGCGCAAAGCCAACATGCAAAATTTTAGCAGCTCGTGAAAAGTGACCGTGCGCCCGGTTCGGCACGCGGCACCGAACGGAGACGCCATGTTTCCTACGACACTCACGAGAGAGCGAGAACTTCCAGACTTTTCTCCGGAGCCGAAAAGCGTGAAAGCAGGAGAACCCTTCCCCCGGTCAACTTTCGTTCTCGACAATCTCATCCCTTCGTTCAAACTGTCAAACCGAAGCGAATCAATGAAGAAACAAACATACGAGAAATGGCTCGGGATGTGACGTGTCGGTTAACAGTCCAAAATGAACCACATGAGGCCACCAGAAAAAGGAGAATTTCATCTGTCGGGTCAAAACCAGTCAGCCAGTGGAGTAAACGTGGGTCAATTACAGAACAAAGAAATGATTCTGGGAAAAATTAAAAATATACACGTAAGGGAGGTACACTGCAAAAAATAACCGACCGCCAGGTACCGGTTTTCTCACATTATGACCTTATCAAATAGCGCAAAGTTTAAGTCCTAAGAAGTTCTCATCGTTGCACAAGACTTCAGATGCATGAGGGACATTAGTGCTTTACATTCTTCTTTTCAGATATATGGCTTTGTGAGAAAACCAGATTATGTTTTGCAGTGTAGAAGATGCACAGTTAAGCCAACTTAAATGTGGCATTGCTTATGAATTCATTTTTTTTGCACCCACCCAGTTCATAGGATTTCAAATCGGGAATCGCAATCACCTTCATTTTTCCTTTTCCAGTGCTGTGCCTTCTCAATTAAATATAAAGGAGGAAAAAAAAAAATCATGAAAAAAATCTTTAGAGAAATATACTTCATAGGGACCCTTTCTTAGGATATGTGAACATTTCCTCAGCTGACTCCTATTTTTCTCCAACAAGAATTTCTCGATTTAAATGGCAAAAACACATTTTCAAATTAAGAGTTTATACTTGGTGCTGTGAGGAAAACCGGGGCCATGTGGCGGAATCCTCGCAATAAGCATTGCAGTACGTAAATAAGAGAAAATAAAATCTTCCAGGACTATTTCAGAACGTTGTTCAGGCTAAACCTTGTGACTCAGTGGCGACAGGTCTGGAGTTGGTGTCGGCAGTCATGCCTGCGGTGTGGCTCGGGGGCGTGGCCAGCGGGCGGCTCCTGTGGGCGCGGCCTCCTGTTTGCTGCGGGCTGCGGCCGTCACACGCTGGTGATGGAAGCCAGGCAGTTGGGTGACTTCTGCAGCTTCTCGGACGGGGCAGAGGGCGGCTCCGGGATGGCACGGAAGCTGAACGGCGGCGGTCCGACAGCGGTGGTGCCGATGTGACCCGGGCTCAGGGCCGGGTTCTGGCGCCGGTTGCTCTCTACGATGCTGGAGGTGTTGGACGCGAGGCTCTCCCTGGTGCTGTCGTGCAGAGGACGGGTGGTGGGCAGCGGGTGTGGGAGGAGGTGGATGGACACACAGAGAGGGCGGGAGAACGAGCGAGCGGGCGAGCGAGGGAGGGAGGGAGAGAGATTTCAATGAAGGAGCAGAGGTAAAAAGGGCACAAAGAAAGAGCGAGAGAGAGAAAAGGAAGGAAAAGGGGAAAGATGAGTTTTGAGACACAGGGATTAAGTGGCAGTTTAGACGACAGACAACAGGGAACGGATGTGAACGGGACAAGAGGCCCAGAGACCCCAAAAGGGTAACAGCGGGAAGGTAGCAAATGAGAGCAGGAAGGAGAAAGGAAAACACACTTTAGAAACAGACTTCCCGTGTTTTCATGCAACGTCAAAACGACACAAGGTCTCGCAAGCCGCGAGCAGTCACACTTGGCTTCGATGATGCGGTCCAGGCATCGTGAGGGGGCGGGTCGCTCGGGCCGAGAGCTGAAAACCTGAGCACCCAGCTCTCGCTCGAAGCCGCTGCATTTACCGCACGGGGACGACAGGATGGAAGCGGGGGAGTGGAGGGCTGGAAAAAGGAGAAGCCATGCGAAGGCGCCCGCTTTGCTCGAGACCCCAGAGCACAGAAGTAAAGAGAATGTGCAGTGTGAGACATCCTTACTTCAGGGTTGTGCTGCGCACGCGAAAGAGACCCGGCGAGTTATCACAGCGGGGGGGGCGTGCTGTAGCCAAAGCGCCCGAGCTTCACCCCACGCGATCGGCACAGCACGCGACGACCGACACCGCAGCACGAAGATGACATCACCTTCAGCCCTCTGCGGCTCTCGCCGAGGCCTCCGCTCCTCCTTGAGGTCTTAGCGTTTGGGTCGAAGAGCCGGAAAGAACGTCAGCGACACTGCGGAGGAGCCAGGCAACAGCAGTGTCGCTGATGTTCGTATCACTTACACAACCTGTGTGTGTGTGTGTGTGTGTGTGTGTGTGTGTGTGTGTGCGCGCGTGAGAGAGAGAGAGAGAGACCACTGCATGTCAAAATACTTAATCTAACTGTGCAGAATTAATTTAAACCATTTTTACTGCTCACTTTTACTACTCATTTAGCTGATGCTTTTCTCCAAAGCTACTTACAATGTTAAGCTGCTTACCCATTTATACAGCTGGGTAATTTTTACTGTATCAGTTCAGGGTAAGTACCTTGATCAAAACTACTGCAGCAGGAGGTGGGATTCGAGCCCCTGACCTCCTGGTCCAGAAACGGCAGCTCTGGCCGCTTCACCACCTGCTCAAATGGCAAAGTGTAGGACGGGGGATCAGCTGCCGTAGAAAAATGACAACAAAGCACAGTAAACGCATTCAGACAGCAGAAATGTTTTCTGCGCCATAATTATGAACAGCAGGTCAAGAACACAGTGAGAGTCATGACCAGGATTCATTTGTAAATGGGGAAAAAGGCACCTCTCCCTTCTCCATACAGCAGGACACAAATGGTCCGGTCCCCTGAGCTGCGAGGGGTCGCAATGAGACATCGAACCGCGGTAAAACCACACCATCACACGGTGCAAAGGCAGACAGGCAGCCCCTTCTCTGCTGTCCTTTAAAACGAATCCACACATCTCAGTGTGCATCAGCGCATTTCTAGAAACCCGGGAGGAGGACGGTGACATCATCGCTGGCGATGACTCATCTGGGAAATTGTGAATGAATGGGAGCACAGGGGGTAAAATTAGCAGCAAGCTGCAGCGTGCTACGGAGCTACCGCCAGGCTGCTAATTTGGGCTCACGAACCGAGACTCCTCCTGGTGTTCGCGGCTTTGACGGCATTTCCGTCTAATCAGCGTCCTCCATCAAGAGGATCAGTCGTTATCGAAGTGACGATGATTAAAACTAAAAAAAAAAAAAAAAAAAAAGTTCACGGTGCCAGTTTGGCAGTGCCACTGATCCCATTGCTTATACATCAGCAGTGGGCTAGGGGGTGCTGCAGGGGCCGCATCACAAAAGAGGTTCTCAGTAACGCCTGCAAATTCAGGTCTCGTCCCCAAGACCCCCAGTGTGGTTGTGAACCACAAAAAAGGACTCCTGGTCTAAGTTACACTTTCCAGCAGAAAAGAGATGCCCGAGTTGTGAGAGACAGTACTGGGAAGCGTGTGTGTGTGTGTGTGTGTGTGTGTGTGTGTGTGTGTGTGTGTGTGTGTGTGTGTGTGTGTGTGTGTGTGTGTGTGGTGGATCTGTCGAGCCTGTGCGACGCACACATAGATCCGGTGGCCAGCTCCACAAACACGATACACAAGCAGTACAGACAAAGTGGACTGCGTGGAAACAACCCTCTGTTTAATAGACAGCATTTTAAAGACAGACAGGAACAATAAAAGGAAAAAAAAAAAAAAAATTCACAGCAACTAAAACAAAGGACAAAAAGAAAGAACAAAAAAAAAAAACCCAACGGGACGGAAACATCTTGCTGCGTTTTGATTTTTAAAAACACATCCCATAAAACCTCCCTGAACACAAGTCACTTTATGACACTAAAACAGTCCCTCTGGACTTTTGGCAACTTCGAGTCCCCTAAAGGTGACCACACGCTTGGCGCATACTCAAACACACACTTCCAAGGGCCCAAACGTGACCTCTCCCCCAATCTGCTTCACACACACCTATGGCCGACGTCTTCGCTAGCGCAGCGCTACCGACTTCCTGTAAGAAAGTGCTGTTCAGGGGACTCCAAGGCGCGACCTGCGGTCGACCGCAAACCCCAGAGTGTGCTCGGAGGAAGACCGAGGATGTGGTGTGAGGAAATCCTGTGGTGTGTTCTGGGGGGGATCATCGGCGAGGAGCGTCGCCTGTTGCTGAGTTCGCCACATGGGTTAGCATCATGCTAAACGTTCTGCGACCGCTCAGAAGCTCCTGGAATACCGGTTTCCAAAAAGCCACATTACGCTCAGAATGAGCGTAACATTAGTGGCCTTTAACGTTTTATCGTATCTCTTTGAAACGTTCCAGAAAGACTACGCTGTCATAAGGCTGTACATGCGACGCCAGTCCTCATTCCACTTAGCACATCGCGCTAAACAGTGGTAACTGCAAGTGAAATAAATCATTCATACCACTGAATCTAAATATATATTACAGAGTACTGTCATTGATACAAGAGACTAATATTATGTATATGGGAATCAAAACACAAACATACAAATTGTAAAAAGACAAAACTTATTGTATTTAAAAAATATATTTGAACAATACCAAATTTTCACAGATACAAGACTGCGACCAAAGCTTTGGCCTCTGAGTAATGCAAGCAGTTCAAAAATAAGCGTCTCCTTCTCTGCTCAGAAGGACAGACGCAACATTCCAAAACATGGTAAACTAATGATCAGTGCGGTATCACGATGGCCGAGGCTGCAGACACACGCTTGTTACAACAAAACCAGGCTGTTCACCTTGCAGAGGAACAAAGTTCCCTAAAACCTGAGAGACCAAATTTTTTTTAATAAACAAATTTCTTGGGGGAAAAAAAAAAAAATCGTAAATAACTATTTACCACTGGCTGGTCCTCAGACCACCACCTTCCTCCAGAGCAAAGGGAGGGGAGAAAACCTTACCGTGGGGAGTTAAATCCACTGTCCACTGTGACGCTGCTGCTGTCCATGCTGTCGAGACGTGCCGAGTGGGCCGACTTCTGGCTGCTATTGTTCTCTGTCTCCTTGGGGCTCAGGAGTGTTAGGTTGCTCTCAAACTTGCGCTGCAGGTCGCGCTCCTTCTCGCGCTCCAGTAGCCACTGCATGGTGCCGCCACCTTCGCGGCCCTTGCCGTCCTCCGCCGACGCCTTCCGGGCTGCATCCTCCGAGTCGTCGTCGTCCGAGACGTTGTAGTAGTCGAAAGTGGCCTCGGCAGCCGAGGACTGCTCCTGGCCCGGGGCTGTAGGCATCCCAGGGGAAGCCGACTGTGCCTCCAGGCAGTCGAGGACCTCTGACGACTTAGCGTGAGGCGACTTGCGTAGCGTGCCCGACTTGGAGTGGCTGCCCTCCGCGTAGCCCATGGTCAGAGCACTGTGAGGGGGTTTGAACAAAGTGTCTTTGCTGAATATCTCCTTCCGCTTGTCGGCACTGCTGCCATCGGCATTGTGTTGATGTACCAGACGCCCGTTGGGTACGGGCTCTGGTGTCTGGCTCGGTGCCGGCAACCCAGCGCTGTTTTGTCCCTTTGGCGAGTCCTCTTTGTACTCCACGGAGTGGGGCGAGGCGAGGTGTGGGGTCTGCCTTTCGGGTAGGGACCCCTTCCTGACTCCGTCCGAGGACGTCAGAGTATCGTGCTCCTGCTTTCCCAGAGGTGAGGGAGCAGTGAGAATGGTCTCGTTCGACGTATTGCACTGGAAGTAGTCATCAGCCGAGGGCTTGGGTGAGCATGACTTTAGGTCGCTGTAGGCCGGCAAACTGTCCCTACTGTTGTTCTTCTCCAGCGGACAACAAAGCCTGGAGTCGTCCAGGTTCCCTTTTCCGATATCAGGCACGCAAATTTCCGAGTTAAACTTAGCAGCAGAAAGCATGATGCGAGAGTAGTGGGGTGTCTGGGAGGCCCGCAGCGTGCCGTCATCAGTGTAGTAGCGGCTCCGGTCGTCTGGGCTACAGTCGAAGTCCTCAGCTGTGCCCATGGAAGCGGCCCCCAACGGACCCTTTGAGTTGTCCATAGATCGAGACCTCTCCTTGGCCTTGTCCGAGCGCTCATTGCGTGACTTCCGGTCCTGCGTGTGGCTGTGGCTCCGATGGACCTTGGAGTGCGAGGTGCCCCTGGAGGGCTCCGGGAAGGGCATTTCCGTCCTCCGCTTAGCCAACTCGCCAGACACGTCCCACTCGGGCGTAACAGGGAAATGGGACTCCACAATGTTGGGATTGCTGTGAACAAGGCAATTCCCTCTGCTACGGTCCACGGAGAACATGCCGTCCCGCGGCGAGCGTACCAACGAGGAGCTGTAGAGCCGATAGTCCCGCTCACCGGCTAAGTCAAGGTTGGAGCCCTCGGAGGGGTCACCCCGCGAGGCCCGCGTCTTGCTGTGCGAACGGGATTTGCCGTGGGCTTTGCGGTGGCCACGGCTCCGGCGACTGCGTGCGCTGTGCTGGGCCGAGGAGCTCGCCTTACTGCGCTGTGCCCGCTCCTCCTCCAGCCGCTTCATCACTGCCGTGTGCCTCATCACATTCCCCACTGTTAGGTCCGGGTTGATCCGCCGGATGATTTCCATCTCCACATCCCGGGGGATGGCGGTGGGTGCATCCTCATCCCGAAGGGGCCATTCTTCCGGGGGGAACTGGGCCGAGAAGGTGGCCAGGTGTTTCGTCTTGTCCTTCTTGAAGCTCAGCCGAAACAGCTTCAGCCCAAACTTTTTGGATTGCTTCTCTCCGCTGCTGCCGCCGCCGCCGCCCTCCTTGCGCTTGGTCAACGTGTCAGTTTTGTAGGAAACGTTGAGGGAGCTCTTGCTCTTGTCGGTGGCTGCACCCTGGTGCGGTGACTGCGCGGGCTGCGGAGGCGGAGGCTGCGGCGGTGGCGTGGGGTACGAGTCCTTTGGGTCCTTGGGAGACTTGCGCTGTATAGTGGAGGCATGTAGGCTGTGCAGGTCATCACGGTACGAGTTGTAAGAGTCGCAGTGGTTTTTGGAGTGGGGCCGCTCCCTCACGCAGCCCGAGGCGGACGGGGTGATGGTCCCCGACTGAGGGGAGGTGCACTGCTGCTGCGGTCGGTCAGGTATCCTCTCATCCAGGTGATACCACTTGCTGTTAGTCCTAATGAGTGAGGGGGTTATAAAGTATGTCTGTGGCGTCACAATGAAGTACCCTTCCGGCGTGGGGTAAATCTTCCTCTCCCGCACCAGCATGTTCAGTGTGTGTCGGAGGATTTCCGGACTCGGCGTTGGAACACCTGAGGCAGAGGGGTGACAGGAAAACACAAGTTGAAGTTTTATGACATTTTTAAAATTCTTATTTATTTACGTACTACTGAAAAAGCATTTAATCCAGTCTAAGGTTTCCATTGGTGCAGGACAGTGGTGCAAGTGAAGTTGGCAGAGACTCCACCCATACAATTCCAGGCCGTTCAGCCCTTCTCAATCAGCACTTGTCACGCCCTAACCGTTACCTCATATTACATCATCATACCCTACCAGCAATACTGATACACTGGTACATATTATAAAGGATGCTACAGGGCCCACCAAACACAGGCTCTCAACAAGTACCGTTTGGTTACCTCTTTGAAACCTATTTCCACCAAAGAAGCTCTCCAGTGTTGTCAAATGAAGATGGACTGTACCCTCCTCAAATGGAGTGGCTGTCTGCTGGTGATGTCCTTATCCCACCTCTGTACCCTTAGCCCAGTTTACAACACCCAGGTTTATTTTAGATGTACATTTATTCATTTATTCATTTAACTGGCATTTTTTTCCCCAAAGAAACATACAAGCGACACAATGAATAAGCTACTTACTCATGTACCCATTTATACAGATGGGTAAATTTTACTGTATTGAGTGACCGTATGTACCTTGATCAAGGGTACTCTCTTTTAGGAGCAAGCGAAATCTGAGTTATTCACCCCAAGTTATAAGAAAAAAACTTAAGGGCGAGAAATTATAATATCAATATCAAACACAGACGCTTTCTGAACCACTTGTCCCATTTGGGGTTGCGGGGAGCCAGAGCCTAACCTGGCAACACAGGGCGTAAGGCTGGGGGGGGGAGGGGACACACCCAGGACAGGATGCCAGTCTGTCGCAAGGCACCCCAAGCGGGACTCGAACCCGAGACCCACCGGAGAGCAGGACCCGGTCCAACCCACTGCGCCACTGCGCCCCCCTTAATGGTGATATAATGAAAGATAAATAATAATGATGATGATAACGAAAAGTAAAAATGTATAAGAGGACACACAGTAAAAGGTGTATTTTTCAGCTGACATGACAAGTGTCACCTTTCTCCATGCAGTGCTTTTTCATTGAAAAAAGATGCCAGTTAAGATATAGAAACTTTAGTAAATGTAAGTTTTTTTCTCATCAATATAGCCGTAACAGTTTTACAAACTGAATAAATAAATAAATAAATTTTGCCCAGTGTTTTGGCCCAGATTTGTGCTGTCCGTGAAAATAAACTTCATGCGAACTGTTATTTTAATATAAAAATATTAAAATCAAGTTTTTTCCTACACGGAGGTGCACTTATGAACGGGTGTAGATGCAGGTTAACCCACACAGGTGTGCAGAAAAACATCTAGAAAAACAAGCAGTGGGGGACTTTTCCAGAACAACGCGCGAGCGCAAACCCAAACCATATGGTGGCGGAGTGACGCACGTGACCTGTGATTTCTGAGGTGCAGAAATCACAAATTTTGGGAAGGTTGAGGCATCACATAGAGATGCAGGGACATGTCCATGACATCAGAGAGGAAAAAGAAAAGAGATTTTACCAGCCTTTAACTGGACTGGGAATGAGCTGCACCCCCAGCGTGGCAGCGGGAGGCCTGGGCAGAAGGGCACCGTGGCGACACCAAACAGAGCACCAGCACCCGGTGACGCAGCGCTCGGGTCAGGACTCCTGGACGGCTCACTGCTCCCTGGCCAGCAGCTGAAGGATACGACCCCCCCGAGCCCGCCGACCGCCCCGCCCGCACGGCCGCTGCGCGGCGAGGCTGTCGTCACCGTGCTGCAACGTTGCCGCAACGTCCTGCCCCGCGCCGGGCCGGGCCAACCGAGGACGCACGGGGCCCGCGAGCCGAGCCTGATGTCATCTGTGGGGGGCGGCTGGGGCTTTGTTTGGGTGGGATTGCGGTGTCCTCATTCTCCCCTCTCCTACCCCTTCGACACCCTGCGCACATGCGCGCGAGCACACACACGCACACACACACACACAGAGTCACGTGAGCACGCGCTTCTATAATACAGTAGATTAGCCTTAACTAGCAGGTGTTGCATGCTGTTACATCATACCGAGTCAGTTGCCATACCAACATGACGCAACCGGTTTTTTCCCCTCCTTCCTGGGGAAGGGAGCCATGGCGCTGCTAGCATGTAGCCCCCCCTTACTCGCCCGGTGACGTGCCGCGGTGCCGCATGGGTACGCAGTCGTGCAGACGCAGACGAGGCCGCCGCGCAGTCGTCCCCGGGCTCACCAGCGTATCCTCGTTCACCTCCAACCGCACGTCGCCCACCGTCTTCTCACAACAACAGTAATATCTCCGTTTTTTACCAACTTTTGACGCGATTAACTGGCAGGACAATTTTGATATAGTTTTTCCCGGCGAAGCAGTGAACAGTCACAAGGCTATTTTCACAAAGGACTACTTTGTGATTTAAAAAAAGATTATCTACGAAACAAAAACGAATACACGGAAAACGTAATAATCGTGTGTGTGTGCATGTCGGCACTCCTTGTTCCTCTTTTTATGACAGGTTTGTAAGAGCCTATTTTTCCTCTGATAAAGAAGGTACCAGGTCACTGTACCATATATATTCTGGAAACGGGTCAATATTCATAAATATCTCAAATGCACAGTACATGAGACACGAAGAAATCAGGGACACATTTATATAGTGACCCCAATTACACAGTGTTTGTATGTATGTATATATTACATACATTATACACGCATAGAATATATAGTACAAAAAAAAAACATCATACACACACATACATATATATAGTGAGTTTATGGAAAACACCGTAAACAATGGGGTCCTTCTGCAGGTGGACATGTCCCTGTTGAACTGTCCTCTATGGCCTATGTCCATCCTCAACACCCCCCGGTCCAACACAACCCTGAGACACAGAGGACAGCATCCTGAGGAGCAACCCAGGGAGGGCTTCAATGGACCCCTGGGATGGGCGGGGCCACATGTACCGTCCCCTGGAGCGGACTTCGCTCACCTGGTGTGGGGGGGTTTGGTGTATGGCGTGGACGGGCACACCAAAAAACTCGCCTTCATCCCTGTTGCTGCACAACCCCTTCCTTTCACCGATGGGGCTTCCCCGGCACCTTTGAAGGGGCGCCGGGGGGGGGCACACAGATTGGTCCCAACCCCTCCCAGTCCCCCCCATCACCATGCAACTGGAGGAATTCTCAAAGCGCCATCTCCGATAAATGTCATCGGAACGCCATTCTTGCGTCACTCGGCACAGGGGGATGACGGAAGGCTGAGCAGCACCGCAGAGCGCGCACACGCACACAGGCGCACACACACACACACACACACACACACACACACACACATACACACATACACACACACACACAGCCTTCATCCTGAACTGCCGTCCATCACGGTAAAAACTCTGCCTGCAGGGTCGATACAGAGGGCATAACAGGATTTGGGGAGATTAAAATGCGCAGGGTAATAATATGAGCCTTTGAGTGGCGAGCGTCAGACAGCTGCTTGAACCCTGAGCCGAGAGGAAAGGACCAAATGCAACAAGTCCCCGCCTTCAAAAGTGTCCAAAACCTCAGACTGCAGGACGTTTCCCCAACCGGTCCGGCTCACTGAGAAGCCGCTGGGCCTATGGGGACTTCGCGAGAAGTCAGGGGGTCGGGGGATGGAGACGTCCACAAGGGTTAGGAGGAGATACCTGGAGTACAAAGAGATCAAACCCAGAGAGACCTGCACTCAGTGATCTTTCTCTGAGGAAATTAGCTACCCTCATGCAGGGGCAGCAGGGGGCGTGGCGGTTAGAGGTGTCACCTTGCCATCAAAGGACATGGGCTTGAATCCCACCTCTTGCTGCAGTACCCTTGATCAAGGTACTCATCCTAATTGATACAGTAAAAATTACTGAGCTGTACAACCGTGACACTGTGAGTCACCTTGGAGAAAAGGGTCAAGTGAAAGAAAAAAACGATAATAACGACTGTAATAATATTCCATGATTCGATGGCAAGGACCGTGCAGCTGGAACAGCCACGGAGGCAGTTTGTGGCCACGTCCCGCAAAGAGGACCCCATTTGTCCCACCTGCGCTCCCGTCCGTCCCATTCACCTTCTAAACCACGTTTACACTGTAAAATAATTTAATATTTACAACGCTCTTCCAGGAAGCATGCGAAACCCGTGGAAGACCGGTGACCCCCCCCCCCCCCCAGGTACAAGCTGTTGCTATGGCAACTCCGTGACGTAAACAAGGGCAACGGCACAGTATTGACCCTTTTCGGCGGTCACTGCACTGTAAACCGCTGCTCGGGCATCAATGAGTGACGTTTGCTGCCAAGAAGACAAAGGATTCCAAAAAGGTTCTTACTGACACTATGTGAGTCAGGGACCATGGCGAAAACACGGGGAACCATGGCGACTGGCACTTCTCCACACAGCTAACAGTTAGCTACCTCCAGCTACGTCTCCAGTGTGGACAGCGTACGTTTACAAACACATTGACATTTTTGCGTTTCTCTCTAAAGCATCTTTTACACGCCAGAGAAATTTTTACTCATCGGCTTGATCAAGGGTACTAGAGCTGCAGGTGGGATTCAAACCCGTGTCTGTGGAGTACAAGGTGGCAGCTCTAACTACAGCGGTACCTGGTCCAGATTCGGGGACGCCGCGGTCGGCATCGAAAAGCAACCGTGGACCGATGGAAGCAGTCGCCTCCTGTCTCGCCACGGATCCTTCCAGAACGGACGGTGCGGCGGAGTAACGGTACGAGCCCCTGGCAGCGTGACAGGCTGTTCAGGAATGACCTCATCCTGCAGCGAGAGCACCGAGCGCCGCACAAGAGACTCCCTGCGCTGTTGACACATTGCTTCGGCGAAAGGGGGGCTTCACTTTGCTGTCTTAGCAACACATATGTCAAACAGACATCCAGGACCCACGTTCCGGAAAGTTCCACCGCGTGTGCCGTGCTTCGTGCTGGCGCTCCTACCTGGGAAGCAGGTGGCCAGGTGCTCCATGAGCGCCTCCTGCGTGACCGGCTTCCGCGCCGCGTTCATGGCCGAGATGGCCAGGCACAGGATCTCGCCCAGAGGGATGAACTGCGACTGGCTGATGGGCGACATGCTGATGGGCGACACATCACCTGCGGGGGAGACGGGAACAGGTTATATGGAGTCACGCGACTCAAAAAAGAAAAACAATTGATACAAAATAAATCCAGAAAAATCTGCTCCAACACGCTGAACTGCACCCCCCACGTGAGCAGCAGTAGCTACATGAACAGAGATTCCCTCAAAGTAACGATGAACTAAATAAACGTTCCTTTGGAAAACTCACGTCACACTCAAAGGTGGACGGGACCGACTCTCCACGCCACTTCGCGATGACCGGGACGAAGCCAGCGACGTGTCCCAAGACCTGAAATCGGCGGTCTGAGAACTTCCCCTCATCTCGGAGTTCAACCTCGAAAAGCGAACTGAAGAAAGGATCCAATTCTGGGGACTAAACGGTCAATCGTGGTTGACAACTAATGGCCAGTTGTGTTGCCCGTTTAATTCCCATCAACGGTTTCGCACCGATTAGCGTGGTGGCACTGCGTGTAAAGCCAGCGCTGGTCAACCAGGTCCAGACTTCAGTCCTTCAACGGTGTTGAAGTTCTAGTTTTGACTTGCAGGGTCAACTCATCCTCTTACTTACCAGCAACATGCTTGACCCCTTAGGGTCCCGAGCCTGGTGTGTAACTGACCTCAGGTGGAGCATGGTGTGCTTGGGGTCGCAGCCCACTGGAAACACACTCCTGGACCTTCAGAGCCACGTTGAGCGCAACCCGTACTGCCCAAGCGCCGCTTCGTACAAGAAGCCCAGCCCCCAGAGAGAACACGCCAACGACACACAGGAAGCCGGACGCTGCAACAAACAGGGTGGCATTCAATGACCATCCCGACGTGTGGGGCGTCAAGAGCACGACCGTCACACGAACGTACCGCTACAGCCGACAGCCAGCTGGGGGGGCGTGGTTTCGGGGACAGGAAATGGGTCCGGTAAGCAGGAAACAAGCTGTTCCGGTGCCTTGACTGATACTGGTCAAGTTTACTGTGGGAGCCAAGGGTGTAAGAGGTACAAGGGGGTGAAGCTGGTGGTCACGGCAGCAGGAAGGGCAGCGGAGGGAATGTTGGCGTTACGTGGACAGACAGTGCTGGACACTGGAGGACAGACGAGACACTTTCAGCAGCCTGAATACAACACCCAGCGGAGGTGAAGACCTTCACGGCGTTACAGACGGGGCTCAGTGCCCGAGGCCACCCACCCCTCCACGGTAGGTAAACAGCTGGGGAGGCACTGATATCTTGGCCAGTTTTGACCACGTCTTCAGCACAGAGCTTAAAATCACGTCTGACACCATCTCATTTTCATGAGGAATAAATACATTGTTCCCCCATAAAAAAAAAAAAAAAAAAAAAAAAGAGGAGAAAAAAAAAATCACTGCAATGGCTTATGGAAACACAAACCGTTTTTTCCATACAATGGGCTCATTGTTCAGTGCAAAGGCATTTTTTCCCCTCGGTAACATGGTAATTTTACACTCACAACAGGTATTTTATTCACTGCCTACTATGTGTTTCGCGACGCTCCTTACGTAACAAACCCAAGTCGTGTAGAGAGTCCCTACTTCCTGTCACATGGACAGTCTCGGCCAATCACAGCATCGATCACGGTAAATCTAACTCACAGTTAAAATAAAAGTTTTATGTAAATATTGACTCAATTATTTAAGTGATAAACAGCTCATTTGAAAAGAGCTATATAACAAAGTGCTTCTCTTGTGGTTTATGGGTCGGGGTCCAAAGGGGACACCGACCGTCCAAAAAAGTACTCGCTCCTGCAGTCCATGGTAGCAGCTTTAATAATCTGGAGAGAAATCGATTTTTTTTGTTACAGATATTGTAAAAATATTTTGTCAACACTGTAAAAATACCTTATTTTGGTTAATTCTTACTGTTAAGTGACATTTTTTCGTCCAGGAACCGATTATTTTTTTCATAAAGAAGTATGATAATGAGACCCCCTCACAACTGGAATTTGTCTAATGGGGTAATTTTTGTGGAATAACTGAACCCTTTTAAGTAAATGATGGTATAATTGCAAAAAAAAAAAAAAAAAAAAAAAAACTAAGAAGCAGCAGCCATCATGGATCTAGCCCCCCAAGGCAGAGCTCCATAGCCTGGTGCTCCACAACATTGAATATCTGCTCTCAATATCTGGAAAAGAGCCTTGATGGAGCCGTGGTCCACTGAAGAAGTGACATGACAGAGGGTCCCAGGTCTATAAACACCATCTCAGACCACCACAGAGGGTCCCAGATCGCCAAAGACCATACAAGACCACCGCAGACCCTTCCAGAGGTTTCGGTCCCTGAGGAATATTAGAGGAAATGTCAAAACGTGGTACTTGTGGTGAAGGTGCCACATCCGAGTGGCCTCACACAGCTCCTCTAAGTTCTGCACACCTCAGTTCCCGGTCCTTGTCCAGCGTCCCGAGTCTGAAGGTGGACTTTCCTGCCCACCTACTCCTTTCGCACTCAGAACACCGCGATGAAGCGCAATTGTCCAACGAGGGCCTGGACACGCTGCGCGCGGGGACAGACGGGCACCTCCGGCAAAGCCCGAAAGCCCGTGGGGGAAGACGTGGGCAGAGAACTCAAGAACAAGCAAGCAACCGGTGCACTGAGGACAGGGGAGAGTCGCCGAGAAGGGGGATGACGGGCTTGTCCGTGCCGTCAAATGAGATCCACGCACTTCTCGGAGCTGCCTGATGACACACACACACACACACACACACACACACACACACAGCGCCATTAAGGAAACCTTGATCCTACCGCCCAACACACCAGGAAGGTTCACGGCCCCATTCAGAAGCACACTGGCAGGGGCCGGTCAGCGTCTCGAACCCGAACCCTTCCAATCGCACGATTAGCTTGGGTTCCTCTCCACTTCCCGGTGCACCCTGAAAAAATAAACTCTCTGCGTGTGCGCGCTGCACTCGCACTTCCATGTGGTCGTCCTGCGACGACCCAGTTAGTGACCCAGTTGTACACCGAGACCCACATCTCGCGGCGCCGTCCTCGGTGCCGGGAGGGACCGAGAACGAGTCTCGCAAGACAAAAAGCAGCAGCTCAGTCGGGTGTCTCACCTGCTCGTCGAGCGCGACGTTCGGCACTCGAGTGAAGGTCGTGCGCAAACGCAACGGGGGCCGAGAACCTACGACGCGCCGACAAACTTCGGTCTTTAGACCGACTCGCAATGGGCTCGAAGCCCGGAACACCCAGATTTCTGATCACCTTTTGGGTAAATATGTTCAAGTCGGGAGCAAAGGATAGAAAAGCCAACATGAAGGCTGAGGATAACCCTACGGTCACATGTGTTCCGAGGGACAGAAAACTATCAGCGGTCTCATTGCGACATTTATTCATTTTTCTCCTGCTTTCCAAAGCAATTTACACAGATTTACCCTGTCATACAGCAGGATTGTTTTTACTGTACCAATTCAAAGTACCTTGACCAAGGACTCCAGCAGAAGGTGGGATCCGAACCCAGGTCCTTCGGGTGCAAGGTGGGAGCGCTAACCACTGCGCCACCCGCTGGACACACAGCTACATGACCTGGATCAAAAGTGTGGTCTTGGTAATGGCCCCTGGTCCTGCTAATTTCTCTCTCTCTCACACACACACACACACAGGGTGCAATAAAACAATAAAAGCATTTTACGAGGCTCAACAGGAAGGACAGAGGGCTGCATTGGTTCGAAGGCACGGAGGCCGACTTGCCAGGGGGGGTGCTGTGCGGCCGTGCTCTTCTCTGCTGGGCACGCACATTGGGGGGGGGGGGCGCAAAATTACGTCATCCCTGCCTGAGCTGCAGGGGGCCAGAGAGGAGTGTGTGACTTTACACTCCAGTTCTGCAGGGGACAGAGGCTGCTGGGTTGTCTGCAGACACCAGGGGGGACAGGACCAAGAGGGACGAGTGACCAAATGTGGGTTCGGAGCACCTGGGCCCCCCGTGAGAGCAGACACCCCCCCGACATACCCACGACAGGCAGGACAGCAGGCAGGTGGGGAGCTGGAGGAGCGGCACTGAGGAAGGAGAGGCTCGCGAACAGACGCCGTGGACCTCAGTCCCTCTGGCTGCTCCCCCGTCCAACACGTGTCCCACAGGCAGGGAGGAGGAGCACAAAGGCCCCCCTCCGCTAGTAAACAATCCCTCACCACCAGCACTCTTTGTCCAAGAGCCGCGTGTCCCACCCCACCCCCCCATCCCGTTTCATAATTTACACGCAGCTCCCCGACGCCACTTCATTAATGCGCACCGGGACGGAGGGCGAGCGAGAGCGGGGGAGGGGGGGGACGCGGTATTCGGTACCTTGGCCTGCGCTCCGGCTGCTCCGCCAAATCCCAGCAGACCCCTCAGCCGCAGCAGCCTTCGGAAAAATGAGCATTCACTCCGGGCTCCTACCCAGCATGCAGCGGTCCACACAAAGACAAGAGAGGTGTGACCAATCACGGCCGAGCTCCGGCGAGCCCCCGCCCCCCAGCAGTGCCCACTGAGAGAGAGAGAAAGAGAGAGACATGCATGCGCGCGCACACACACACACACACACACACACACACACACACACACACACACACGCGCGCGCGCCAACGCTACAGTGGGCGGCCCGCTGAACTGGTTGTTATGGCAACGCATCTCAGTCACCCGCCCCGAGTTTCTGCCTCGCTTCCCTCTTCCCCCCCTCTCGAAAAAGGTGTGTCGTACACCAGACCAACGAAAGCGCCCCCCCCACCACAACCACACTTCACGCACAGACGCAAGCACGTCCGTACGCAGGCATGCGGTGCACGTGTGACGCTTCCGCAGCACCGGGGGAGGGGCCAGCACGCCTCCCTTTGTTATCTAATTAGTGAAGGACAGGAGTCCAGGGCCCGGGGGCCCCCCAGGCACAAAAGTGAGCGCTGTTTAGAGTAAGTAGTGGCGCTGGGGGGGGGCCACCACCGCACGGCGAGGAGGAACACCCCCTCGAACACCGGCCGTGGTTCTGGTTTATTCCATGCAGCTGTCCGTTGCTCTCCAACCGATGACATCATCCGGTGGGGGGGGGGGGGGGGGCGGTTAGCTGTTCATGTAGTGTTGGAGTGAGAAGTGGGGGGGGGGGGGGTGCAACTCGGGGGAGGGGCTATTCATGTTTACTTTGTCACAGAGTCTGTATGACAGTGTGTGTTGGGTCCTGAGCCTTGTAGCGCAGATTTACACACACGCACACGCACACACACACACACACGCACTCCACAATCAACAACAGACCGCACGCCCCCCCGTCAGCGCTCCCACAGTGTGTGCTTCATAGCCAAAACTCAAGCAGCTGTGTGGACGTTCCCATCCAAGCGACGCACCAGCTGGTTGTCAACACCGCAAACCGTTCGACGGCAAACGCTCCGAAACCGACCGACAGTAAAGACCCCGAACCGAGTGACGGTACAGACCCCCCGCTGACCGATGGCACTGACTCCGAACCGACCTGTAGCAGAGCCTCGCTGTGTTCTCAGCAGCGGTGCTGCACACTTCCTGACCGCCAGTAAAACAGGCCATTGACATTTTTACCGTTGCTGCTGCGCTGGGAAAAAAAAACCTCTCTGTGCACCCAAAGTGAGCGCAGCCCCTCCAGGACCCTTCGGCAGCACACTGGCGAGACAGGGAATCCTCCAGACTTCACTACGGACCGCAGGCGCGATCCCCAGCCCCCCCACGACCCCGAAACCAACACGAGACATATTCCTGCGCGAGAAGAACGGGAAAAACGGGAACCCGGCGGCGGAAGTGCAGGCATCGCATCCCATCATGCACCGGGGCCAACGCCAGCGACAGCGGGGACCCCTGGGCTGAACCGACTGCTGTAAAACACAAAGAGGAGCCCGACCGCACCGCTTTACCTGAGTGCCTAACAATGGACACACCTACTCATACAGCAGGATGTTTACTGCAGCAGCTCACCTTAGTTACCACGGTAAAGCCTCAACTGCATGCCACGCCATTACAGTTTCAGGGCCTTTGCTCTTTTGCCACCTGCAGAAGAACAGCGCTCCATGGTTACCAGACGTTTCCTGTTCAGGCTACAACGACCATGCTAGACGGGCTGGCAGCGGTACATGTTTTGGGCGCGACCCACCGGAGGTCCCGGGAAAGCACACTTCGGTGCGTTACTTACCGAGACGGGCCGGAGACCCGACGGCGATGCCACGCGGCTATCGTCTGGCAGACGAGAGCTTAGAAGGGGCGGTCCGAATGCGTTTCCAGAGCCCTCTCAGGGACGGGTCCAAAGTGGCCAAGTCAGGCGGGTCGCAAGCCCACCCCCGCTTCCCAGGATCGAGTGCGGAGCAGCAAAGCCGCAACCGCCACGTGTTCCGCGATGATGAAATATATGTTTCGCTGATGTACGCGAAAGTGTGGATGATGTCACCGTGCCGAAGCAGAGAGCCACCTGGAGGGGTGGAACACTAGATGGCGGTAGGAGGCTGAAGGACACGCTGTGACTGGTGCAAAGGCTGACTGATTACCACTCAAGTTCACGTTCATTCATTTTTCTCCAAAGCGACGTACATCTCGGAGAAAACAGAAGTACGTTTCCCCAACGGACGGTGGGATACGGACACAAACACAATTGTTGCGTACAGTTGCTTTGTCTGAAGTCCCTGTTTAAACCAGTGTACGTTACATGAGTCGCGGCATATAGGACTGGTATTTGTGACAAGTGATATAATGTGAATTTATAGAGCAGACGGAAGGTGCGGAGAGAAGTGATTCCATACACGCGCGTGACGGTGAGGTGTTCCGTGACCCTTCTGGAACACTGAAAGGGATTCAGCAGTTCTGAGGGATGGAGGGAGGGCATTCAACCACATTGGAGCCAGAACCGAGAATCTTTGAGCTTTGCATTTTTTCCCCCACGACTACACCGAAAGAATAAAACAACCTGGTAATGACTTATTGACAGTGACAGCGTACAGCTAAACCCCAAGGGCCCCTATGGGGCAGGCACTACAACCGAGGAATGGTCCTGTCCACTGGCCCTCCCCACTCATGGCCACTGCAACCCCCTGACCCCGAGAAGGGTAACAGTCAAAGGATGTTCGTGGGTGCAGGAGTTGGGGAGGGGGGTGGAGACAGTCTAAAGGATGTGGCGCCAAGGTACATAACCCCCCCTACACACACACACACACACCCCAACCCTGCTTCTCCTTCTAAACTATTAACAACTCATTATTGTGCTCATAAAGACAACATAAAAGAAAAATCAATCTGGGTTGGATGTCATGAGCAGGCATGGAGCTCCTGTGGTCCCCCTCTTGAATCGAGCACTGCGGCGATGATCAAGCCGACACACGTGTGTGGTATTGACGCGCGCTGAACGAAGCGAACGGAAACATTTTCCACCTTCCCCATACAAAGAATGGCCTTTATCTCTAACTTTGACCTCTGAACTTTGGGTAAAAAAGTGCCTTTGCTTGAGCTGTACCACCTGCCACCCTGTGCACTGAATGTAAAAGGAGGGTTAATGATCCAGTGATGACATTGCAAACGAAAAGAAAGCATGCTTAAAACACCCTGCTGCACGGTCTGTGGCGAGGAAACACACCCAACAAACAAACAAACACACTGTGCTTCCCGTGTCAAGACTGACTGTTCCACGAATGAGGAATCAATCAGAAAGTGACGCGGTGACTGAAGAAAATGCCGGCACGCCCACTTCTCGTGTCATGGTGACCCGCGGCGGTGACCTTGGGCTGCTCGAGGGTCGCTCTGCCAGAGGCCATTCACAAAGTGAAGGCTTAATGAGCCCGACGCACTGTTGCCGAAGTGACACTCCAGCCAAGAGCACCGGTGTCCTCGGCACCCGCCACGTGCGTGTGTGCGCCAGGTGAAAGAACCGAAAAAACTCTGCTTTCCACCGACCACTCCAGACAACTATGGCATGAACTCGTTAACCTGCCATTTTCAATCGACAATGAACCATTCCGTCAATAACAGTCATCACCATCTCCTCCTCTCTTGGAATTCGAATCTGAAACACCGAACAAAACAGCGTACGCGGTACGGCTGGACACCGGGATAAGAAAGGCTTTTTACGTAGAACGCAGCTTCCCGAAACGCAGCACCCCCCTTCCCGGTGAGAGCACCGAACTCCGCGCTTGTGTTCAATGAGAACCATGTGAGCACGCAAAGGGCAGCGGATTTGAGGAAAAGCAGCGATCAGAACGGTTTAATTGGAGCATGATGCGTCTGAACCCAACGCTGCTGGCGTATGCTTTATGTCAGGGATTTGGCGCGATTATAAATAGCTGTATCATAAGCGCGATCCATTATGTCCACGGGAAACGTGAGGCTTCGGTGCCCAAACGAATGACCGTCTCAGCGTTTCACGAGGATGGAGACGGAGGCGGGTCTTGCGTCATGAATCCGTTCACACTCAGACCCCACACCCTCCACGGTCTCCTCCAGAGAGACAGCATCATCGCTGGCTTTTGTCAAGAATTTCACCCTTAAGACTTTTCCATTAAACGTCCCAAAGAACTCATAACTGACTAACCACAAACAGACACACTGTGATGTGCGGCTCTGCAAATGGATTCTGAAAATGTCATGAAAGCAGTGAAGGAGTAGTTTTAAGAGGAACGATGTCACGTATATGGATGGTGACAATGAAGCATGGTCTAAAACGTCATCTGTGAAGACATGAACCTCGTAAAACTACGGCACCAGCTATGGCAGCCATGACCCAAAGTCCTGAATGACCGAGTGGCACTGGTGCGGTCCGGTTAACACCAGCGACAAGGTCACACGACGGATGAGGCTTCAGACTTCCAGACAGAGCATGGAGTCAGGAATATTCTAGAACTAGCAGTTACACAGAGTTTGTGGTACTGGACATTTTTACAAAACTCATATTTCAAATGTTTGCCATATCGTCTAGGGAAAAGTTCAATTTCTGGGGCGACAGTCTTCCGTGCTTCACCCCAGAGCCCAAAGGAGAGCTGCACTTCAGTAGAGGGGGAGAAGGAAAGGGTCGACCTAACGGTGCACTTTTGTTTTTCTGAGCGCCTAATTTACGGCTGTGCTGAGGCACGCATGCTGAGAGCGTAATAAAAAGACATACCTGAAAGCAAAATGGAGAATAAAGTGAACATAAAAGAAGATAAAATACAGGTTTCAACATTAAACAGCTGCCATCTCATGCGAGCGCTATAAAAAGAAATATTACTGTGGAAACTGCAGCTGTCCACATCTGTGTGCTTCGGGGGGCCGCAGAAAAATAAAAAAAAAGAGACGTATTAGGTGCAGGGGTGAAGCCGTATGGCATTCATAGCGACTTACAGAAGCCGTGTGGGACTCAGACATGTAAATCAAACCAGCTGCCAGAGGCTTACTGTCACCTGACAAAAAGTGCACACCTGGGCAGTGTAGGTGGTGCTGTGG
The DNA here is from genome assembly GCF_900964775.1 of Scleropages formosus. Taxonomy (NCBI): domain Eukaryota; kingdom Metazoa; phylum Chordata; class Actinopteri; order Osteoglossiformes; family Osteoglossidae; genus Scleropages; species Scleropages formosus. The sequence goes on from NC_041821.1 coordinate 2,709,028, forward strand.
CTAAGGACAGTCTTCCAAGGGGCCCCTCAGTCAAGGCATTTAATGTGGATGACTAGCAAAAATATGAAAATGCATAGAGGAACAACTTGTAAAAGCAAGAAACTCACTGAATAAATATGACAACTTAGCCACTGTGTGCTAAACATCAGAACTACTCAATACAAAGCAGGTGAGATAACAGCAAATGTCTTCCACAAGGATGCCCCACACTCAACAAAGTAAGGTCAGCTCTTGTTGGACCACTCCATGAGGAAATGCCAATCAAGAACATGGGTGAATGATGGCTTCTTACTTGAACTGAGAGGCCCAGTGCTCTACATCTCAGCAGCTCCATGTCTGAACACCACAAACTGAATCACAAAACTAAGATGTTGGGAAAGCACTGATAGTGAAGGAGAACCAACACGCCTTTTGTTAATGAAGCAAGACTCTGCCAGAGAAGTGATCGAAGACAGACTATCGAGATGCGAAAAACAGCTCCAGAGAGGGTCTGGTTGTCCCGGCAGCCAGGGAGAGAGTCAAATTTTGCAGCACCCAGGAGCCAAGCCCTTTTCCAAGGAGACGCCAGTCGAAGACCTCCTCCATTTAGCTCATTTCCCAAACATCAAGGGCAGCTGTAACCACTCCCACCTGGCCGCATGGCCCCCAAATGTGGTCGTCAGGCTTGGCAGAGAAACCCACTCATCACATTCGGTGGCGCAGCAAGTCTCGCCACAAGATTCCAAGAACAACGCTGACTTTCCAAAGAAAACAGGGGCAAAAATCTGGGATTAATCATGGAGATGCATTGGACCCTGAAATGCTGATTTAGTAGAGGTGGGTAGGAGGCCCGGGAAGCCTGGTAGGATCCTAGGAGGCCCGCGGAGCTAAAATCCGGCAGAATGCAGACCTCCTCCTAAACAATGAAATATGGACTACCTTCAGCACAAAAGAGCAAAGGAAAGACCACATTTTCTTGAAAGCTTTGAAAAAACCTTAAGAACAACAGCGAAGGATCTCCTGGCTGGACCAGAATTTCTGGATTCCATTGCTCTCTGCAGAGGGGTTCCCAAACTCTTCCCCTCCCTAACATATCCAAAGCCTCCTCACCCCCACAAGAAAATCCCATCCCCTCAAACGTTTCACTATTGCTGTGTCTTCTGCAAATCAGGGTCAAAGACTAAACTGTTCTGACAACAAAATCCGACAACCTACTAATGTACCACATGGATAACACAACCGCAGTAAACACAACCTCCACTGCTTAACCAAATGAAACCCAGGTTCTGTTGCTTCAAACTCACCTGGTCAAACAATCATCAATGCTTAAACAGGTCAAACTCGGGTTCCACTGTAGTAAACCTAACCAGGTCAAGCCTGATCTTCACAGATCCAATCCTTACCAGGTCAAACCCAACCTCTACTGCTCCACCAGGTCAAACCGAGATTCTGTTGTTCCAGACCCACCAGCTCAAACCCAACCTCTACTGCTCCTTCAGGTCAAAGCAAGATTCTGTTGCTCCGGACCCAACAGGTCAAACCCAGCCTCCGCTGCTCCACCACGTCAAACCAAGATTCTGTTGCTCCAGACCCAACAGGTCAAACCCAACCTCCGCTGCACCACCAGGTCAAACCTAGGTTCTACTGCTGCAACCCCTTTGGGTCAGGTTCTTCCGGCACGGCGCCACACTACTGAACACCAACAGAAGTTCCATTCTGTGTAAAGCTGACAGTGTGCATCTGAAGCAGCCGCTGCCATCGTCTCATTTCCATTACCAACGATAAGCACATGACAGTGTGGATAGACCGCTGTGATTCATCACATAGTGCGTGGTGCTCACTTGACCTCTCGTTTCTAATTTAGTCCTCAAAGAATTCCAGTAACGTAAATGGAGTGTTCTCCATGGAAAGCTACACGGCAATCAAACATACGGAGCACTTTTCATATAGCGGGTGTACTTGTGATAAACGATCATCCAACCAGCTACTCCTTCCCCTTATTCCAACTTGGAAAACGGAGGCAAACAATGACAAACGGAGGAAGGGCAATTCAACTGGGCGTCCGAGGCGTGACGATGTGCAGTTGCTCAGCAGATGCTTTTACTTCACGGATAACGTGCATCCCTGGTGGCCAGGCTGCGACAAGAAGAGGCCTAAGAGCAAGAGCACATGGAGCTCATCTATAACCTATGCAACTGCCCTGTCCGGTTGCAGAAGTTACTCCAGGCGCATGACGTTCTCATGTCAACAACTCCATGTGCAAACGGCAGCTTCGCTGGACGTGTCAGGGAAAACAAAGACGGAATCTTGCGGCCTGAAGATGATCACCAGACCCCCCCCCCACACACACAAGGGCTGCACCTTTTACCAGGCTTGCGGTGGGACGGCCTGCAGTCACAGCTCAGTTACACCGGCGTTCGAAGACGAACGGGTCCACAGCGCAGCGAAGGTTCCGCGTTCCGTGCGATGCGGACCGTGTATATTACGCGACGCGGATTTAGTGTATCGTGTGCAGGACACCGGAAAGTGTGTAAATTTAATGTTGTACAATGCAGATTTACTCTATTACGCAATGCAGATTGAGAGCAATGCTGTGGAGATTTAGTGCAGTGTGTTACAGGAGGCATTTGTGGCACACGGTGTGTTTCGCGACACGTGCAGAGCGGACCGGTGGAGCGATGGACGGCGGCGAAGTCCAACGGCAGGAGACAAAGCACGGGGAGCACGGTGCAATGTAGGGCAGAGCGCTGTAAAATAGGCCAGTATGGTGCACCGTGGCTCCGGCGCAGAGAGCTCCTAATGACGGACGGCACAGCACAACGTGCAGGACCTCGCATGCACGCACATCCCGCGCTCATCTGGTGTAAATCCTGCACAACGGGGTTAGTGATGTCAGCAGCGTGTGGGACGTCCCGAATGTGGACACTTATTTTTAGAGCGAGGGAAGGAGAGCGACAGCGTGTGCTGGAGAAAAGGACAGATGTTCAATGCAAGAATGAGAGCGCAAATGGAAGAGAAGCTCTGGGTGTGTGTATACTAACAAAGCGAGGCCTTGGAACACTATCAACTTTACCCTGCTCTAGCTCAGTGCACCACACCAGCATGGCGGCCCCCCTTTCCCACGGGTGTGAAGGTCTCCTCCGGCGGCCCGGCCGAGAGGACGCCGAGTCCAGCAGTAACACACTCAGGGTTGCCGTCACACACTCTAGAAGCAGCCCAGCCTGCAAGTCATTCACCATAATAATCGGCATAGTAATTCTGACCAGGGACCTCTGGGTCAGAATAAACCATGGTAAAATGAACGCTGGTCGCTATCAGCTCCACATTTCCAACATGTCTGGAAAACATTTTGGTCCTTTTCACTTGAATTCTCTCACACACACAAGGCCAAAGATCCACCTAGTTTTCAATATGACTCCCCGATTTTCAGTTACAGCAAGGTGTTTCATGCTAAACAGAAACAAAAGCTTAGGGGTAAAAAAGATCCACTGGGAAAATGACATTTATTTGTACTTATTTAGAGTAGGGGGTGCGGTGGCGCAGTGGGTTGGACCGCAGTCCTGCTCTCCGGTGGGTCTGGGGTTCAAGTCCCGCTTGGGGTGCCTTGCGGCGGACTGGCGTCCCGTCCTGGGTGTGTCCCCTTCCCCCTCCGGCCTTACGCCCTGTGTTGCCGGGTAGGCTCCGGTTCCCCGTGACCCCGTAAGGGACAAGCGGTTCTGAAAATGTGTGTGTGTGTGTGTGTGTACTTATTTAGCTGACACTTTTCTCTAAAATGACTCAGCGTTAAGCTACTTACAATGATTTAGCCATTTACACAGCTGGGTATTTTTTACTGTACTGATTCAGGATAAGTACCTTGATCAAGGGTACTGCAGCAGGAGGTAGGGTTTGAACCTGGGTGCTTTGAGTGCAAAGGTGGTGGATCTAACCACTACGCTTCCGTTCCTGGAACGATGGTAATGTCTCTCATAACCAAAAGCGCACACACGCACACACACACTTGCGTGAGGAAGACAAATCAAAGCAAAAGACTTGCAAAGAGACCTCCTACATTCACATTTATTCATTCAACAGACACTTTTCTCCAAAGTGACTAAGAAGTCAGAGTTAAAAAAAAAAAGTGCATCAGCGACAGACGAAGATCTTTATACACAGACGCGGTTGTCAAAAGACAGTTTGTCCAACACCACCCTTTTTGCCGGGACCCATCACGCAAAACATCTAACCCCCGCGCGCGGTTCAGGGAAAGGGACCGAACGCTAACGGATGTCCATTAATGGCCACGGGAAGGCGGACGGGTGCCGGGGAGCCGTGACCGTGCGGTAGATGCGTGACCGGATGGGAACGCGTTCTAGCTTCCCGTCTCCAACTGCACGAAGTTGGGCCTGGGACCCAAACGACGGAAGGTCATCGGGGCACACCGCACACCGCAGACAGGGATGGAGACCATTCGCCGAGCTGGTCCGCACCACACGCTGCTCTGCTCCCGCTGCCGTGTGCTCGTCGGGATGCGTTAAGACCACAAGCACGTCCACGGGCATCCGAACCAGGTGCTCGCAGGAGAAGAAACGGCATGACGTGAAGCAAAACAAAGGGGAGGAATAAGAAGGAGCGGGTGAAGATGCTCCGAGGGGCCCGAACATGAGCCGCCGCGGAGATCCACGCCGCAACGGAACACCTCTTTGTCTCGGCTACGTTCGGCTGCAACGGTGCGTGTACGCGAGAGGCGAGCCGACGAAAGCCGGGCATTGAGAACCGCCGCCCCTCCGAGGGGATTAACGTGCACGCCGCAGGGATCCGGTCCCGGCAAGCCCGCACACACGCGGAGAAAACAAGCCCTCGCATCCGGAGGGGTCTTCATTCACCGCCCGGGAGCGCGGACAAACCATGCGGCGTTCTGTCGGATTAGCGTATGCCGACAGACGCGGCCGAGCACCCGCGACGAGCCCCGCTTCTCGCCGACCTGCATCACGGATATCTACGACGCGGCGGCGTGCGTCGCAGATCTACGTCATCTACAGCCGATCCCCGGCATCCACCCCGAATGTGTATATGGGTTATAAAGCGTCCGCCACCCTCGGCGCAAACCTGCATCGTCAACACCATCTGCGCGTACTATGGCACGCATTCCCTTTCGACACATTCAGGGTCAACGCTAGACATATAAATAAGGTGCGACAACGCGAGTCTGCATCGCAGATGTTTAAAATGGACAAAACGGGGGGAAAAAAAAAAATAGAAGCCAGATGCGGCAAAGACTGCCGCGAAAGGCTCCGAATGTCACGCAAAAAATCTTTGTTGACATCTGGTATTTATGTTCATTCACCAGTAAACCCACTAAATATTAATTCCTTGTTTTGTTTGTCCGTGCAGTTTGGAGCGAGGGCTGAATTCGAAGCAGCTACCAGTGCCCCCCAATAAAGAGTCGGCATGAAACTCAACGGGAAGACCGCAGGACCACTTACGTTTGCTACTCGCAAAAATTCGGCCGTCGGATCTTTGTTTCGAGGGTTTATACTTTTTTCCTTCTTCCGAGGTACGGAGGGGGAGGCCGGAAACGTGTCTTTTAATAAATGTGTCGTCGACTCGGTTCACGTGCGCCGTTCGTTAAGTCTATTTATATTTGTGTGTGCAGGGAGCGAGCGAGAGCCTGCAGGGTAGGGGGCGCCGTCCTCATCTAACACACCAGGTGCTGAGGACTCGGGAGGTGCAGGATACCACGGGCACTTTGTTGGGCCAGGTGAGCGGATGCAGTCGCCGAAACGTCTGGATCTCCGAGACGGACGGAAAACGGGCCGAAAGCAAGGGCACCGCCCCGATGGGCGGAAGAGGAGGAAGAGGATGAAGACGGACACCGGGATCTCTGGGTCAGATCCCCTTTGGCTGAAAGGATGGCCGACGCGAGGCCGAGACGTCCCCGCCGCGAAGGACGCGGCCGTCTGGTCCCGAACCACCCGACGGCGAGACCTCGCAGGCTCCGCCCCCCTCGCGCACTCACCTGGCGTCATGTATCCTCGAGGCGACTGCGTGAGGAGCGGCACCGGGTGGTGCTTGTGCACACGGTAGTCCTTCTCGCTGCGGGAGCGCGTGCGTTCCGAGGCCCGGTCCGAGAAATCGGAGCTGGGCCAGGCACGGCGCAGCGTCGTGCTGCGGGTCTTCTTCATGGCGTCAGTCAGGTGCTCTACCTGCCCGACTCGGACCCCTCCCCTTGTCGGCAGGGCCCGGGAGGGGGGCCGAGAGGGTCACACCGGGGGCATGGCACAGGGGACCGGAAGCAGCTCTCTCGCCGTCGCACACAGCCTCGCGGGCGCGCTACTCACTGCTCCCGGCACCGCCGATCCACGCACACGGCGCTCGCGTTCCGCTCGCCGCTCCTCGACGGCCGCATCCCACAATGCATCAGCCTTCACAGGCACCCGGTGCCGCTCGATCGCTTCCAGATTTACGTGCGGGGCACGAGGGGGCAACGGCGGGGGGCAACGGCGGGAGGCACCAGGGGGAGAGCGGCGGAGCGGAAGGCCCGGGGTGTCCAACAATAGGTGGACGGGGCGCGGGAGGCGGGAACACAAAAGGGCCGACGAGGCACACGGGCCCGCATGCAGAACGCTACCCGGGCTGGACGCCGAGGGATGACCGTCGTCCCGCAGTCAGGGACCCGCGGCCATCATCCCGACACCGGGGGAGGGAACAAAAACAAAACAAAACAAAACAAAAAAAAAAAAAAAAAAAAAAAAGAAAAGGGAGAAAGAAGAGAAAAACCCAGGAAAAAAAACAAAAACAACCCAGAGAGAATGCGGCTGTTCAGCTCGATAGATCCCAGAGGCGGTCAGGCGCACGGGTGCGATGACGTTGTACGATCACCATGCGGATAATATCTCCGGTGACCTGGTCCTTCTCCCTTCCGCCGCTCTTCACTCACAGAGGGTGCCTGTGCAAGCGTGCGGACGGGACCGCGGTAGCCAGTCCGTGACTGCGCGTGCGACCGTGCGTGTTTGCACAAAACACGGAGAGAGAGAGAGAGAGAGAGAGAGAGAGAGAGAGAGAGAGAGAGAGAGAGAGAGAGACGACTGGGAGAGGAAAAAAATTCCCAAAAAAAATCAAAAACAAGAGGTGCAGAAGAGAGCCTGTCCGTTCGTCATGGAAGTGGCGCTTTGCTACGGCTCCTGGAGCCTCACGCTCGTCCCTCCGTCTGTGTTTTTTTCTCTCTCTCTCTCTCCCCCTCTCTCCTAGAGGAGGAGTGGTGGGCGAGTGAGCGACGGCCCCGTGTCCCGGTCTAACGTTATGTTAGCGTTAGCCGTGCGGACCGCGGCGGGGCTCCGCATTCTAATGGAACAAGTCTCCGCCCCTGGGCTCATGGCCTGACCAATCGCAGGCCACCGATGCATTTGCATACAAAGCTGTGCGATTCCTTTAAACGAACCGTCCGGCAAGCCACGCCCCCCAACAGCCCCACCCCCTTAGGAAAGAAAAAGCTCTTTTTTTTTTTCCTGCGAGAGTTTGCGTCCCCTTTTCGGTCACCTCCCTCTACCCATCCCCCCCTTTGGGGTCCAGAGTGAGAAACGGCTGCAAGGAGCGCCCCGCCACCCCCACCCCCCGGACCCGATTCACCTCCATGGCAACGGGAACACCAGTGTAGTGGGGACAGGGGGGTCTCGAAGACCGCCCCTCCCCCCCCAACCCGTGGGAACGCGGGTCTGCCGTCTGTCTCAACACCGGAGAGCTGCTCGGGGGAGGGGAGGAAGGGGAGAAATCCAGCGGGACTCGTTTTACACCAACGGCAAGGGTGGGGTGGGTCGCTTCACGGCGATCCAGAGATGGGCCCACGGAGCAGCCGGGGAGACGGACCACGAAACATGCCGGCGATGAGCCCCGCCCCGCCCCGCCCCCCCCCCCCTGCCCAACTCAACCCAGAAGACTCCCTGGACAGGCCAAGTAGCACCCCCAGCACACCAGCAGGACAGCTTCCTGTTTAAAAATGAAAGCTGGATGGAGGACGGCGGGGCTCGCCGGGCTCCAGGATGAGCTCATGCTCGGCACACGCTGACCCGGACGCCCCGCGGGCAGCGAAACCCACCGCCGGCCGCACTCCCGTGAGGCCCGGTGCGCCGTATACGGAGGCCAACTGTAATAACAGAGCCCCGGTGGCCCGAGGGGCATCGCGTTACGCCAAATATGCACGCGCCTCACATGGCTTACATACTTTACAGTTGCACACAACCCTTTGTGCAGCTGCATGTCGTATTTTTCCCCGCTGCAGTCGAAGGCCTCGCTCCGGGATACAACAGGAGGTGGCGCCTCCAAGGGCCCCGCAGCCGCCTGCCCTCCCCTCCCCCTCCAACCAGAACCACGCGGTTCTTCTTGCCACAAACCAGGCGTCATTACGCACGCACACCGCTGGCCTGGGGTCACAGCAGTCACGTTGCCCCCTTACTGAGAGAGACACACACACACACACACAGAGACTAGGAGCAGAAATCCAAGCTCTCTTCACTGCCATTTCCAAACCCACAGGTGTGATGAGCCATCCCAGAAGGATGAAAATCAGACACACACTTCCAGTGTTAAATAAATCGACTTTACCATGATTTACCCTTCTACGTAGCAGGGTCCTTTCTACTGTACCCGTTCACATTCAAACCTGGGTCCTTTAGGGTGCCAGGCAGTGGCTCTAAGCGCTACGCCCCCTGCTGCCCCATATTTAAAAAGAGCAGCGAAGGGGCCGCAGGCACTCGGGCCTAATGAGAGGGTTAGTCCCGGGTTCGTCGGTCCACGTGGGGTCTTTCGCGTTGCGGTCGATATCAACCGAGTCGCGAGCCGCTCGTCTCCTGATCGGACGCTTAATCAGCTTGTGCAAATCTGATAGGATGAGCCACACGTTTCTCGGAATGCCGCCGCCTGCGTGTCGGTCGGACGACGGGGCGGCGTCACGCGGCTGCAGGCTGACGGTCATCCCCAGGCCAGAGCGGTCCGAACACAGGGTCACAAAACACTTCCTCGCTTTGTGTTCCCTCCAAAAACATGCACAGAAAAATCACGAGCGCACCACACGAAACACACACATGGCACAAGCAGCACTCCACCACATGGGCCTCCATGAGGTTAGCTGTGTGCTACGCGGTGCTAGGCTTCGGGGGGAAGGGGGGGTGTCCAGGAGCGAGGGGGTGGTGGGGGGCTGTCCTTTCCCTCTCTAAGTGCTTTATCTATCATTAAGCCCTGATGAGCCTGGCAAACGCCCGCCGAAACCCTCCAGATGGGCCGCGGACGGCACACGCACCCAGCACGTCTCCGGCTTCGCCAACGCCGCACCCTCCTCCGTCTGGCCAGCAGGGGGCGTAGCGGTCAAGGAGGCGCACGGACTCAGGGCCCGGAAGCCCTTCGAGAGGCTCAGGACGCAACGTGTTTGTGGCTGGTTGTCTATAGGACAGGTGCATTTTACCTCCTGCCTGTCCCATCAAACACCGCGCCTGTCCAACTCTGGACAACCTGGCGACAGCGGCGATGAGTCCGTGTCCAGGTGTCCAACGTAAAATGGAAATTTCCCGAAACAGCCACATTTCAGGGCTCTCTGCCCGGTTTTGACACGTTTGGATTTCAAAACGGCGCATTTAATGACGTCACACGGTTCCACGGTTATTACGTTGCCTCGCGTCAAACATCTAATATTTTACCTCGATTTTTATCTAAGGCAAAACATTAAGCTTGGGATTTGACCCCAAACGTAACGCATGTCCTGTCCATCAGACAGGTGTGAGAACAGCTCCACCTGTCCAGCTATAAAATCTATGGACATTTCCTGTCCAGGACAGGAGGAGAGCGGTCAAGGGGAGCCGGTACAGGGATTTACCTGGCTGCACAGGGTATAAACAAAGTATAAAAACACTTTGTATTTACACATCACATTACAGCCGTTCCCACCGATTTACTCCACTCATCTATTAACCACGGTATCAACACCGTGGTGGAATTTAACGTAGATGACTGCGCTCGTTCAGTGGGTTGGACCAGGTCCTGCTCTCCGGTGGGTCTGGGGTTCGAGTCCCGCTTGGGGTGCCTTGCGATGGACCGGCGTCCCGTCCTTGGTGCGTCCCCTCCCCCTCCGGCCTTACGCCCTGTGTTACCGGGTTAGGCTCCGGTTCCCCGCGACCCCGTATGGGACGAGCGGTTCGGAAAACGTGTGTGTGTGTGTGACTGCGCTCGTTGCTGTCCCACTGTTGTGTGTCAGTATGGTGTACTTGTCCTACGTATCACTGCGTTTACTGTGTGTTCTGGCACCAGGCCCATCTGTGTTACCCCTGAATGTGTGAAAACCATATTTTGTTTCTGCCGCCCCCCGCGCACAGCGCGCTGACAGTAAACAAACATTAGCAGTGCGTCGGACTGCCAGCGGCCCCGGGTTCCGGCAAGCGCCGCGTGGGAGTGTGTGACATCCGGGGGCGGCGCCCGGTAGTGTCAGAATGGCCGAGGAGCTCCGCGTTCATGGGCGCTGATGTCTGGACTTGATGGGTTTTGGCAGGTGAGCAACCCCCACACACACACACACACACACACACACACACACACACAAAACGCCAAGTGAATGGGGGTGGTGGACAGGTGACAACAGTCTAAGCGGTGGCACAGCTGATCATCGGGTGAGACTTTGCGTGGATCAGGTGACCCTTTGCTAAGCTTCTGGGATGTGTGTGTGTGTGTGTGTGTGTGGGGGGGGGGGGGGGGTCTCAGTGTCATGTGACAGCGGGTACTTTGGCTCCCACTGCTGTCCGGCGACTGGTGTGCAGCTCCGCCTCCTTAGTGATGGATAGCAGCATCTGCAGGACCCAGGTGTCTGTGAACCAATCACACACACACACACACACACACGTACGTGTAGCGCAGTGGCCAAACTGGGTCCGCTCCCAGTATGACCGTTTGAGGAAGTGGGCCACGTTGGCGGCACCGCGCTGCTGGTTCCCGACCGCTCTCACAAAATAAGAGTGATGAGTCCACGCCGCTGAGAAGATTACAACACAAATCTTTCTGCGAAGAGAGCGTGAGCCAGGGACCCCTGCGGACGGCTGCGGGGAGGGGCGGCAACACGTGCGCGCGCACGCTCGTTCGGCACAATACTCTCGACTCCGTCTCGGTCACGAGTTCGGAACTCGGCGGCTCCTCACCCGAGGACGTCCCTGCGACGAAGCGGAACCACGACCTTTGACCCCGGTGGGAACACGCGTCCCTGTCGAACAGGCCAACGGGAGCCACGCGCACGCTAACACGCTCAGGCTACGTGTGACCGTGGGAAACAAGGGCCGTTTCCCATCTTTCTGCCCGTGATCCGGACGTGAGGACAAATGGGGACCTCGGCGGGCAGATGGACACAACGCTGTATCAAAGAACCGCGGTACCGAGGAACAGCTACAGAGGGGAGGGAGCGACCCGTGGGCTCCTGCTGAGGTCCGACGCTGTGATGTTTACAGGGCGTCGTCACGGCGACGAGGACTCAACGAATACGCGTGCGCACGTGACGAGACGACGGTGAGAAACGCGGCGACGACGAGCGGACATTCGGAATCGCCAGGTTCGCCGCGCTCAGAAAGGGCAGTTCGGGCCTGCATTTCACGGTCGCTTGCACCGGGTTCGAACGAAGTCACACGCCACCGAGAGGGAGGTCCTTTAAGAGGAAAGCGCCGAGGGCAGACCAGGGTAAAAAAAAAAAAAAAAAAAAAAGTGTCATTAGAGTGACCGAAAACCACAAGCGTCTGGAGTACGTTTACCCCGGTACGGCCGACAGGAGAGGGAGGAAGAGGAAACGCTGAGCTGCTCTGCTCAACTGCGCCACAAATGTGACACTGGGTGAGAAAAGGCGCTTGAGAGAGTGTGCAAAAGCAGCGAAAGCAAGAAACGCTGAGCAGTGGGACGGAGGGCAGCGAGCGGTTCATCGTTTCCCGCCGACGCGAACCAAAACACAGCTCCATGATGGCGACGCTGCCCTCTTCTGACCTCTAGCGGCAGCACACGCTAGCGGTGGCGGAGTGCGTGTGCATGCGCGCGCGTGTGTGTGTGTAGGGGGCTCGAACGGAGAAGTTCAGTTATGACGTCACCGGTCACTTTCGCCCGATACCAAACTGACCGAGGGCCATTGGGTGTTTGAGGCCCTTAGGAGAGACGTGTCTGGAGCGCGCACATGCATGCACGCACGCACGCACGCACACACACACACACACACACACACACACACACAGCACTGCTACCAGCTAAGTGTCTCTCGCACCCTTCGCCGCAATGCCTCTCCAGACGAACCGCACAGCGGAGCACTCACCTAGCAAGAGGGCGGTACCTCAATACCTGCTCCACCAACACCCCCCCACCACAAGGCCCTTTCAGACACATAGACCGGGGTGGGGGGGATGGAGGCGGAGCCTCTGCCAAGCAGGTTCATTCACACAACTCGACAGCCATCTTATCCCTGAGCCACACACACTGCCCAGCTTGTTGCCATGACGACAGGGAGGAGTGAGCCACACGCCGAAGGGTTCGCTGCTACTAAGCACCGCGTGAAGAAAGGAAATTCAACATATATATTGAAATAAAGGTGCTCTGAACGCACCCACATGTCACAGGTGGCGCCACCGCAGGGACGATTTTCACACCGTCTCTGGAAACGTGAACACGCAAACACACGCGTCACCGACCGGAGACGAGTAAAGCGCCGAGGCTCCTTCGGTCCGAGACGACAGCCGTTGGACCCGGGTCCCGTTCCCAGGGACACCAGTAGGGGTAAATTAATCGGCTGAACAAACTTCGGAACCAGAAAAAAACAAAAAGACGTTTATTCTCTCGCTGTCAATCACCTCCTGTGACATCACGCCGTTCGTTCCGCTCCGTTCTGTCCCGCTGTGGGGTTGCCCCGGTAACCGCGTAACCATAGGGCCCGTGGTTAGGTGGCAGAAAGGCCAGCAGGGTGCGCTCTCTCGGACCCTTGTCTCGCCGGGAGAGCAGTCTGCGAAGGACGGTGGGGATGGAAACAGGGGGACGAGGCTGGGGCGCGGCCAGAGACAAACGAAACGGAGCCGAACTCACGTGACCGCTGCCAAGGTGAACAGGTTATAGCGGTAAGCATCGTGAAAAGGCACACGTTGGGGGTGTAGAGGAGCAAGGGGGGGTTGTGACCGTGAGCACATGGCGGCAGCGGAAAGAGCGCCGATGTGACAGAAGCGAAAAGGATCTCGATGTCGACGTGCTGCAGCGCCAAGTTCACGACTCCGGCGCTAGAGGGCAGCACTGAAGCACCGAGCCGCGTTCCAAGAGCCTTCATTCACAAAGCTGCCCAGCGGCTCGGCGTCGAGGGACGGAGGGACCGGAGCCGAAACCCCACGTGTCCGAAACGCACGGCAGGATGATGACCGCCGCCCTGCGGTACAATTACTGTGACGTCCCCTTGGACTGCGGCCTGCGGGGAAACCTTGACCGTGGGGCAGCCGGGGGGGCAGTGCACTGTGGCACCAGACAGAACCAGGACAATGGTTACAATGTAGCAAAAATGTACAAAGAACTGGAACCTTTTTCTCCCTCGACCTGTTTGTTTGTTTGTTTGTTTGTTTGTTTGTTGATTTTGAAAACCGGCATCCCCCTCCCCCACAGCCCACCACATCAAGCGCAGGCATCGGCTCTGCGAAGGCCCCGGTACACCAGGGAGACTTGCGTTTGCGTTCGTGTGACGGGAACAAAACGGTTATTCCGGCACAACCGCACCTCAGGAGCGAGACGCTGCTTATTAAACCGTGGGTGGTTGCCGTAGCAACAGCAGATCTATCACTCCATCGGCAAGTCAACTTTATTAAAATAAGTCTTTCAAACAGGAAAAGCTTGATGACAACAGCGGTGGTCCAAACGGACCTCCGGGGCACCAGTCACCACAATGGGTCTGCAGTGAGACTCAGAGACTCTGCGGTTTCAATGGAAGTTTCCGGAAGACTCCGAGCACGAACACGGGAAACCTTTAATAAACGAGAGATCAAACAGCTGGAATAAGACACAACGTGCACCACGGTATAAACACAGGAAGGCCAAGTTCCAGCCCCTGACTGTAGGTGTAATTTCTCGTTTCACTGTAGTAAATGTACCAGTAAGAACTTGTCTCCTGTTTTTATTTATTTATTTTTTAAGCTGCGCTGTCGGATTGCATCCCCAGCTCCACAGCTTGTCGGGAGCGTGCGCTCCCATCACCTGACACCTGGGAGTCACCGAGAGGTGACACACAGCGCCAGAAGGAGTCTTCGTACCTGCACCGACAATGGAGCGGGGTTTCGTTTCCATGGCAACCAACAGTAAACAAGCTATTGGGAACGAGCTCATAAATCCGTGACCGGGGCGACCGAGGAACGGTAGACTGACGCCAGCGGGTTGGTGGGAACAAGACGAGCGGCACCGACGGCCGGCAGGGGGGGCTGCGGAACAGCACCGCGGGACAGGAAACAGCAACAGAGGGATGTTAATTACAGCAGGAAGTGGCCACTTCCCAGGGCACCGCGGTTAAGGAAACAGACATGGACCTCATGATCGTGGACCAACGTCGCGCTCAGCTCTACATCATCTTACACAAACAACCCCGACCGGAAGTGTGTTCGTAACTTGTTCTGTCTGTAACTCCGAGGTCGCTTTTACCGCAGCGTCACACTGAATACAGGTGAACAGAAGGGACTCGGATTCATTTATTCTGCATTTAGGTTCCGGAAAAATCTTAGATATAGTGATAACAAATGGACAAATATGTTGCGACGTGTTCAACGGTTGTTGACCGCTCCATCCCCATCAACACGCCTGCGCAGCGTTCCTCAACCTCTTATCGATTGCCGACGCTTAGGAACATCTCTCTCACACACACACACACACACACACACACACACACAAAAAAAAAAAGTGTAGACACTGTGGGAGGGAGTTGAATCGAAGCAGTAACACTTCACCGGTGCTTCCACACTCTGGCGCAAACAAAGTTGAGGAAACTAAATGCAGAATAAATAAAGAGGAAAATGTTGCTGTGTTTGGCAGGCAGTTCGTAGTCTCGCCACTGGAAAGAGCGGAAAGCAGTCAGACTGCGAAGGTCAGAGCCGAGGCTGGTCTCTGTGCGCGTGCGTGTGTGTGTGTGTGTGTTGATCTCGGAGCGCCGCCACGCCGAACGCGACCAGACAAAGACCCTGAGCTGCTGAAACCGTAAACCTTTTCTCTCGTCGAGAGGAGCGACGCACAAAGACAACGGGAGAGGGAGGCGACGGCAGCGATGGGAATCCAGGTGCTCATGGGCGTGGCCTATTGATGTGGGTGTGGCCTGTTGCTGTGGGTGTGGCCTATTGCTCAGCAACACATCTGTCTCCAGAACCTGGGCTCCTTCTGCCAAAGGTTCCACACGTGGGGCCCGCTCACACCGTTCTTCTGGATTGTATCACTTTAAATATTTAAATTAAGCAACTTTTTATACCATCTTGCAAATGATCCACCTGCCCCCGAAACTTATTTTTTAAAAAAAACTCTGGAAGATACATTGAAACAGACTACTGTCACAAACTGGACTGTTTGGTCAAAGTCAGACGATATGCATCATATGTGCATATGTATTCACGAACCCCCCCCCCCCACACACACACACACACACACACACACACACACACACACACACACACACACACACACTCCCCTTGGGCAAACTGGGCATTCCAGACAGAGGAGTCACCTCCCAGGCAGGCCTGTGCGAACAGCCCCCCCCCACAGCCCTGGGGTGAGAGACTGTGCACATTTGAGGTCACAGGTGCCAAACAGGCCCAGGAGTTTCAGCTCACGGGAAATAGGTGTGAGGAGCACAGGAAGAGCCCATCACCCCTCTGACACACACACTCACACACACACCAGCGCCTGCTTTGGGATGGGATACAACCAGCCACTGTATGGCATCCAATCAACAGAAACATGACCACAGACGAAGGGTGTGAGCGATCGAGAGATTCACAGTGCCCCCCGCCTCCCCATTTCCGCCCATTGAGGGGCAACCAAGGGGCCGGTTGAGGCCACTTCCTGTCCAGGAGGAACGTTTCCTTCCTGGCACCCAGCCTTCCTTTGGCCCTGCCCACAGTGGACCGCCACATACCAGATGACCGGGGAGGAACGCTCCGGTGCGCTCCGTCAGGACTCGCCCACAAGCCCGTGGAGCGTCTCAGTGTGCGTACCGCTCCTCACACGGTCACCTCAACCTCTCGTGGGACTCCGACCCGGTCTACCACGGTTCAGATAGGACCCGACCGTTGGTGTTCTTTTCCTGAGGGCACAGAGCTGCGGTCAGGACGTTCACGAACGCGTTCGACCGGATGTCCTCCCTCGAAAGCTGTCCGAGTTGACGACGGGCTGCACGGTCCACTCTGATTGGCCCGCTGAACCCCAGCCGCACCCTTTCCCACTGTGTCATCCTGTCTGTCTGGTAAAAGGCATGTCTGTTACCTTGTTTTACTGTGCTTCCTGGGAGGAACCCTGTGAAGCGAACAAACACACGTACGCAGGGATCGCGTGTGACATCGGGTGCCACGTACACGCAAAGCGCTTAAGGGCCCGATCACACACACTTCAGGGGTGATGGGCAACGGCAGGGTCGTTACTTTTCGCTACCCTTCAAAAGAGCAAAGTAAAGTTCGGCAACACAGTAGCTCTGTGAGAACCCAAACTGGACCACTAGGTTACCGTAGCAACAAGGAGCGGTCAGGGAGAGGTCCGTCTGTGTGTGTGGGAGGGGGGCTGTGTGCGTTGGAGGGTTTTATTACAGTTAAAGGAATGGGTGGGTGGGGAAGGGGGGGGACTGGCGCCAACTCTCACCATGATAAGAATGAATTCCTTAAAAACACACGCGCACGCACACACACACACACACACACAGAAAGAGTAGGAAAGTGAAGAAGGCCATTGTGCGGTCGGAGTGTGTTCTACAGAATCTCAAGCGCGCAGAGAATCCTGAAGCTCCGCCCCCTGCTGGACATGGACCGGCAGAGCTGGGGGCGGGGGGCACGCGACAGCCCAGCGGACACACAAACACACTCCACGGCACTGCAAGGTAGGCTTTTCACAGCGAGCTCCGGGTTCGAGCGGAACGGCACTCAGCCCTGCAGCGTAATAAACATAATGGACACATTATGTACAAATACGATTATTTTCAGCACTTCCCTGCAGCCATGAATAGAGCAGAGCGACTTCTCTCATAATGCAGTGCGCAAAATCAGGGAACATATCGGTGAAGTGTGTATTAACTGGCGCTCGGACACACACACACACAGCACCTTCGCTTTTCTCAAACTGCTTCGGCCACATTGAACATAATCTTCGCTCAGCTGCACAGCAGGGGGCATAGTGGTTAGAGCTGTCACCTTGCACTCAAAGGACCTGGGTTCGAATCCCACCTCCTGCTGAAGTACTCTTGATCAAGGTACTTACCCTGAATTGACACAGTACAAATTACCCTGCTGCACGCACAGGTAAATCGGTGCGAGTAGTTTTGGAGAAAAGCGTGAGAAAAATGGATAAAAAGTAAATGTTCAGGTGCATCATGGGAGTTTTTAGAGACAAGGAGGCAGAAACAAACTAAACACACTGGACAGCACGTGTGGCGGTTAAACATTCCGAGTCTTAGCGTTCAGAAGCCGATTCGCTTTGGATGTCAGGTCTGTGCATGTTCAGATCAATCACACACACATACACACACACACACAGCTTCCTGTCATAGAAAGGGTTTCAGAGATGTGTGTGTGTGTACCCAGTAGGAGGAGGGAAAACAGCGGTCGCTGCACCAGTCGCCCTTGAGCAGTAGCTCTGTGTGTGTTTGCACAACCCTGAATGTGCAGAGCGTCACCGTCGGGCTGCTTTTAAGCCCTCGGGCGCCTGGGGAGGGACAAGAGCAATGGCTCCTCCCCCACCCTCCATACCTGTCGAGTCCCTTTCGTCCCCTCTGTGGGTTCGACCCCTCTGGCTCAATTACCGAGGACCGCTGCACCCGTTTCAGTGGCTCCGAACAAGGAGCGCAAAGAAGTCCATGTGGGGCATGGGGGCAGGAACCAAGAGGAGGTTCGGTTCGAGGACAGACATGAAAGACCGGCTCCGGGTGGGAGGGGGAGAAGGGGGCGGAGCTGAACCGAGGCCAAGATCCTGTCAACTCTGCGATAACAGTCAACAAACAGTGATTCCCCAACGCAGCGGCAGATCAGCACACGGGACGGTTAAAGGCCCCGGCTGACCAAATCCACAACTCACCATCGAGACACGTTGCGGTCATCCTGCTGACCACACACCTTAACACATAGTGACCTTTCTGTCCACAGCAATCGGCCACCGGGAGGCTCGGAACCGCAAATACAAGGTCCACCAAGCAGGCTAGTCCACGATTCCATGGCCTCCCAACCCTTTCCCACCTTAGTGGAACACAGAGGGGGTTCTTGACCACAGCCCTCCTGGACAACTCAGTGGGACCTTAGGGCCGCTACCGGTTTGAGAAATCAGAAACCTGCCCGGTTCGAGGGTCAGGCGTGAAGGACAGTCACATTTGTAACCAAGTGCCACTGTTAGATGATGCTGTAGGGCTCTGGTTTGAGGCCAAAGTTTCATGGCTAACATCAGAAGCCGTGGACCTGTGGAGAAGCACGTGGCTCAGAACAGGCAGCCACGCGCATCCCGTTGAGGTCAGGTGCATGCCGTTCATCTCACACGGGTTCGAGGATGGACTCAACCTCCAGGCCAAACCCAACGGTGCTTGTGGATTTGAAGGTAAGGAGAGTACAGTGACCTCCAGGAGGGAAGGAGCAGTCGGCGGGGGAGGAAAGGCATCCCGTCGGACAGAGATGAGACGAGACGAGACGGTCGGGGAACAGCTGGCACGAGCCTCAGGAACATCACGCTCGCGCGACCATCGGAAACACCCTACGCGAGGAGCGTGTCACACGCAAGCCCGGTCGAGAACTACCCGAGGAGGACCTGACCTGAGGAGACCCCATCCAGATGAGCGAAGGCGGTCCACATGTTGGTGTGCCGTGGACCGCCCCGTGCCGGGCGGCCCCCCGGTGCTCTTACCCAGGCACTTGATCTCGAAGCCTCGCGGCGGCTTCAGGGAGCGCCTCATCCAGCCCTCGCGCAGCACCTCCAGGTGGTCCTCCTTGCCCTGGATCAGCAGCACGTGCTCGTCGATCCAGCCCAGGAAGAAGGTCTCCGCCACGGCGTCCGTCACCTTCTTGTTCCAGAAGTGCTGCATGTTCTCGGCTTTGAAGTCCGCGAAGATCTCGTAGCCCGTGTGGTGGCGCTGCAGCTTCTCGGAGGCGCCGGGCGACTCGTGGCCGCCGTCCACGCGGGACAGCACGATGGCCAGCGAGTGCGGCGCGATCTGCAGGAACTCCTCCATGCTCTCTTAGCGTAGCGCGCGCGAGGCGCACGTGAGACGCCGCCCGCGTTACGCGTCCGCGCGCGCTACATCGTTGCGGTCGTGGCTTCCGGCGCGCGCCGCTCGCTGTCCCCCGGATTCCATCTGCATAACCGGTCGCGCGGACTTAAGGGGGGAAGAAATCCAGAGCGCGAGGGCCCCCGCTGACAGCTGGATGGGGTGGGGGGTGCAGGAATGGAATTATGGAAAAGGTACAGGAGGAGGAGGGAGGGGGCAGAAGACAGCAGGTGTAGAGGAAAAAGAAGGTCGGAGATGAAGCAGATCAAGATGAAAAGAGGCCGAAGAGACGCTGTCAAGTTAGAAGGTTCAAGATGTAGCACGCAGAACGTGCACAAGGTGGGTGGTCCAAAGCGGACCTCTGGGAGAACAGCCCCGTTCCTGCGGGAGCACGAGCCGCCCTCCGATCGCTGGTCCCGTAGCAGAGGAGCTCCGCGCGGATCTGCGCCTTCCTCCGGTGCGCGCGCTGCAGCCGACGCGCGTCACAGCCCGTTCCTTCGCGAGTAGCACGGGGCTCCTGGAACTCGCACGCTCGCTCGCTCGCTCGCTCCTCCTCCTCCGCCGCCGCCGCCGCCGCCGCCGCCGCCGCCGCCACGCTTACTCCGGCTTTGCTCCTCCGGCGCGGGCTGCCTGCCGCGGATCCCAGCCTGAACCTCCCTGCCGAGCGCAGGAGACGGAACACCTCCAGATGTTGGTGGGGGCGCCACCTAGCGGCCAGCTGAGGAATGAGCCACCTTTCACCGTGTTTTACCACACTGCAGTTAACTGTCCCCGATTTCTGCAGTCGAAACTCCGGGATGTCCAGCTTTATATCTGTATTTTTTTCATCGTATGTGTGACACTCTAGTGTTTCTGTCTCCGCTGGGATGTTTCAGTGTTCACTTGGACACTTTCCCCTTTGAAGTTGTATAACAGGTGGAATTACTTATAAATGACGTTACCGTAATTGACCTAATAAACGCTCCTAGGAAATACCAGACTTAGACTGGACGAGAGTTCTACATTTTTCTAGAAATAATCTCCCCCTCTTTAAAGCAGGGACTTTTTTTCCAAGTTCAAACCACAAGAAGAGAACTGATAAGTCGCACTGCAATATGGCCAGTTAATGATGATCCTTTAGATCATTTCGATCAGTTGTATTTTTAACACTTTGCAGGGGAACAGGCTGCATTACGCAATATCTGGACTTCACACGTGTGTTTGCAAGACTGATGCGCACTGAGCCATTGTTTTATTTGTCATAAAACACAAAACAATCAATGGACATAAGTCCAGATGCCGCAGGGAGGCCTGTTCTCCAGCGGCCGAGGTGCTGTACTGTCCCCCTCCGGTGGACCACACTCTGTACGGAGGCATCTCTCTGAGAAACGGTTAATGATCCTGTGAGCGACACTTCTGCCTGGTCGTTTATTGACACACAGGAGGGAAAACAACCCGCTTTCCCACCCTCTCCTCCCACCTCCCTTGGTGTACTGGGACTGAAAGGCCTCTGTCTTTTTTTAATTTCATGAAAGGCCTTTCTGGACGTGACTGCGGAGGTTCGAGTTTCTGCACGGTGGGACGCACCGACAATAAGCACCCTGTGTGAACGGGACTCATGCTCAGAGTGACTAGGGAATTAAAAACTCAGCTCTCAGTTCAGTCACTGTTGTGTGGGGTTTGGCACCTCCACAAAGGGGATGGTGTGTAAACAGAGCTCTGTCCAGTGAGTGACCTCTGACCTCCAGTGCAGCCCATTCTTTGATTACGTTCACATCCGTTTTTCTCTGGATTTTTACGCATGAACGTTGTATATATTTTCTAAAATGTTCTTTCACATTTGCCGGTGAAGTTACAGTAAATAAAACTCTTTGCTACAGCAATGACTAAATCACCAGTCACCTCAAACATTGATGAACATAATACATAAATAGATACTTTAATAAACAGTAAGAAGGGGACATAGTACTTACAATCCAATTTCCGATCCCCTGGTGTACATTTACATTTATTTTTTTTTAGCAGATGCTTTTCTCCAAAGCAACTTCCAATGAACTCTATGTAGTGTTATCAGGCCACACACCTTATTCACCAAGGCGACTTAACCCTGCTCGATACACTACTTACACTGGGTCACTCATCCATACATCAGTGAAACACACTTTCTCTGTCACTCACACACTATGGGGGACTTGAACAGCATGTCTTTGGACTATGGGAGGAAACCAGAGCACCCCAAGGAAACCCATGCAGGCACAGGGAGAACATGCAAACTCCATACAGACTGAGTGGGGATCAAACCCACATCCTCATGCACCACTCAGGCACTCTGAGACAGCAGTGCTACTTGCTGTACCACCATGCTGCCCCAAACCACACCGTGCTGTAGTTCACTTGATTAAGGTACTTACCCTGAACTGATACAGTAAAAATAGCTGTATAAATGGGTAAATCAGTATAAGTAGTTTAGTGCGCAAACCTGACAGTTTGTCATTTTAGAGAAAGGTTTCAGATAAATCAGCAATAAAGCCATACACTTTAACCAAGTTCATGCTCAAATTTTAAATAAGAAAATCTAAAATATATATACACACACACACACACACACAAAACCACCAGACCAAAATTTATTTGTCCTCCGTGAGACTCTATGTATATTTTTGCCGAACTTTATTAAGAATAAAGTATTTAAACACAGCAAATACAGCAATCATCCAAAGAAGAAACATTACGATTAATTTAAAAAGTGACAACATAACATTAAACTCCATCCTCATTTGAAATAACAGAAATTTGAAGTGTAACACTAAAAATCACACTGATTGTTACACATGGATCATAAACCACAGAACAATCATCTCTATGTGAAATGTCCCCTGGTCTGTAGTCTAAAATCTGCCCATATTCCTTCCACTTCATGTTTAGTAAAATCTTTCAAATCCATTATAAATAAATCTTAAAAAAACAGCAGACATTCATAAATAAAGCAATGAAAACACAACACTCTAAAATGTTGCTAAATGTGAACAATTAATATCAAAACCAAGTTAAAACCAGTACTTGAGAAGTTTCCCTAAAAAGTCCTCTTCCTCCCCAGTTCCCAGGTGGGGCACCTCACCAGATCCTGACAAGCTGAACCAAGGAGGGAACCCCACCTAGGACAAGTCAGTAACCAACATACGGGAATGGTCTGGCCCAGTTGGGAGGGGGATCTTCTGGCCTTTTTCTGAGAGGCCCATCAACATAGACACCCCCTGAGTAGTACTGGCCCAGCCTCCCTCCTGCACCTTTTCTTCCTTCTGGTAACTTGTAAATTCATGTCCATTGTCCTCATGATCAGGAGTCCCCGAGTCCTCTTCAGCTGTGGATGTCCCAGAGGTGCAGGTGATGCAGACCCACCAACACTGGCCATCAATGACCCGTCCTTTACCTCAGCCCCTGCCATTGCTCCCATCTGCGCACCGGCAACACTTGATGATGACAAGATCCCACCGCCCCACGTTGACCCTACACTACCCACCACCACTCCAGCACAGGACGGCTTGAACTGGGGACATCCACAGGAGGGATGGTTGCCTCCCCCACACTGGATGTAGCGGCAATGTCCTACACAATCCCTAGCCAGATGGCCAATCTCCAAACACTTCTGGCACCTCATATTCTTACAGGTCTTGCTGGTGTGTCCTCGGCTCAAGCAGAGGAGGCAGGAGGGAGACAGACCCTGATAAAATCTTCTGGTTTTGTCACAGGTTCAAATATGCAGGCGGGTGGCAGAACCCATCCAGTCCCACAGGGTCAGGGCAGAGACAAACCTGGAAACACCATGCTGAATGCCCAGCTCATCCCTCTGGTCCTCATATCCAGGAAAAACATCATCATACAGTCTCAGGAAGGCTCCCAAGAGAAGCAAACCCACCAGTGTGTCAGTTATCCAGACTCCACTGGATAGCAGTGGATAGTCTGCGCTCACCCTGCAGACCCCCCTGGTGTCACTCCTCATCAAGGGGACAATGAAGAAAGACGATGGCCTGTTCTGCTGGATGCAGACGTCCTCCTGGTTTTCCCAGTGAAAGCAGACCTTGTTCTTCGAGGTCTGCATCCTCAAAGTCGCCCTCCACACTGTAGTTGCTGTTGTCTGGTCTTCTCAAGGAGCTGTCAGCATCTTCATGAGGGACCCTACACTGGGCTACCTGGAATAAACCCACTCAAAAAATCTCCATTTCACCCTGCAGGGATGGCGGACAAACCACCTCAAACTCGACACCCTAGGCTAAGCAGGCGACCCAAAATAAAATAAAAACCTACCAGGAAGCAGAGCTTCCCCCCGAGAAAGCTGTGGTCAAACCACACACAGGTCCGTATTAGGTTCCCCTGCTCCCAGCTAAAATCACCGGTAGTGCACTAGATCTTAGCAAAAAGGTTGGGAAGCAATGAGGCTACATCAGACAATGACAAAGATAGTCTGCGATGTCTCACCTGCCCTGGAAAAAACACCCCGAAGGCCCCTAAGTGCATTGTGGGAGAAGAGAACATCTGCCTTGCATTGTGAGGTGTCTAATTTATGGCCCATTATGGGCCTACTGGACCACCTAGTGGCCCCTCAGTGTTCTGATGCCACCCCCTGGGGTCACTGGCCTTGCAGCAGCAGCCTTCTATGTAGGAGACCTCTGTTTGAACTGCAGCCTTTGTGTTAGAGTGTGTTTCTGAGTTCAGAGCCACATTCACTCATTAAAGTGGGACCCCTCCTGGGCCGCATCACATTATATACAATATACAGTATATTCCATACTGAATGCTGTTAAAATATGGAGCATTTTGTATTGCGAACAGATATTATGGACACAAAGAGTGTAATGAGAGTTATTCGAAAAGTTTTTTACTAAACGCTCAAGTTCAGTATTTCAGTCAAAATGATTTAAGGTGGTTTTGTTTTCTTCAAAATGCTGGAATTTGTGTACTTATGCAATGACAACTTTAATTTAATTTAAAAACGAATCTATAAATTACTTAAATTAAAATGGCCTCCTGCTTACCATAAAAAGCGGTAAAACGTGTGAACTCGATATGACCCAACAAGAGGATCCCCTTGTTTGATTACTTTCATATCTGTCCGTGAGCCAAGGAGGAGACAGATGTTGGTACAGTTCCGCCTCGCTCGCTCTGCTGACGGTTGAGACTGTACATGATTGTAAACTATAAAAACAGTAATAATACACCTTTAATAACAGTTACAGGGATGTGAAACACTGCTTTTTATGCCAAGCGACAATGAGAGTAAGAACTGGGGATGTTTTTTTGTTGGTGCTGAAACCACCGTTGTTTTCTGGACCGAAAATCCAGCAAAATCTTCGTTAGCAAATTCCGAGGTTGGAAATTTACTGACTGATCTGCTGAGAAGGGCCACACACAGCTTCCACTGGACGGGAAGAAGAGGAGGAAGGAAAGGCGTGAGCACGAGGCTCTAAGGGAGCCCAGGCCCCGGACTCCCAGCCCCCCTTCCTCCTGTTCTCAAGCAGCACTCCCCCCCCTTCATAGGGAACAGGTGAACTACGGCGCCCCACTCAGGCCATAGGCTGAAGCGCATGAAGGGAGTCCTCTTTTCGAAGGCCCGGTGCAAATTCAGTGCCTGGAGGCAGTGGAAAGGTGATACGTGAAAAAACAGAACAAGACAGATTACCTGTCGCTGTAGCAAGGAGTAAAAGGAGGTAAAGGGGGGTAATGACAAAATATGACCTGCAGTGTGTAAAGTTAGATGTGGTGGGGGTGTCACACAGCTTTGACCTGAAGGGTTACCCTGACGGTGGGGGGCTGCTTGGGAGTGAGTCAAGTGAGAGGAAGGACGGGGTGGAATGCAACACAGGCAGACACCCCCCCACTGGTCCTGATCTGCGAAGGACTGCACTCCAGTACATGGTGAAGGGCGGTCGTGGGTCACCAAACGGGCCCTGCTTCACTGCTGTATCCAACGAGGATGCTGAGGTCATTACACCACAGTCCTCCACATCCCCGGTCATCGCCATGGCAACATCCAGAGCATTCAAAGCATGGTTCGAAGGTGAACATGTGGCACTGGGCACACAGAGCTGACCAAGGGCAGGGTGAGGAAAAACCCCAAAATAACCAATATGTGGACCCAATTAACACAGAGTTTCAGAGAAAACCATTAATACCAGAAAGGTGAAGGGAAATATGTCATGTTTGTCACAAGCTACTGAAATTTGCATTTCAGACACTAACAGTAATGTGGGGCCAAAGCGGAGGAAGTTTACTGACAAAATTACCAATTCCTCCTGTCTTCAGTTTCTCACAGCATTTATACTTTTTACTCTGTTAACCTAGACAAAGTTTATTATTATACTGAGGTTTCTTTTGGTCAAACTGAGTGTTTTCTTTGAAATATTTAGGTTTGGATTCTATTTTTAATAGCTGCTCACATGCAATAATGTAAGATGCACAAAACACTGTTTGACAAAATACCGCGGTACCAGGAGACCAAGGACTTTGCAGTTCCTGCCCCCTTCTTTTCAGTGGCGGACGGTGAAGTAGTACCCTGCTGATGATATGCAGTCACATCAAGTTTACATTGAAATTTGTTCATTTAGCAGATTTTTTGCTCCCAGGAGACCCAGAGGAAACAGAAGTGCTTTTTTCAGGCAGGGAGACAGAAAGAGAGACAGAGACAGAGAGACGGAAAGATGCAGACACACAATTCTCAAAGTACAGTCACTTAGTCCAGTATTATACAAAAAGCTGTGTATACAACTGATAGGCTGTAATAAGTTTTATTTACTTATATTTAAACAGCGGACGGGAGGTGAGGAGAGAAGCGCGTCGGGAGGAGATGTGTTTTGAGATCATTCTTGCAAGTGGAGAGGACAGAATTGCCTCCACTCGGTCATACCATGCTCTGGTTTGACCATATTTATATTTTTATGATACCTTTGTAACACCTGAGAATAACAAGAGGGAAATTGGGACCTTTGGAATATATATATACATATATATATATAAAAAATCACCCACCAAATTAATAAGAACATAATGAAATGGAAAGCAAAACAGTAAAAAAATGAACACGTACAGCAGTGCTTGAAATGTTTTTGTTTAATTCTGTTTGATTGTGTTCTCTATCGAGTGACAGGACCAGCGTCAAAATCTGATCACATTTTAGGTCATATTTATGCAGAAATAGAATTCTGAAGGGTTCATAAACTTTTGAGCACCACTGCATGTTGTGGAAAAATGCGAGTTCCTTTTGGTGGCCATCTGAAAGTAGCTGTGCTGTAGGAAAGCAGCTTGGCTGGAACATAACTCAGAACCAGGACCAGGACGCACAAAGAGAAGGTCCGGGAATGTGAGCCCAGACTCATAACCACACCAAAATAAACAGCACAAAACCGGAATGAAGCTCCTTTTTGTAATTAAAAACCAGCCTCTGAAGTAATAAATTACCACACCAAAAAAACCATAGCAATATTCTCATTGTGGGGCGGGGGGTGCGGCGAGTGGTGGGGGAGGCGCGATGTCTACGAGTGCCAGCGTGTGCCCAAGTGCGAAGCTCTTTGGTGCCTCCTGCTGTCTCCTCACATTAAGACGCCAATACCGTCTCCACAAGGGGATCCTCTTGTTGGGTCACATCCACTCGCTCTGCCAAAAACTTGCTGTAGGACGAGACGCAAAGGGAGGCAGGACATCATCGTGGGGTGTTCCATCACCGGCACAAAATACGCCATCACTACAGGGCGTTGTTACCTCACCAACCTGACATCACTGCAGAAGATCTGAAATCTCAAAAGCTGATTTTACTCAATCATGCAGTCCCATCTTCCAAAAATTGCACCTCTCAAAAACTCACAGTCTGTTATAGTAACATTTCTCAATCTTTTATGCG
The DNA here is from genome assembly GCF_900964775.1 of Scleropages formosus. NCBI lineage: Eukaryota > Metazoa > Chordata > Actinopteri > Osteoglossiformes > Osteoglossidae > Scleropages > Scleropages formosus. The sequence continues at coordinate 2,736,312 of NC_041821.1, forward strand.
GCTAAAGACTTCTGAGGCCTACCAGCCCAAGGGGTTTCACTTGGTTGATGCGTTCGGGAAGCTCCTTGTCCTTGGTCTCTGGAAGCAACAGGCTGAGAAGACCGACAAAAACGCTAAGACCCCCCATTATGAAGTAGGGAGCCATCTTGTTGTATTCACCTAATAAAAGAGAAATGATACTGGAAGCTGCAGAATAACCATACTTGATAGAGAATACAGTTACCAACTGATGCATTTTTGTCCCACCGATGTAGGCGATGTACGGCGAGACGATGGTGCCGACACGGGCGGCCATGGAGATGGCGCCCAGGCCCGTGTTGCGGAGCACGGTGGGGAAGAGCTCCGTGGAGTACACGTAGATGAAGCAGTATGCCGCCGTGATGCCCGTTTTCCCCAGCATGGCCAGAGCCACCGTGAGGGTGTCCGGCTCTGAACGAATCACAGCCCGCTGGTCAAACACAGCCGCGAGGATGAGCCCGGAGACCGAGGCGTGGTGACGCGGGCAAAAAGGTAAAGTGCGCGGCGCTCTCGTACCGTCTGGGATGAACTTGATGACGAGCAGCATGGCCCCGGAGAGCAGCAGCAGGAAGACGAGCGTGAAGCGGCGCGGCGTGAACCTCATGAAGAGCCACGTGGCCACGTAGGCCACGATCTCGGTGGCCGCCGAGATGAAGCAGTTGAGGTAGGGGTCCCCGTTCAGGTTAGGCGTGTTCAGGGAAAGGCCGTAGTACGTCATGGACGTGACTATCCTGAAAACACACTTAGTTTAACTTACTTTAGCTGAGGGTTCGCTTAGCGTAGCGTCGCTTAGCTTCGCTTAGCTTTGTTTACAGTTAGCTTAGCTTAGCGCAGCAGCCCTGCACAAAGGACAGAACAACAGGCAGCTCTGAACTTAGTCAGTGGCGAATAACTTAAGATGAAAATGCAGAATTACACACAACAGGGAATTGTCCACCTTGTCGAAAACACTATTTTAGTGGGTTCGTTACCATTTAAACAGGAAATAAACCCGCCAACGGACCGCTCAGCAAGTATACTGGGCTTATTTTGCATTTACATATTTTGTTTCCCAAGTTCTGCTCTGTTCTCTGCTGTTAAAATTCAATTCTGGCTGCTTGATATTTTTGGATTTCTCCCGACATTCACATTGTCGATTAGAATTAAAGCAGAAACTTCTTTACCAAATAATCATGTTGAAGACGGTGATGTTCCTTATGTTGGCTGTTTTAACAAGATCTACAAAGGTGTACGATGTCGATGGATCTTTTTCGTTGTCTCTTTGCTAACAAGTACAAATAGAAAATAAAAGTTATATCACAGAACACGTTAGTACCACTGAGGGAGGAAATAAGACTGCATGATTACAAGGTACTTTTAACTAATACGCAGTAGTTTAACACTTTCTTGTCAAATGTAACTCGGGTAAAAGTGAGAAATATTACCGTTACCAGCAGAACGGCAGGTCTCGACCCGTGAGCAGCTGAGCCGAACGACCCCGAGCCGTGTCTTTAACCACATTTGGCCACGGGGGTACTGCCCCGTTCTGACACTCGGTAATTTTTCCAGCTCACCGGGTCAGAGAAATCGCTGGTCTTGAAGATAACCTCAGGAGCAACGATCCCGTTTTTCCTGGCGGCTTCCTGAATGATGGCCTCCGCCTCCTTGGCTCGCCCCTGGGACAGCAGCCAGCGGGGGGACTCGGGGATCAACCTGGAGGATGGGCGGTAGATCCCGTGAGATCAGCCCCTCGAGGTGTCTCCTGCCTTCTTCTACGTGGACCTCTATTCATAACCTTACACGGACACCCTGCCTGCTTGTGTTACAGTTATCAATTTCTGAAGATATAATTCATTTTCCACTTTGTTTATTTATTGCCAGCTGCATTTTCTCACTTTCTCACTCTGCTGTACTGGAGTAAACGTACCCTGTGTTTACCCGCCAGTCAGACAAACGGCAGTAAAGAGCACCCAAACACAACAGGAGAGTGGAACCACCTTAATTCATCTGAGTCCCACAGTGTTTACAGCTCCTGTCTGCTGTTCCTGAGTGGCACCGATCAATAACAAATCAAGGAACATTACACATGTTTGTGGGATGAATCAGCCAACTGAATAGGAGTCTGCGGAGACAATATACTTCTATTTAAAATCATGTTAAAGTAATCTTCATTTTAATGTCGCTGGATGTTAAAATATAAAAATAAATCTCCCAAATTTTTTTTTTAGACATTGTAATCAGCCCTGATATTTATACGTCTAACCAGGAAAAAAGCTTCTGGATCTCTGTATTATTAATCTTTTCTTCATTGTGACTTAGTGGTAAAGGTGACTTTGGAGTTATGAACAAAACGAGTCAAAAACAGGTTACACCTGTGTTCGTGAGCTCAGGAGCCCGTGCATTAACACTATTAGGAAATGTCACCAAAAATAAGAGAAAAAGTGCAACACTCTGCTCAGGATGATGCCAAAATCAGCTTGATCACACTGTCCTTATGTCACATAGGTAACTATTAAGCTTTATTTATTTGCTGGCTTTCCCAAGGCCATTTACAGCAAGATTTTGACCTTTATACATTATCACATTTATACAGCTAGGTCATTTTTACTACACTGATTCAGGGTAAGTTCCTTGATGAAGGTAGTACAGCAGGATGGGGATTTGAACCCAGGTCCTTTGGATTACAAGGTGACAGCCATGACCCCTGTTCAAGGGGAGTCACTGTGTATACCAGCAATGCCTGTTGTTTATGTCCAGAAGCCTCAATATTTTTATTTTGGGTGACAGTGCTTGTTTAGTGAATAATAATGTAAATGTAATGAATGCAAATGCAGCTGTTGTGCGTAATCATGTCATCGCTGGAGCTCTGCGCGTGTTTTCAAGCGGCCCGGACCGCGCTCACCACCACAGGGGCAGGCAGAGGAAGCCGGGCAGCGTCAGAGCAACGAGCAGCATCCTCCAGTCCCGGATGAAGAAGGCGAAGAGGGGCAAGAAGGCGTAGCCCAGCGCGTAGGAGATGCACACGCCCAGCGAGGAGAAGAGCACGCGGGTGGACTTCCCCAGCAGCTCCGAACCTGCCAGCCAGCCCAACGGGCACACAGACAGTGTGTGTTCAGCGTGCGTGAGGCGTGCGCCACGACATGAGCACGTTGGCCACACGACAGTGAGTCGGCTTTCTATGTTTACTCGGGATTGTTTACCCTGGTACAGTACGACCACGAAACAGCGGGCGTATCAGGGTTAAGGACACCAAGATGTTCCGCACCGCGGCTCTGCCCTCAGCATCCACACAGGAACGGGACAAGTTCACAGGCGTCACGTGCCCCTCGGCTGAGGGCCCCGTTCTTGTTTAGGAAACAGCTAATGATGGGGGAGGGGGCGTACAAGGTCAGCCCGTCTCACAACGCCGGTGACCTTTCGCTTGAGGTGCGATGCGAACCGAAAGAGCCGCGTTTCACTGAAGAGCACATGACACTACTGTCTATGGAAAGACCTTAGGACACTGTGCCTAATGTCAGCTACTGTAGACGGTACCATCTGCCAGAACATGAGTATTATTATTATTATTATTATTATTGTTGGTGTTGTTGTCACCAGTTGCTCCACAGTGTGGTGCTCAGTTTACCAAGAACAAACGCAGACATGTAGCTGGAGATCTGTGCCATCCCTTCGAAGAAGTAGAAGATGCAGTAGAGCTCCCAGGTGCTGGACAAGGCCTGCAGCAGGCTGAGGACGTTCTGCAGGGCCAGCGAGATGAAGAAGACGAGCTTCCTGCCGAACCTGACGGAGGGTGAAGGGCAGAAGTTACCGCAGGGTATACTCCGGGTTATCACACAGGGCATAACGGCGGCGGGATGCTGGACGGGGGACTGAGGACGAAGACAGGAGGGAGAGCAGTGCATTTCGGCACACTCCGATTCACCCCCGCAGGATTTACATGGTTTTACACCAGGGTAAAATCAAACATTGTAAGTCCCTTTGGATAAAGGTTCCAGAAAAACGAAGCATAATAACAATAAACAACTACGGTCACATTATCACCGGAGAACAGCTGGCAGGGTTAGGGTTAGAGCTGTTGCCTTTGGACCCAAAAGTTGCAGGTTTGATTCCCCCCCCTCTGGCTGTAGTGCCCATGAGCAAAGTACTTGCCCTAAAATTGCTCCAGTGACATCACCCAGCCATGGTGTACTTGCAATAACCCAAAACAATCACAGAGAAGTAGCTCCAGATTTATAAAGATTTAATGCTGAAATTTCTGGTCAAAGACACAGGCTCAAAACATTTACATTTATTCATTTAGCAATAATAATAATAATAATAATAATAATAATAATAATAATAATAATAAATATTATTAAACATGAGGGTCCTGGGTTTGAATTCCCACTCCAGCTGTAGTACCTTGACCAAGAAATTTATTCGGAACTGACACAGTAAGTACACCCTGCTGCACAAATGAGTAAATCATCATACAAATATTTAGTTAACACTATAAGCTGCCTGGGGGGGTGTGGTGGCGCAGCGGGTTTGGCCAGGGCCTGCTCTCTGGCAGGTCTGGGGTTTGAGTCTCACTTGGGGTGCCTTGCACCAAACTAGCATCCTGTCCTCGGTGTGTCCCCTCCTCCTCCTCCAGCCCCGCACCCTGTGTTGCCAGGATAGGCTCCGGTTTGCTATGACCCCATTTGGGACGGGCGGTTTCAATGTGTGTAAGCTGCCTTTGGACATCTAAATAAAGAGTAAGTATGGGCTCTAGAACATGACAATCCTGACTTGGACAAGTAGTTCATGACCCCCCCCCCCCCGTGACATAAGGACAAAGTTCATCACACTATAACAATAATAGTCATACGCACTGTTAGAGACTCAGCTATAGCAAGTAAGCGAAAGGATATCATGCATGACTGAGGCTTGGGTCTCTGCTCATGAGTAAAAACTGGAGTAATGAGTCATCAGGTTGTTGACGCACACATGCACACATCATCTGAACCGCTGGTCCCATACGGGGTTGTGGGGAGCCGGAGCCTAAACCGGCAACACAGGCCGAAAGGCTGGAGGGGGAGGGGGACACACCCAGGACGGGGCGCCAGTCTGTCCCAAGGCACCCCATGTGGGACTTGAACCCCAGACCCACCGGAGAGCAGGACCTGGCCCAACCCACTGTGCCCCGCAGGTTGTTGACAGCAACCAAAGCAATCAAAGTGGGTTAAATATGCTTACAGAGTCCCTATTCACTCACTGCCTGTGTATAATGGACACGCAATTAGGTGCAAATTGATGATTCCCTCCCACCCCGGTGTGCTCAAGGTGTGAATCATCAGAGTTCTTCCACTCACCTGTCTGAAACCTGTCCAGAAAGCAGTGACCCCACCATCACGCCGCAGAAGAGGACCGAGGAAGCAAAGGGAGCTTTCCATGCATCCTCACACACCAAGCTCCACTGTGGGGAGGGGGGATGCAGAGAGCAGACCATGTCCATCAGCTCTACATTCTTCTTACATTCCAACGTGTACCCCTCCTGGGGTCAGTAGCCATAGAGAGCCCACCTACCTCAGTCACAGCAGTGGACGTGTATCTATCAGTGCTGAAGGTCCAGCCGTCCAGGCACCCCTCCGTCTCGTTCCAGTTCCAGAAGCTCTCCGTGGAGCGGTTCGCCGTTTGGTACCGTGTGCATCTGCTGAGCACTCTCTTTCCATGCACGAGCTCGTAGGGCACCGCAGCGTGGACACTCCCGTCAGCGTGTGGCGGCAGGGTGCAGTGATGCTGCGGCGTGGCGGACAGGAACACCATGGCCAGGCTCATGTAGCCGTGGGGCACGAAGGTAACGCTGAGCCAGAAGAAGATAGACCTCTGGAAGCTGCCCCATTCTCCCAAAAACAACGTGATTTCTTCAAAATTCCTCATTTTTTTCTCCATAAACAGTGTACTTGTCAGTATCCAAACTTCCACACAGACTCGAGAGGGAAGCCAAGAGGAACGCCGTCTGCACTGCTGTACATCTGCTGCCTTGGCAGGTCGCCTAGATCCTCTCGCTCTGCTAAAGTTTAAGCGGATCTTCTGAACACTGAGGTCGACTTTTGACCCGTTCTGTCCCCCTAGCTAGGAAAACGATGGAGATGAAAATGTCAGTTGAATATACGGAGGTGGAGCGCAGGACCATCGCGCTTCGAAATCCTCATCCGCAAAAGTCCTGGACAAAATGCCACGCACGAGCATCGCAGGAGAGACGCGGCACACTGAGCGTTCAGAGGAACAGAACTCCCAGAAGCACTGAGATCCGCGGTGTTTTATCAGGACCGGATGCCCACACCGAAGGGCGGAGACACAGCTGCACACGAAAGCGGGAACGAGGGCCCTGGAGAGCGCAGAAGACGCCCACAACATACACGCCCACCTTGCAATTCTCGGCAAGTTCTGCATGGGCCACAAGCTGCTAATTACACTGTTAAGTGTCCACACTGCAGGCTCCTCTTGCTGCCACATGAAGTCTTCGGATCCCGGTTCTGCTCCTCCTCCCGAATGCGGTTCTGTGCTCCACCGTGACACCGTGCTCTCCAGCCCTAGGACACAATGGCCCTTTTGTTTCTGCCCCCAGGAAAATTACTCGCCACGTGAGTGCCGTCTTTCTCCTCCAACACAGCAGTGGGGTGTTTTGGAAACACTAGGCCATGGGGGGTTGGCTTCTGTTTGAGTTTCCACACACACCCTGGTGGTACGAGAGACCACCCGTAGCTCATCCTTACCCAAACATGCATGTGTCCAGGGGGGATGTTGTTAATGGTACTAAATGCTGACCGTAAACCAGCCTGATCAGCCAAGCCCTTTTTAATGGAAAGAACGGGTCGGAACCAGTCAGAACTGTGGGGGGGGCTATATTACTTTCCAGTCAGTCTCTTCAATTAGCACCAGGGCTGGAAGATGGGTTTCAGATTAGGGGTTGGGTGTCCAATATTAAGAGCTTAATAAGCGGGTCAATGTTTGACAGATCTCTGTCTCGGTCGAGGACCGGCCCCGTTCACAGGTGATGTACTTGCAGAGTTTTGCACATACCCCTAGTCCTTTATTAGCTGTACTATCCTCTTAATTATTAGCTCCCCAACCACCAAATGGCCTTATCGTTATTAAATAATGGGACACGTTACATAATTTTACTCTGCAGGGGACTTATAGGACTTTAAAAATATCATCCTTAAGGAATAATTCCACAAACAAAGGGTTTTACGAGATATGGAAAGCCGTGAAAATTTAGACGTTAAATCAGTGTTGACACATTAGTGCAAGAAGTAAACATGTGAATTGGGCAACGCCTGCAAACAGCTGAACATTTTTAGGCAAACTAAATGTTTTGCTGTGATATGATCCTGCGGAGCCCCGGTATCCACCTCCAGCCTGAGAGCTGCAGATCTGTTCTGACACTAACCCCTGCAGGTGCTGAAGCTCACGCGCCGTGGTCTATGCAAACTCCAGGACAAGAGGTGTCCATAGGGACATTTCTTTGACTATATGGCCTCACAGGGCAATCACACACAGCCTCCACGATACACTGTAAAGGTGATTTAGAGTCACCAGTCACTGAACTGGATTTGAACCCATGTCTGAAGCCACAGCCCAGGAGCTCTGAGGAACCAGCATTGTTACAGCCAAGTGGGACATTTCCTTTAAGTGTGAACTGTAAAGAATCCACAGTCACTGCAGTTTATTATCCATATGAAAGTGAACAGTGAGCATATTCCACCCCAGATTGTGTAAAAAATGATTGACAGTCATGCAGTTATATAATGTTTATATTAAATACCACTAGAGGGATGGCAGGTGAGGCCTTGGTGTTCCACCCTGGTGGAGAGAACTTTGACAGGTGAAACACCTTAAACACGGGACAGGAAGGTGGTACTTGAAATCACTGCCTTTGCTGCACCAGTGGGTGTCGGCAGCATTCCCCCCCCCCCTCCCCCAACACGTCAGAACTTTGAGCAGACCGCCGAGTGCGGGACGCTGTTCGGCTCCGTATTCAGCTCTGCGTGGCGTCATGTGTAATGATACAGAGTAGCTGTAGTACTTAATGTACAGCTGGTGTAAAGAGTCTTTCGAACCTTACATATTCATACTCCAGCTCCGTATTGCTTCATACACGTTTCTAACAACTAGTATCTTCGTACCTTACACATGCTATTCTGTAGTGTGTGTGTGTGTGTATGTATATATATTTATATATTTTTTTCCCCTTTTAAAGAATCACATTTTGACAGTCAGGCAATTTTCTTATTATTTCTCTTTTATTTATACTTAATATTGGTATTCTTCCATCAAAAAAAAGCACATTTTTTCCAGAACTACTATTCAAGGTTTTTTTGTTGGACTTACTTTATCTAAAAGCTTAATGCTTCAACCTTATTTTCAAACAAAATGTTAAACACTATTACTTACAGTAGAATCTGACACAACATACAATGTAATTTAGATAACATTTAAATCTCGAATAAAACACAGAAACCAACCAGGGAATGTTGAAAGGCCACATGTAATGTATGCAGATTGATTATTTAGTGAAATATTGAAACATTAACCTGAACGACTGCTTCTCATTTGACCTCTTCGGCTGTCAAAGGACACAGTTCACCGTCTCCACCCGTGTGCTACACACAGAAGGACAGACTGACAGGTCTCATGGTCTAGTGCGCTTTAATGTCAACTCAAAGACATGTGCAACAAGAAGAGCTTGACATATTTCTACATTACGCATCAGAAGAGCTGAGCGCCCGCGAGCCGACGTGCCTCCTTCCTCACTCCTCTCCAGGAACCACAAGTCCACCCAGACCTGAAGCAGAGTTCATTTACTGAGCAGAGAAACGGAGCGGGATTCCTTTGTGCGCTTTCTGTCTATGCAGCTGCGATGGAGTCGCTGTCTGCCTGCTGTCCCTGAGGCTGCAGTGGACAGAGGACAAGGAGGCAAACAAAGTATTAGAGCACAAAGTTCAGTTAGAATCAAATGCAAATCAGTCCACAGACCCCAATAAGAACACTAACCATTGCTACCTCTGGGCTTCTGCTGATCCACTCACCAGGGGCCCAAAACTGAATGATTGCTGGTGCTTAGTTTTGGTTCCAATATAGAATAGGGAACTCCCTGTAGTCCTCAGAACTGCTGAATCCCTCCCACATTCAAAAAGGGTCTCCATAGATGAGTCCAACACCATCTGCTATGATTACGTATGTACTACTTCAATGTAATTTCTACAGGAGCTACTGGAGGGATGTGAACCAGCAACATGGTGGTGTCCATAATCCAGCTCTTTGCTGTTGATGCTCTTCTATTTCCTCTGAGTTGTGTGCCACTTTGGAGGAATGTTTCTGCTAACAGATAGAGGAAGTTCTTTCCCAAGGGCACCGCCTTATGGACAACAATAATTGCTATACACTACTTAAGAAAACTGTATCACCACATTATGCTTGGCTGAAAATTAAGTTGTGTCCAATGAAAACATACATTTTATGTTGTTGAATCTCTCCCTACATTTGAGAGACTTCAGATTTGCTTCCCCGATGCTGTAAGCGCTCGATAAATGTGTGATACATTTAATCATTTTTATAACAATTTGTTTAATAATAGAAAGAAACCCTACATGCAGCTACTTGTGTGATGTACACTGGTTTGTACTGTGGTACATAAATTGACTGTACTCAATCACTGTTCTGCATCTAAATCACTCCACTTGATGTGGTGGACTTTTTGTATTTTTCACCGAGATGCACGTCACATTGGAAAAAGCATCTGCTCAAGAAACAAATGTAAATGTAGCCAACATGCTAGCTTTGCCGCTGCTGTTATTTCAGCATTGTTAGGAGGAGGGACATGAGCAAACAGACGTGGCGAGAAATTCACGTTAGTTCTCCACTACACGGCCTCGAAAACTCATTCGCTGGAAAACACCACGGAAGATGACCGTGCACCACGAGTTTTTGCTGTGCAGAGTTACCGCCTTGACAGTCTATTCGGCGATGGGGGACAAAGCAAAGGGACAGTCCTGCCCATCTTTTGCCGGAGGACCTTTGAACTCCTACGCTGCGACACTGTGAGTATCAATGAGGGGTACGACCAACACCTGGCTCCACTCTCAATTCCAGAATTGGCTGGCCCATTAAAAGTTACCTTGATAAAAATACGGGAAGGTAGGAAACGACGCAGCAGCTGTCCACTGACAGCCGGCAGACGCAGCAGGTTGATGTTGAGCAGCGGCAGCATTTGGTACCCAGCCATCAGTGGGTAGAAGTTGTACAGCATGTCCTGCTCCGTGCCCGGAAGGATCCGCAGGCGCACCTGTCGAGGGATGGGACAGAGGTGACAGTTAAGAGAATCACTGGCTGCTGCTGTTCACTAAGGCTCTCACCCATTTCTGTCCTTCAATCGAATATAACAAACATCTCAAGAAGGTGCGATACATCTCCATGCAGACCATTATAGCCCCGAGGTCAAAGCCCCCCCCGAGCGCTCATGGTCTTGGGCACGTCAAACCTGCTTCAGCCCGGAGAACATGAAGGCATCGCTAGGCTCCACAGACATTTCCACCTCTTGCACGATGGCGGTGCGGTTCTGGATGTGGTACTTCACTGGCAGGGACTCCCGGACGCGGCCGAAGGACGGCAGGTCTTGAGGCCCAGAGGACAGCAGCCTGTTAGCTTGTGACACTTTCAAGAGCCAGGACGGCACGTCCCTTAAACAGGTGACCCAACATAAGGTGTAAAGGCCACAAAAGCTTGTCTGCATCTCACTCTAAGCTCGTCTTCATTAAAAAAGGTAAAAGAAGAATATCAGTGTTCATGTTGTGACAAACTAAGAAAGTCTAGTGCGTCTCGGCTCATTAAGGCCCGCCTTAAGGTGCGGAGGGAACGACTGGCTCTTCCACAGGTCTCCCCCTCCCCATCAAGCAGTACCTACCTGCGTGAACGTATAAAGGAATGGTCTCCACGGCAACATGGGGCAGTGTAATCACAGTATTAACCACTGGTATGGTTGCATTTGCAGATTTCCTGGCAAAAAAGTTGAGTATTTATAAGGCTACAGCAACTTTTACAAAAGGGAATGAAGTTGACAGGGAAGAGGCTTCGCCCACTTCAGCAGACCAACCTCTTCCAGGACATGACATATTGACCGGATGCCACTCCTGTGGTCCCGTGATGGACGGGAGGACACGTGAGGCAGAAGCACTCGCTTGCCGACTCGCCTGTCTGCAGGACCACTGTGGGACAAAATGCCAGAAATGCACATGATAAAAGGATACACCCTCCATGAGAAGCCACACCCCCAAACCAGAAGTCATGCCCGTACGTTACCTTCCTCCACCTGGGAAGCGGGCTGGTCGACGGCAGCCATCGTAGGAGCCAGCTGGAGCTCACTGGTCACCAGGTGTAGGGGCCAAGGGGACATGCTGAGGATGTCCGTCATGAGCAGGAAGGGGACGTCCACGAAGACATGCTCCAGGTGCTCGAACTGGCCAAAGGCAGGAAAACCAAAGACGCAAAGACTAGTTAGTAAGAGCTGCAGACAGATTTTGACATGAAAGAAAACTGAAGGGAGGGGGAAGTAGTGTCAAAAATCTTGATCGAACTACATGCCCCAGGGGTCCCTCTGTCCCTCAGCACTCAGTCAGGGAAGGACAGCAGATCAGAACAGCACATGTCTCGAGAAGAGACTGTTTGGAGGCGGGATTAAATGTCTGAGTGACTCAATTTGCAATGAGCAATAATAAGATGACTCCTCTTATATGTACTTTCTCAGAGACGAAACGAGATGTAGCGCATATCCCCAACAACCCCTTCAGCCATCACAAAACCATGTAAAATACTGACCTTTGTGGACACAAATTTCACAGCAACTTCAAAGGGAACAACGGTTTCTATGGTAACAGTTTCATCCTGAACGGGGGAAAGAGAGGGGTGGGGGGAATCAGACCAAACAAAGACAGGAAGCATGCGCAGGTAATTGTCAGATGTGGAGGAAGTAAACATGCTCACTTTGTGACACTTGCAGACGATGTCTCTGCCCTCAATACACGTGTCCACTGTGTAGGCCACGTGGACGAGGAAAATCCTCGGCCCGGTGGTGGAACAGCGGATGGACAGAGGCTTCTCCATCTATTGGAATCAGAGAGAATGAGATGCCAAAGTTGAGAAAGGTAACGGTACGCGGGTCGACTGGACCTCGGGGATACAGTGCCTCACCTTCTCCTGTGGCTGCAGGTCACCCATGGGGATGTCAGGGAGGAGGGCTCGGTGGGAGTCGTCGCACATCTTGGAGCCGTCCAGAGTGACGTGGGTCGTGTGACTGAGGTTGGCATCCTGACCTGCAGAAAGGAGGACACTCGATCTCTACTGTGTCCACCTGGTGAAGTTCACACAACAAGCGTCTGAGGGAATTCATGAAAGCGTGAAGATTTCTGCACAAAGACGAGGGTGGGGGGAACCACCTGGTTTGAGGCCGGCTGTCAGCTTGAGGTCTCGGGCCACTATGTCCTCATGCGACTGGATGGTCACCATCATGCAGTACATCTCGTTGTTCAGGGCCGGCGGCTCATGGTGCAGCTGGACGGAGATCCTGGGGACTCGTGAGATGATCCTGCAGAAGAACAAGTGTCACTAAAACATCTGCATCCAGCTGTGGAATCTAACGCTTTCCATGAAAGAGTCCTGGGTGCAAGTGGTACAAGTTTGCAGCCAATGGCTCAAACTGGGAACATCACTTCAGGGACTGAGGTTCCACTCACATGGTGCTGGCCTGGATGGACACTGTGTCCCAATCCACCTCGTTCTCTGGGAGACGCCCGCGCCTTTTGAAGGACCGCGTGGCCTGCAAGGCCTCATGGGAGGACGCCGCGTCACCCCCTCCTCCCCGCCAGTTGAGGAAGATGCAGCGACCATTCTCACTTCCCAGCATCAGGTCCACACCGGTTATCTGTCCCACATGCACAGAGAGGGAAAGGTGATATTCCAGTCAGCAGGAAGAGCCATTTCCTTTAGCAGCATTGTGTTGCGTCATCTTCATCCTCTCACCTCGATCTTCTTGCCCACGTCCTCGGGGCGGGCCACAAACCTGAAGGAGTACCGGTGTGTGCGGCCAGGGACCAGACACATGTCCTCCTGGGCGGGGGCCTGTCCTAAGCTGTCCACCACGCAGTACTGATTGTAGTCCTGCAGCGCAAAGACAAGGGACTGAACAGCTGGCCTCATGTGGACAGTGAAGAGCCCCAGCCAGAGATTGCGTTCTCCAGCAGTCCTAATTCTCTTTTGTACCCACAGTTCCTTTACAGAGATTTTACCATGGTACTGCTAACCCACAAGCTTTGTACCTTTCATTTTAATCACAGCAAACACAATTGTTAATCATTCAGCCTGACTGGGCAGCGATCAATGTGGGGGGCAGGGGGGATTTGGGGGTGGAGTTAGGGATGTGGGTGGGGCTCTGCAGTGGGAGCTGGTCCAGCCCACCTGATTGCTTAGACTGACGCACAGCTTGGAGAAGCGCACGGGGTGAGGGCTGTCAGTGAGCAGGAAGACGTGCAGCTGAACGGGAACATCGAGGTGGAAGCTGGGGTGGAGGAACCTGGCCTTGCACTGCACTGTTTTGGGGTGGGAAGAGACACACCAGTTACATACTGCACAGCAATATGGACAGCAGCTGATGGCCAACCAGCTCTCTCGGTGCTGCTTACCAAAGGGCACACTGTCCTGTACCTCCAAGATGAGGTCTTCTCCAGAGGCCTGGGACCCTCGCTCGTTCCACAGCGCTTGAGCAGCTTTCACCGCAGACGGGTCGCAGTCTGGCTCCGCCTCTGGGGGCTCATTCTGAGCGGAAAATGAGCACCGTCAGCCCTGCCCAGTACGTCACTGCCATGCCCACCCAACGTGTCTTTGCTGATGTCTCTGATCACCTTGAGGACTTTCGCCACGTTCTTCTGAATCCTGGACTTCTGGTCCTCTCTCAGCATGGAGGCTACGATACAAAAGAGACGCCCAATAAAGCACTTGTGACACACTGACATGCTGTGTCCTGAGCCCGACGGGGGGGGACTGTGGGAACCAGAAAGCTGAGCGCCACCTACCTCTGCCCACCAGCTCCATGGAGTACGATACGTAGTCCTTCACCTGGGCCATCAGATAGGAGCAGCGGAGCGCTGTGCCGAGGATGGAGGTCAGGAGGCCCCACCAGCGCTCCGTGCGGTAGTCACACATCACGTAGTCGAGGAGCCTGCGAGGTGCGCGTGCACACACACACAGACAAAAATCACGCAGCTGTCTGCAAAATCAACAGTCAATAGTTGTATTCCACCGCACTACATGAGCCACGAGATATGTGCAGGGCGTCAGAAGCAGTGAGTGCTGTGCTACGTACTTTAGAGCTTTGGCGTAGTCCTTAGTGTGGTAGTACTCCTCTCCCATCTGCACCACTGCAAAGAGGCACAGAGTGTCTTAACCACAGCGTGCGTGCGTGCGAGATAACTGAGCGCACACAAGAGTGTGCGCGTGTGTATGAGGAGTCAGTAAATGCGAAGTGCAGCTTTTTTTAAGGCTTTATTTCAGGCATGACTGGTAGTACCCTCTTTGTGCGTGTGTGTGCGTGCGCGCGAAACTCACTGAGGCGGCTCTTCATGCGGGGACACTTGTACTTCTTGAACTGGGCGACTGCATTGCTGAGCAGAGCGATTATGAGCTCCTGGGATACGAGTTTGAAACAGGTTGAGACTCAGGTGGACGCAGAGTTTTACAAAAAAAGTTACTGAAACATCTGTGTGTGTGTCCACTGACTGCTCAGTGTAAGTAAAATAAATGGTAACTACTCCTTCACGTGACCCTTCAGCATGAGTTACAGTGTGAGGTTCGCACACTAAGCACTGATCTTCCCATTTATACAGCAGGGTAATTTTTACTCTTATCAGTGCAGGGTGAGAACCTTGCTCAAGGGCACTACAGCAGGAGGAGGCATTCGAACCCAGGTCTTTAAAGAAGGTGACAGCTCTAACCACTGTGCCACCTGCTGGCCCGACACTGATGCGACACACTGTACTCACAGAATGAGGCACCTCCTTCTCCCGGCCCTGCAGCGCCAGGATGCCCCCCTTTTCCTTCTCCGGGTCCGGTGGGTCGATACCTGCATGCGTCACGTTGGAACACACATCACACCTCTGAGCACCGCAGTAGCGACAACAGGGACCCTTGAACACATGAATCCCCACACACTTACGGTGAAGTAGTTGGTCCTCGATTTCTGCTGGGCATCCTGTTATCCTTATTATATGATAATCAAGTTGTAAATTTTTGTCGTGAAAATAATAGTGTATCATGAAAATACAACACTGCACTGTATCTTTCTAGATGAGAGATGTGTGAAATTGGTGGAGAAACATATCAAAGCCATATTCTAAAACACTGAATTCATGCATGTTAACCATTTAGAAATATCTTTATGGTTTATATAGTAGAGGATGAGAGGATTTGCGACTTATGACACAGTCAACTTTTGGTCATTGGAACAGAACTCTGGCATAAGGCAAGGACCACCTGTACTCTTACTTTTTCATTCCAGATGAAAGTGTGTGGCGAGTCACTCACTCTGATGTCCTTGCCTCCAGGCCCGCTGTCCGTAGAAGTCAAGGATGCCGGTGGGCGTTTCCAGGGGGTCCGGGGCGGGGTAGCCAAGGTTCGCCTGTAGCGCACGGCAAGCATCAAAGGGTTGCGTGTCAACACCGCATTCCTTCACAAATAGAGGAGTTCATTAGAAAAAGCTCCACCTACCTCTGGTCCTCC
The DNA here is from genome assembly GCF_900964775.1 of Scleropages formosus. Classification (NCBI taxonomy): domain Eukaryota; kingdom Metazoa; phylum Chordata; class Actinopteri; order Osteoglossiformes; family Osteoglossidae; genus Scleropages; species Scleropages formosus. The sequence goes on from NC_041821.1 coordinate 2,752,101, forward strand.
ACAGAGCTGAAACGCCAGACGCTTGCGCTCCTGGGCGTAGTGCGCCGCCTGCTGGTAGTAGAAACCTGGGTTCTGGGTCTGGATGGCCGTGAGCCCCAGTTTGATGGCCTCGTCGAAGAGGTCACCGAAGTACTGGAACCTGGAGGTGCGGAGCGCGACTCAATCAGGCTCGACCTCGGAGCACGACAACAAGTCCCTCGCACACCGCGCACCTCATTCCAGACATCTACAAACACGGGCATCTTGTACCATGAACAACTGCATGCCCAGTTTTTGTAGATAAGAACATTTTTCCAGTTTATTTACTATGAAACTACATTTTGGTTACTTTTACATGTCCTAAAATTTCTGTCTGCAGTGGAGTGTTTACCCCCGAGCCAACAGATGGGAGTTAAAAAAAAAAAAAAAAAAACCCAACAGAACAGTAGTATGGCACTGCTATCAAACTCATTTTCAATGTTTACAGCTCTTGTCTGGTGTTGCTGAGGGCTGTTGATCAGCAACAAGAGGAATCTTGCCTGTATTTATGTGATAAATTGGTCAACAAACTGGACTGAATAGGCATTTATGGAGGTATCATGTATGATCTCCACTGAGCTACAACAAAAATCAATGTAAATAAAGATACAAACATAAAACAAAGTGTTTTATTTATTATAGCCATATGCAAGAGTTTTAGGGAACCTACCTGGTGAATAAATTGAGGAATGTCTGCATTATTATGCGTTTCCTGATTGTGACTCAGAAGTAAAAGTGACTTTTGAGTTACAAACAAAGCGAGTTATGAACAGACTGAGAAGTGTGTGTGTGTGTGTGTGTGTGTGTGTGTATGTGCACGCGCACGCGTGCTGTGTTTTGAGGGATGGCGCTGCTCACTGTTTGGACATCCAGGCGGCATGCTCAAAGGCCAGTTCGGCACTGCCAATCTTCTTTTTGCACAGGTCAATGTGCTTCCTGAACTGAGCGATGGCATCCAGGGGGGTGTTGTGCTGGAAACAGAGGCGGCAGATCTGACAAAAACAGGTGACCATCAGTTTAACGGCAGTCGTCCTCATCGCTGCAGTCATCGTTCTCCCCCTACAGTTATATGTCATATCACTGCATTACACACGTCACTTTGACCAAGAACTGCTTTTTTGTTCACCTTGTAGTTAATGAACCCTGCCATGGTCTTAATCTCCAGGATGTTGGTCTCGTGGGTGCGGAGTTCGTGGATGAGGCTGTACGCTGCTCTGTAGTACCTGCGCCAAATGTGGAACGCATGAGGACCGCAGAAAGGCTGAGGAGCAGTGGCAGGGAAACGGACACCTCGCATGCGCCAAGGCGCGCGCACGCGAGGGGCAGTCGCCCGCAACCTTACTTGAGCGCGTTCTGTGTATCCTGCTTGAGCTCGCTGAAGAATGCTGTCTTGAACTGGTGTCTCACGAAGAGCAGCTGCAACAAAGGTCACGCAGGGGTCACGCTGACAAACGGAGATTAATTAAAATGGTTAATTAACGGACAACACAAAAGAGAGCGAAGCGGCCCACCTGGTGCGTGGTCTTGTTAAGGAACTCCTTGTGGCTCTTCACCCTCCGGATCTCCGTGTAGTAGTAGGTCTGGGCGTGCTCGTAGAAGGCATTCTCAAGCCTGTGCCGAGAGCGCACACCATAGCATCAGCAATCAGCGGTCATGGCCCGATTAAGGCACCGTGGGCTGGGCGGGGCCTCGCTCACCTGATGATGTAGCCCACCAGGTGGTCCGTATGGGGCAAGACGAAGAGGGACTTCCCTGACAGGTCGCAGGCGTTGCACAAGGCTGCCGCCCGTTCTGAGGCCATGACATCCTCACCTTCAGGCAGAAGAGCAAGTACACAGATAAGGAAACAAGCTCACACATACAAACACTGACAGTCAAAATGAGCAGCAGCAAACACCACTACCACTGATTGTTTTCTGAGGGGGCGTGGTCTGTTCGCATTGTATTTAAATAAGTTACCACCTGACCAACGAAAGCATCCCCTTTCTGTGCCACCGACCGTCTCCGTAAGTCAATAACGGCCAACGATCAACCCGAAACCACGTGACACTCGACCGTGTCTGCGGTTTAGGTGCGCGTCATCACAGAGCTCAACGTTACAACAAACGTTCAGCTGCAGAAGTGGTGTAACACACCAGGGTGCTGCAGTTTGTTTACCTGGAGGAAGAGGCGTTTTCTTCTGAATTAACACCACAGCAACCTTGGTGTTTCTTCCTTGCAGACTGGTTCTACGACAGAAACAGTATCGTCATCAGCGTCAGGAGGTCAGTCTATTTGCACGCGTGTGTGTGGAGGTCCGCAGGGGTACCTGACGATCTCCACCTTGGTGGCACACTCAGACTGCTTCTCCTTCCACTGTGGCTCGTCCCAGTCGAGCTCGTAGAACAGAACCACGAGCGCCGGCACCAGGTTCAGGTGCTTGTTCATCCAGCCCGTCTTCAGGATGCCCTTGGGGATGTACCACTCGTACGAGGTCCTCTACAGACACACACAGACACAGATCACGAGCACCAGCCCACCACAGCCCCACACACAGCCCATCGGCCTCTCCTCCTCCTCGACCCCCCGGCCCGGCCGCTGCCTCGCTCTGCCCACCTTGGTCCGGCACTTGGGGTACTCGTGGTCCCCCGGGAGCACCTTGAAGGAGATGGGCACCCTGTCGGCCCTCCTGTTGGCGCAGAACGCGTCCCAGATGGCGCGGTGCACCGCGTTGTACACCACGTCCAGGCCCGTGAGGGCCACGAACGCCATGGGCCGGCAGCACAGCTCCGGGGGCAGGTCCCACTGCGCGGGGCTCATCGCTTCGGGCTCAGACAGAGCGCTGAACGGAGACGAAACGCGGCCCTCGGTGAGCTGCACTTACTCACGGAGTGTCAGTGACCGCAACCCGCCGCTGCAGTTGCTGCCGCCACAGCCGTCGTCCGCTCTATTTACATCCACAGCTGAGGTCGGCTCGAGAGCGCTCTAACTCACCTACTTCCCCTTCACTGGCGGAACAGGAAGCTGAACTTGGTTGATTGACATGACCGTGGGCCAATCCAGGCGCAAGAGAGAGACGGGTCGCCAATCATATTTCAGCCTAATGCCTCGAAAGAGACGGAAACCAATCCAGCTACGCGTTCATATTTTAGGGAAAAATACAGCGCTTTGTGGAGCTACAACTGAGAAAGTTCTCGTCGTTCAAACAAATTAGACAAAAACTCGTAATAACAGGTGCGGAGCGAATTTTTACTAGGTTTATACTTCAAGACTGAATGTGGGATTTATTCAGTAGCTAGTTGGAAAGTTATAAACAACAGTTATGATCTGTATTACTAGTTCAACTCGGTTCTTTTGACTGATTAGTGTTTCTATATGAATATGTACATTTTACATTTATAATGATCACTTAGCAGATACTTTTCTCCAAAGCGACTTCCAAATGAACTCTATGTAGCGTTAACAGCCCACACACCTTATTCACCGCGGTGAAGTCACACACACTGCTAGATACACTACTGGGTCACTCACCCGTGTATAAATATATTAAGTACTTTGGCATAACTGACTGGCGTAAAAGTATTTATTTTTACGTAGTTGATTATATAATCATTGCCACGCTCTTTCTTAAACAGTCAAAATGCATTCTGGGAATGAGCCCCGTTCTGTAGAGTGCGCGTGGGCGCACCACCTGCGTTACTATGGCAATGACGAAAGCGATTCGCAGTCACCAGGCTCAGTCCACAGCGAACGTCTTAGCCTTGGTCAAGGCCGCGGTGACGCGCGAACCAGAGACGGGCGTTCAAGCCGAGCACTTTCTGCCGCCGGTCCGGGGACTTTCCCCTAGGCATGAGACTGAGAAACCAAGTTCTCCGCGCGTAGCCTAGTGTGCAGGTTTTCAGAATGCTACGTAATCATTCTGCGACACTTCGCCTATAAACCACGAAACATAGCCTGAAAACCGGATTACGGTGAGAAATTAAAAACTAAAACCACATCGGTTACTGGTTCCTTATTACATTGCTGAAACGTTGTTATCATTCTTAAATGATGAAAAATGAACACGTTTTGTCGCCACAAAAACGTCTGAACGGAGCACAGCGCTGGGAGTTTTTTCTCCTTGAATAAATTATGCAAACGAGGCACGAAGATTCTGTAATACTTACTGTATTACTACCTCAAAACACAGCAATGTTCAGCGGGCTTCAACGGCATCACTTACGGAAGAATAAAACAATTCCAAACTTCCCATATTACGGCCGTACAACAGTATAAATATTATTTTTAAAGTAAGTGTGCCAAACAATGGTGAGAAATGCTCAGTGAGGGACCGACTGTACATTCATTCAACAGTCGATTAAAAGTAATTTATATTTTAAAGTCTTAATGCGCATATCCACACAAAAAACCCATTTATACATGCTGCGCTTCTGCACGTGCCACGTAATTACAGTAAAAAGTTTATAATATAGTCGTCGTCTCGCAGCATCTAGAGATGTTTCATTATTTATGTCCACTTTTTGAAGTCATCAGTTTCGCTTAATCTGAGTCTCAAACCTTCTTCAGTGTGACCGTTTTTTTTTCAATACCATGAGAAGAAAATAAAACTTCCAATATTCCACATCACAGACATAAAATAACATCCTCACATTGCATTTTAAAACCATCTCTCAACATAAACATGAGGTTATTCACTTCTCCAAACATGTTGGAACACTGATACAAAAAGTAATAAACATCAGAATTTAAAAGCAAATATATACCCATTATGACAAAAGTAACCTGGGACTTTAAAACCCTTCACCAAAAAAGTGGTTTAAATACAAAGTTTAAAACGTGTACCACACCCACAAGAGAAGTACCCAAGCACCCATGCCAGAACTGCCACATTCTGATTTAGCTCCGCCATTAAAAACCATAAACATTAAACATTCATACAAAACACATATAAAAATAAAACATTTTAAAATCTAAAATACTATAAAATCTACAAATTAAAATCAATTATTCAAACCGTTTTTCTAAACAAAAATCTCCATCCTCCACAGCTGTCAGGTGGGACTCTTCTCCCGACCCTGACGAACTGAATCTAGGGGGTGACCCCACCCGAGACAAGCCAATAACTAATAAGCCCGAATGATCGGGTACCACTATGGAGGAGGGAGCATCTTCTCAGCCCTTTTGAGGGGTTGCAGTCAAGACCGGCACCCCCAGTGTAGTACCGGAGATCAACCCAGCCTTCCTCCTGCGCCTTTTCTCCTTCCTGGCCATTCCCACAAAGTCCCATAAAGTGTCTGAATGACCAGGTGTGTCCCTCTCCTCCTTGGCTCGGGACCCCTCAGAAGTGCCCAGTGAAGAAGGAGACCGTGCCACGCTGGCCCTGGACAACCGCTCTCTTACCTCAGCACCCACCGCTGTTCCCAGCTGCTCTGCAGCACCGCCAGATGAAGGCTGGGCTTTCACACTGTGCCCCTTCGGCACTGCTTCTGCCCGCACCACCCTGGCATAGGTTGGCTTGAGCTGCGGGCAGCTGCGGGAGAGATGATCTTCCCCCCTGTATTGGGTACAGCGGCGTGGGCCTACGCAGTTCTTGGCCAGGTGGCCGATCTCCAAACATCGCTGGCACTTCATTGTCTTGCATAATTTCCCAGTGTGTCCCTGACCCAGACACAAATGGCAGGAGGCAGGCTGACCAGGATAAAATAGGTAGCCTCTTGCCTTACCCAAGGTGAAATATGCAGGCGGGTGCCTGTAACCGGCCATCCCCGCAGGGTCGGGACGCAGGCGGACTAAAAAGTGTCTCCGTCCAGTCCAGATGCCCAGAAGGTCCCGGTCTTCCTCATGTCCGGGAAGACGTCAGTAAAATCCCCCAGGAAGGCCGCCACGACATCTGCCGACACAAAGGGGTCGAAGGCGTGGACAGTCACAACTCTTCTATCTGTCCTCCAGAGTGGCTCAATGGAGTAGGGGAGCAGCTTAGAATGCATTGCACTCACTCTACACGTCTCCAACACCCTCCGATAACAATCGTCGGTTGCCAGTGTGACGTCGAAAAAGGACAACGGCCCATTTCAAGTCCCAGGACTCTGAAGATGATCTCACGAACGAATGAAATCCGATAACGCTGTCCCGGTTCCTCCAGTGGAAGCGGATGATATTCTTCAATGCCTGCATCCTTCCAGCCATCGTCCTTACCGCCAGCAATGATCTCTCGTTCTCCCCAGGGGCCGCCGACATCTTCAAGGAAAACCCTACTCTGGACAATCTGTTACAGAACGGCTAAAAACAAAATCTCTGCGTCACCCTGCGGGGACGGCGGACAAGCCACCCGAAACCCTGTACCTTAGGCTTAGCAGGCTACCCAAAAAGAAAATAAAACTCCTACAAGGGAGCAGAGCTTTGCCTCAGGAAAGGTGCGGACATGCCACACATAGTCCTGAATACGGCTCCACTCTGCCCCCGCTAAAATCTCCGGTACTACACTTTTATCTTAGCCAAAAGGCCAAGAAGCGAGCCTTCAGTGTGACCGTATACATTTACAATTTGTGTGCTTAAGTTTCCATTTTATTTTATCATAAATGATGACAGTCCTTTTTTCTCAGAGTACATTCATTCTCGCCCTACCGGTTTAACACCTGTTAAAAATATTTAGTGTTTTAGTTAAAAAAAAAAGAAATGATAATCACAGTCGTAAGCCGCATTTCCTGGTCAAGGTCACAGTAGTCCGGATCCTATCCCAGAATCACGAGGCTCTAGGCTAGGAGGGAAATACCCTGGATGGCACGCCAGTCCATCGCACGAGATGTAAAAATCCTAATCAAAGACTGTTAAAATAAATAAAATGTTGTTATTGTCCCATTTCTAAAGAGAACTGCTGCTAACACTTATCTGACACTTTTCTCCAAAGTGACACAACTATTAGCCCATTTATACAGCCTTGTGCGACAGGCAGGGACTCGCGCCATTCAACAAGTTTTACACTGAATAACTTTTACATTGAATCAGTTACAGTTTGCCACGGTGTTGTCCCGCTTTTCTAACAGCTAAATCATTTATAATTCGCTCAACGGAGCGTCGCTATGGAGACAATGGGTGTCACTCAGTGCGGTAACTCATGGTCATACGCACAGCCTAAATGTATTTATACTGTTTCATGTAGTTAAAGTGAAAATTGGGTAAGAAAACAATAGAATTCAAAGTAAAAACATTTAAGAACTACACCAACATTATGTTGATTTTAACGTTATTGATACAGGTTCACAAATACTAATTACCGCAATATTGTAGCTAAAACAGCAGAAAATGTGACAAAATCAGCGACTATAAAAAACAGCGGCGGCGACGAAAAGCGGCGCCTGTTTGTTGCACGTGGAGACGAAACCACGTGATCTGAAGCGTCACTGTAACTGTAATTGTATTGTAATTGGGTAATAAGGGGATAATAATGAGACACCTGAGCAGAACGCGTTGGAAGGTTCGAAAAGTAAATGAGCAGAGTTTTACCCTTGTAGGAATATTGATACATGTAAACTGGGATTTATTACGAAAAATGTTTTTGCTCTTATAGACAGGATGGATATTTTTATACAAAATAATACATTTCTGCTGAAACACTACACACAAATTTTACAGACAATCATTTTGGTGTCACCCCCTCTGGTGTCACCTGATGCGCTCCGCACCCCCCACACCCCTAGTGACGCCACTGAGTGGTCGGACCTCCAGCATATTGGACCTGCCATCGCGGCACACCCCTCCTCCCCCGTAAATAAGTGGAATAAGCCCCTCCCCTCGGACCCCCTGTAAAGAGCGCTTGGCGGGAAAAGTTGCCCTGCGCGCGCTGGCGACAGGGGCCATTTGAAATACGGCGGCGATCGCACGTGTGAACAGAAAACATTTGTGTCAAATGTAGAGGAAAGAGACGGAGGCGTTTAAGTTTAGGTTACATAAATCCTACATCTAATGCAGTATTCCCTGTTTTTTCCCCAATAACTAAGTGTAATGAAGTATTAAAGGCACAAATAAATACCTCCAGAGGACACACAAGAACTGAAATATCACGGCAGCAAAACCACCACTTTAAACAGGCAACAGAACAGGATCCCATCCCTAAATGTAGTGAATGATCCTCCACGATTCAGAGAACAAAACATTCTTTCTCCAAATCAACAGCCCCCGCCAAAAAAAAAAATCACACCCTACTCATTAGCTATTTCCATAAAATACACACCAGGCAGTTTAGTGCCCTGCAAAGGTGGCCTTTTCACGTTGTGATGCTGCCGAGATGCTTATGATGGTAATGATGGGGGAAACGGACAAGAGTTCCATTTAGGGACTGGGCTAAAAAATAGGCCTTTAGTGTAAATGTTACCCCCCCCAACTTTATTAAAGCCAGTGTATCATTTAAAACAAACATTTACATTTATTCATTTAGCTGAAGCTTTTCTCCGAAGTGACTTACAACTATTTACCAGAGTGTAACACACAACTCCTGGGGTGCCGACACACCTTGGATGTCTTTTTTCCGTTTCACACACTAAATGTAAGCAAAGAAAGGAAGCCATCCGATAAAATTAGAGAGGAAAATGAACAGATTGAGTGAAAATGTATTCTAGCGGAAAGTGACAGCAGGAGCGGGGAGCCCGTTAAGGAGCCGAGAAGCGTCCGGAATAAGAGCTGCACGAGTAAGTGACCCACTCCTGACTCCATTACTCTCGATCAGGGCTGCAAGGACATCACAGCCGTCTTCTGCAATGAAGCCACAATTTCACTTTCCTCTTTCATAACTGCTTTGTGCCAAACCTCGGCAGGTTCCCTGTTGGCAGCAATTTCCCAGCAGCTTCCTCATTTTCTATCAGATTTGTGCAGTTTGCGCAGTTGGACAGTAGGGGGCAGAGTGGTCGTGGGCTTCCTGCTGCACGCCAACTATGGAAAATGAAATGGGGGCCCGCTTTTGAAAGCCAACTCTAATAGCAGCAATTTCTATGCGATCCAAACGCAACGCAGCTCAAACGAGAGGTCGTGACCCCACTGAGACATGTATAACTGCAGACAAGTTTTATTTACAAAACTCTTTTTTTGGCCTTGCCTGAAAGAAAACACTTTTGTTCATACCTCTAGGTTTACCGCAATCTTGAGCTCAGTGCTTTTAACTGACCTAAAAAAAAAGCCTTATATGATTTTAAACAACCAAGACAGAATAACAAAAACATGAAAATGTCTCACCACGACCCCCCTTGGGACAAGTGGCTTCAGCCAATGTGTGTACATACATTTATGTGATGCTTTTCTCCAAAGTGACTTACAGTATTAGTCTATCTACAATTATTTACCCATTTATAGAGCTGGGTAATGTTACTGGAGCCATTTTAGGGTAAATACTTTACTCAGGGGTATTAGAGCTGGGGGTGGGAATAGAGCCTCCAACCTTTGGGTCTAAAGGCAACAGCTCTAACCACTACACTACCAGCTGTCCCCGTATTAACTCGACAGTGACATTTTAACTGTCTTTAGACTTGTTAGACTAAATTTGCTATATTATAACATTTATTACTTTACTGGTAATGCAAATCAATCCAAGCTGACTACAATACTATGGCTACAGTGTTCTGGTCCAAACATATTTGGGGCCAAATTCCAAAAAAATATTTGGTTCATTTGGTACCAGTGAAACCCAAGCTGTTGATCAGGACCTCCCCCGTGGAAACTATCTGCAGAAACCCAGGTTCAGCATGCGGCAAAGGCCACTACTTGGTCCCTTTCCCCTTCCTGTAACACAGCCTATTCAGATGCTAACAAGTATTTCTAATGGGAAGTGGAAGTATTTAACAAGGGGGGGGGGGGGGGGGAACTGTAGTCAGAATCACTTAAGAGTATGAGTTGGTGTTGCTACTTTGAGAGCACCCTGAATGTTGGTAATTATTGTTTCTGTAGCTGACACCTTTGAATCACTCAACCCTGTTATAAAACAGACGAGAAGAAGCTGGAACAGGTTAACAAACACTGGGAATTTAATCGCATTATAGACATTATGATTACAGGAATATGGACAGAGTGTACCTTAAGAGTATTTGAACCATTAAAAGTCATCAGAATTTTAAAAACAGTTCTGAATGACAGCCCAAGGTTCAGAATATCAAAACAGGGAAAAGGTGGCAAAAGGAGTGGCACCAGGATTTGATACCAAATCTGGTCCTACTCTAAGTTCTCTACAAACGTAGAGCCAAAAAAAAAAAAAAAAAGTCATTCTACCTTTAATGAGTAAACTTTTTTTTTAAAAAAAAAAAAACACAACTGTACATAAAGAAAACATAAATAAGGCAAATAAATAAATGAAAATAAATGGAAAGAACAATGGTCTGTTAAGGCCTCTACATACATTATACAAATCAAGCACAGTGAAAAAGCAAGAAAAACCTTCATTTCATTATTGTGTGCTAAATACTCTTTTAAAAAAGACAGATTGCTTTAAGAGAGGTGTGTGAAGTCTGGCAGAAGGTGTTCATTGCGTTGGACCTGACTGGCACCCCCTCGGCGGTGGCAGATGCTCATGTGGGGAGATGTGCGCTGCACGTCGTGCAAACGGAGCGTCTGCGAGCATTTGGACCAGGGTTTAACAGGACTGTCGGTGCTGATGAGGTGCATGACATCTTGCAGGAACGACACAGGGCTGACTTTGAAAAAACACACCCGTTGGTCCATTCGGAAAATAAACTGCTTGTTCTGTAGCTTTTTGTGCTTCCAGGTTGCCCAGCACAGTAAAATCAAATGTTGGATGGATCAGCTACTACAAGTGAACAACAATAAAAACATTTTAAATTAATTGTGCTACAACACTGGCTAATCTGTGCCAACAAAGAGGGCTGCTCCACATATGTGTGTATAACTTGAGAGATTCACAAGACTTTTACAAATATTTATACAGTTCAAACCAATGCTTTGATCTCTGTGATACTGTGATGGTGGGGGGGGTGTCCTTCACTCCATGACCAATGTGTGCTGTGCCAGTGAACGTACGGTCCGTCTGCCAAAGATGGCCATTCAAAAAAAGATCTGCAAGTCTGTTCACATTGTTATATTTTACTCTGAAAAAACACTTTGAGGAATTTTACTACAGAAGAGGGAAAGAACAGGGTCTGGAACATGCTCAGCTACACGGGAGATAAGTTTCCACAACTGTGAATAAACAGAACTTTTGCATCGATAGGAAAAAATTTAGATTTCAGTTAATGGGACTTGTGGTGATGTGGTGGGGTATTACAATGGTGAAGACAGAATACTGAGTACAGCTGCTTATCTAAAATGTGCAATGTGTCCAAAAAGACCGAAGGATGCAGAGATCAGTGCAGTAACGACAAAAAAAAAGCATAACAAAACATACATTCGAAAGATTTGTCTTGTTTTGATTGACAGGTAGGGATGAAGACGCAGAGCCAAGCGCTGGACAGGATTTCAACAAGGCAGGGCGGTGCTACGGAACCCCTGCTCCCTCATTCACTCACTCATTCATTCATTCCCTCATTCACTTGCTCACAATGTACACACACTGTGGATGCTGAGCCAGAGCGCAGTGTGTGCGCGCGCGCACTCCAGCAGGGGGAGCCATGAGAGCGCAGCAGCAGCCACTGTCCTGCTTTGTTCCGCACATTCCAACTTTACAGAATAATGGGCGCCACATTTTCTCAAACTGTACAGATGCATCGTTAGCAAACATGCACCACAATTACTACTTTGGTTTTCTCAAAAAGAAAGCCTTTTTTTACATCATGATATTCCATTACAACTTATTATACAAATACTTCTATGGTGTAAAACTATTGTATTCTTTTTTTGTTCGATGTATTCAAAGAAATGCTCTGTCTTAAAAATACACTGCTATCAAGTTGGGAAAAATACTTTTGATATTTGCTATGAAAAACACGATCATACGTCGTCTGCTGGTAGTGCTGGTATATGTATCTTTGCTCGCGTGAAATAGGCCATCTTCTCCCTGAAGAGAAAAAAATGACAGCAGGAAGTGAGAACGCACATGCTCCTTTAATGTCACATGCAAATCTCCACAACAGAAGACCCCACAGATTCCCCCCAACTTACCAAATGAGCAAATGAAATATCACAAGAAGCGACCACAACAAACAATGCTGATAAAAATAATCGGAGGCAAGGTGGTGGAGGGTAGGGATGCATGTGGGATAAAGCACTTGGGTACGCCGCGGTACATTATTATTTCCAAAGAAGTCATCCGAGCGATGAGTCTAATCCTCTCGGCAGCACCTTGGAGAACTCGACGAGGCCCCAATAGCCCTGAAAACGGCAAAGCCTGTCCCCCTGCGCCAGTCAAAGCAAATCCCACTTTACCTGGGAAACGAGAGCTCAAGGGCCGCCAGAGCGAACCGTGGGCTGTGGCGTCGCGTCCTCGTTCCGCAGTGACATGGAAACACTGATATCAAGCGGCAGCCGACACGTGAAAGAGAAGCTTAATTTGTCACAGCATGCGAGTGTGGACAACGCCGTAGTAACTGGGGCATTTCACCTTGCTAAGGCTGAACAACATTTGTGAGAGGAGAGGGAGAAAAAAAACGGAGAGGAAAAAAAAAAAAAAAAAAAAAAAAACAGCATCCAGAGCTATGTTCTTTACTCCCATTAACGAAACGGCCTTGGAGGAGATGGGGCCCACGGTCAACGGTCAAGTCCTCGATTCTCCTACACGGATTAAGTGTATAAGTGTTCAGGGTGTGGTGGAACAGGCTAGGTTTTTTCTGGATCCGTGAGCTGTGAGGAACTGAAGGACTGAACCCTGAGGTGTGCAACATACACCTGTTGGCACTGAAAACCCAACAGCCACAGTCAGTGACACCGTGGTTAAAGCATTGCGCTACTGCCGAAAGGCAGCAGGTTTGGGAGAGCAGCCAGCGTGTTCCCCTCCGGTAAACGTGGCAGAGACACAAGCACAGCACGTCACGGGGTATCCGTCCAGACGGCTCACCTGAACGACTGCACCTGCACCGGCACCTTCTGGCTCTGCTCGCGGAGCCGGCACACATCCTTGGAGGCCTTTCTCATGAGCTTCTCAGCCTTCAGGTCCTGCTTCTGCTCTTCCTTTGACTGCTCCGCCTGCGTGAGGAAGTGTGCGTTAACACCGTGGAAGCAGGCAGCACCGACTCGACAGGCAAATGTGGGCAATGGGTTCTGTATTTATTAAGCCAATGAGGAAAACAAGGTGTGGTCTGACGAGCAAACACTAAGGGGGCTCGGTGTCACAGTACACAGGAAGAGACTGACAGGACATATATGCATCTGACAGAGTGAAGGGGAGAAGATACAATGATTGTCTGTGGCCTGACAGTAAGTGGGAGGAGACAAGTGGGTGTGGTCTGACACTGCCAGTCAGGGGGCAGGGCAATAGTGAGGGGGTGGGTCCGATGGTTCGGCCAGAAGATGCCAAATATTCAGAGGTCTTCCGAGCCACACTGACTTGCTTCTCGGCCTGCTGCAGGAGCCTGCGGAATCGCTCGTCCTCCAGCACGATGGCCGGCAGCTCCGTCTCTCCACGAGCTTTCAGTGCCTCCAGTCGTGCTTTCAGCTCTCGTAGCCGACGCAACTCCTCGTCCAGGCGACTCTGCCGAGTGCGGACAGCCTGGAGGTCCAGCTCCAGGTCCAGGGAGGTTCTGCCAGGGTGCTCTGCTGCGGACCGCTGCAGGGTGGGCTGCCGGATACTCTGTGTGGGGGGGAGGGGGTTGAACATGATATACATTGTACATTACAGTACAATGTTGACTGTGACAACAATCTAACACAAAGGATATTTGACTGTGTTCGGATTAAAGTGAAAGCACGCGGCCAGAGGAGCAGCACCGTTACTGGGACCACAAACTTGTGTTCCTTAGAGCAAGACATGATCTCAAGCCCAGATCGTGAACTACCACAGCTAGGGGTGCCTTCATCATGCCCTTATTTGGTGAAATGTGCACAACATTCAGCACCTTGACTCTCAAAATAATATCCTGCACACAAGACTGATTAACAAAAACAGCAGTGTAAATCACCACAAAATAAAATCCTTCGAAGACAGCAATGCGTTAACGCAGCAAGACAAACAAGATGACAGTATTCACACTCAAATCCCCTACAGACACACATTCGACAAGAAGCACACAAAACAGTGAAAAGGGCTTAGGTGAGTTTAATCTCTGACCATGAAATGCTCCACGTACCCGTTTCACTCGCAGGCTGCGCCTCTCCGACGCATTCCGGATGAAGGGAGACCTTTTGGATAATGTCGAACTGTCGCTATCGCTTCGGCTCAACTGCGCAGACACAACAGGGAGGAGAAAGTTTTCTTAAATGCATTTGCTGAAAAATTACATTTTCCTACACTGCTGTTATAGTAAGTTCAAAAAAAGAAAAAAAAAAAAAACTGCAAAATGATATTTGACAGACAGGTCTGCTGCCGCCATCGACCGCAAACTGGCAGGGTGTAACAGTGGACAGAGGTATGTCCGGCACAGGCGCACTGACCCTGCAAATGTACTGGCTGCGCTCCCCTGGGGAGAAAGTATGTGAGCGCATGACCATGCTGTTCCTGCCGAATGCCTGCTGCCGGGATCCCAGCCCGCTCCGCTCCTTGGGCCGAACCACCGCCGCCACCTCCTCCGTTGCGCCGTCGTCTGTGCTCGTCTCCTTGTCCAGCTGAGGAAAGAGGTGTGTTCTCATACCTTCTCGTCATTTAAATATCTGTACACCACTGTTCATACTGTTGTTTCTGTTGACTGGTGCAGTATCTACACACTATGCACACCTCACTTGACAGGTGTATGAGAGCATTTCAAGAAGGACTGAAGCCATTCTGCAGATTAAAGCGGGTCCCACTCCTTATTAGGTCCTTCATAACAACACAGACACGTTTCCATTATTTTGTCAGCTCCTTGTACTTGGTACAGAATGCCTGTAGTAACATGCAGTTACTTGTCAATACACAACACCTGTAGTCATCGATGGAGAATGAGTGTCACTGGGCAGCTGTGCACAATGTCTGCAGCTGCAGGACACACAGAGACACTTGGTTCAGAGTGTGAGGAGGAGGCTGTAGCTGCAGTGTGTGTGTGTCACTTTCAGTGTACTGACATTGGTGCAGTAACTGAGCAGAGTCCAGCAGCTCTCTCCTCTCCCGCATGCTGTGGAACACTCTCTGCACCCCAATGCCCCGTTTGTTTCTGCTGTTGTGTGACTTTTACCCCCCGGCTAAAATGCACTACAAAGGAGACCGAGGACCTTGGAAAGCTGACCTTTAATTGCCAGTGGAGCGATGGTCTCCGCTGCCGTGCGGTAGTGACCGTGTGCTGAAAAATTACCTTGTTTGTCCACTAATGAAATTTATCTGACCACATTTAGCAGCTGTAACCTTGGACAATAATGGAGTCCTCTCCTTCCCTCACATAATGAGTTTCCCTCGAATCTCTCCTGGAGGAATGCATCTTCGCACAGGAGCATCACACTGGACCCGATGAGAGAGCGGTGAGAAAGCAAGCTAAGCTCAGCCCTGTGCCGTCACACACTCTGGTTCGACAAGCAGGCACAAATTAAGGCTGTGAACTGTGACCCGAAGGGAAGGGACGCTTTCTTGCCGTAATAAGAGGTCTGCTGCTCCACAGCTGGTCATTCAGCACCTGGGACTCTTACCAGGGTTGGTCCTTCACACAGCTGCGAGTTACTTTCTTTATACTTCTTTAGCTCCTCCTCTTCAGCTACTTCCTGTCTTTCTTCATCCACTTCCTTTCGGTAAAGGCCAGCATGAGTCCTGTACTCCTCTGAATTGTCCGGGATGTTCATTCCAGCTTCTTCTCCCTCCACTTCCTCTTCCTCCACACCCAAGGCGAGCTCTGCACTGTTCTCTCCGACAAACTCTAGCCTGGAGGTGGGGTCAAAAACAACTGTGACCCAAAGCTTTCAAACTCCACACAGGAAAGCCAAGTACCCATAAATGAGAGGATGAAGAGGTGGAGCCTGGGAACATAAGTAACATGGGTAGGGGCAGCACCAGAGCACTAATGTAAAGGGGTGGAGCATGCAAATGAA
This sequence comes from Scleropages formosus, assembly GCF_900964775.1. Lineage (NCBI taxonomy): Eukaryota > Metazoa > Chordata > Actinopteri > Osteoglossiformes > Osteoglossidae > Scleropages > Scleropages formosus. Next base: position 2,768,172 of record NC_041821.1, read on the forward strand.
AGGTCTGCCAAATAATGAGGGGCGGGACACTACCATTCCTCCTCGATTCCTTCCTCCTGGGCCAGTTTCTGTTCCACAGCCTCTAGCTCTGTGGAAGTCCGTTCAAGCAAAGCTGATACGGCATCCTGTAGACAAGCGCACACACACACACACACACACACACACACACACACACACACACACACACAATGTAGCATACTGTAATTCTGCTAAAGTAAAATCTTATAAATGCGTTACGGGTCCTGGGGACCCACCAGGTCGACGGCACCCCCACGGGGTCGCGGATCCTGCATGGCCGCTACCCTCTCCTCCTGTGTCTCTCTGCTCCTCTTGCAGGGCAGCAGGTCATACCAGTGAGTGGAGAGGTCAGTTGACAGGGGGAGGCTGGTCAGGACAACGTGTACCCCGGCCTGCAAAGCCAGAAGAGACAGGCTGTACAGCGGAAGTCGGACTGAACTTGGAACACGTGGAGCGGATCGGATCCCACACCCACCAGGCAGTCCTCCTGTCGGGACGGACCCACGTGGCACAGGTCCACCCTGAGTGTCCTGCGTTGAAGTTCGTCTCGTGGCACCGTTGCCCGGAACACGTCGCTGAAAGCCACACATTCAGCTAGGGGCAGAACCCTTGTGCGGAACAGGCAGCTGACATCACCTGGAGAGGGCAGCAGGACCACGCGGAAGTACCTGCGGGCAGCGAAGATAAATTCAGGAGACTTTGTGCATTCCAGTTGCTTCCACAACACCAGAGTTAGTTTTACTTGCATCGAAGAACTTGAAATTTATTAGAAAAACATCTGACTCCAACATACACTTCCTCTCATTGGGATTCAGACTTGGACTGTTCTCATTTCAAGCATATTGTCACATAAACCGCTGCTCTGACTCCTATACGCACAGACTCCTCAACTTACACACACTGCTGGGACCAGACATCTTGCTTGTTGTCTTGTTTTGTAACTCCAAAGTTACTATTAATGAAATCTTAATGCAGCCATCGCTCAATTCTTTTATTGGTCTGCAAAGATAACGGTAAAGCTCTATAAGAGGTTAGAAACGCTTTGGAAGACGTATTTTAAAAAGAACTTTCTACACTATTTCAGTGAGAGGAAAAATATAAACTGTCTCTACAAAGTCCCACTGCATGAGCTTTGCTGACTCAGTCATCCCATAAACATCTTGGGATTCTTCACTGATACTCAGGAACACCAGACTTGCTCTGTGGACACTGTGGAAGTGAGTTGAATTAAGGAGACTGCAACACTGCAAAGTGAAACTGGAGAAAGAAAATGAGTGAAGAAGATGACTGAAAACAGCAAAAGTCCTTCAGAAAGTAGTAACTTGACTGACTGTTGTGGGAAAGTCGCGTGCATCAACTGGGAAGTTGGATGGCGTCAGAAGCACAGCCGTCCCTCCCTGTGCCTCGGCGCTTGGCGTTGCCGTGCAGGTGTCTGCACACAACTCCACGCGCATTGAGCTGAAGCAGCGGGTCTAGGCTGAGGAAATAAATCTCCCGTGCCGCTCGTCCCGTTTGCTACGCGCAATCTCACTTTTCCTTCCCACTGATTTACGACTCCTCTATGTAGGACACCTGGATTTAGAACGACATTGTATTCAAACACAGACGGTTGACCCGCTAGCTACATTACTTCTTGCCGAGCCGATGTTTCAGCTCAATGTGGCTTACGAGGACACGCCCCTTCAGACTCAGCACACGCCTCAGTACTGCAGAAACAATTTAATGAAGGGTACAAAGTGCAACAGAGCGGTGCTCCCAGGGGTTTCGATCAATGTCCATTTTGTTGCAAATCCTGCCATGGACTGGGGACACCAGCCCCACCTCCTGCCGCAGAAATGGTTAACACATCCTTGGGTGTTGCGATACACACGGTGCGTGTTACACCATCCGCAGCCTCCTGCGGTCCACCCTGGTTTCCGTGGAGACGCCAGAGCTGGTGGCCACTGGATTATCAGTTGAATCCCACCCCCTCCTTCCCAGCAGCATGATTCATCTTATTTTTAGCGATGCTTCTGCATGTGTGGAATTCAAAGTGCCCTTCCTGCTGTTCAATTCGACATGCATGTCTTTCTTGAGCCCACGACTTTAAGACTAGATTAATTCAATTTCTATTTTTCCAGCCAGAAAAGTGACACAAAGTGCAGCTGCTGGCGAAGAACTCGACCAGAGAGATGATACATAGGACAAACCTTCCGGTCCACGTGCCCCTTAACTAATGGGCCTTTGGCACACCCCCTCAGGAGAGCTTTTTAATAATAATAATCATTTAAAAAAAAAAAAAAAAAAAAAAAAGAAAAAAAAGTGGGTGAGTTCGCTAAACACCTCGCTCAGCTGCCGACCCCCCACCCTACACCCACGGGCGACAACTCACACTTTGGCACCCAATGGAACCTGCAGGGAGGCCTGGTTGTGAAGCTGCATCACGACGATGACAAAGCTGGAGTTTGCTGCATCGTACCTGTGTGGGAGAGTGACAGCACACATCACACACCTAAAAACAAGAAAAACATTAGCTGAGGTTCTCTCGCGCACACACACACACACACACACACACACACACACACACACACACTTATTACCCACAGCTCCTGCCTGCTGCTTTGGCAGCGGTACAGCGAGCAGCCGGCGTGCAGCTATCATCTCCGCTTATGGAAATACTTAATTAAGCAAGAAGATCATTCCCGGTTTGAAATGGTGCCGATGTGCGATTGCATTCCGCCACGCTGCCGATTCGGAGTTTAATTTTCTTCAGCGTGGCGACAGATAGGGACACAGGTCAGGCCTGAGACAGATTAAACTCATTTGCCTGGTGTTTACATTGCGGAGGGGAGTCAATGTCTCGAGACGGAGACCGTCTTTCCAGTGATACGGGCAATTATTTCAAATGGCCTCGTGCAGTTTGCCTCTTTACTGCAGAAAGGGAGGGGCACCAGGAAGGACGGGAGGTGCTACACATGTAAAGAAAGCGAGATGGCTGATGGGCACAGAAGACATGGCCTGTGTGTGGGAGGGCTTACGAAGGACATTAGGGCACAGCTGGTGTGTGACAGCTGGTGTGTAAGGGTAAAGGAGCTCATGCTGTAGAAGAGGAGCAGGTCATGTGAGGCAGGACTTACTTGAGCCCCATCTGGACTTGCACCACTTCTGGGGAGCCCAGCTCCTCTTCCGTGTAGACTGTGTCCTCTACCTCATTGGACCTGGTGGCACAACTTCCATCAGTCAGCTTAGAAACACTAAAATACGGTGAAAAGATCACTAGTCTAAGGCGATGCAAACTGTAGTTGTCGCTCTTTGTATGGACTGCGGTCTGGAACGGAGGAAATGAATGGCAGGACACGCACCGTTTGAGGGATGCCTCGTAGACTCCGCTGTCACCTGCGACAGACTCGTCGGAAACAGCAGCTGACACACAGGCTGGCTGGTCTTCCAGCAGAGGGCGACCCTGCAGGTCCATGTCTGTGTTTGTGGTGGGGGGGGGTTTCAGGTCAAGAAGAAAAATCATAAAACCGTGCAACCCCTGGACCCCGCCCACCGTTGCCTCACCTCAGTGCTGCTAATCAAACAGCCAGCAGATGGCAGGACTACACTGAATTTGAGGGCTTCCACAGAAACATACACAACATCAAAACTTGTCCAATATTTTGAAACCAGAAAGTTCAGTTTTATTCTATACAAGTTTTATTTAGTGCGCATGGCACCCAGGGGGTGTCCTCCTCACCCACCTGCTATTCCCTCCTGGAGTGTGGCCAGCGGTGCCTGATGTCGCCCCTCGCCCCCCTCCCTGTCTGCACCCTCAGGGTCTGGCAGTGCTCGACTTGCAAAGAAGGCGAGGCCCACGAAGTCACCCGCTGCCTCACACTCGCCGAAGTCGGGGGCCAGGTCCCGTACAGATGGGAAGGCTCCTTCCAGCGCCAGCGGTGAGCCGGGCGGCGACAGCGAGGACAGCGAGGAACGCGACGACAACGAGGCCACCGATTTTGGGGGCTGTCCAGGGGTGGGCTCCCCACAGCTACTGCGCACCACCTCATGCTCGTGGATGGTGGTAATGGAGCCCGAGGGTTCGTAGCTGCCCGCCTTATCCTGCAGCAGCAAGTCCAGCTTGTGTTGGCGGTCGGGGTCGATTGGCGACTCCGGGGGGCCGTAGTACAACTCCGCTGAGCTCAGTGAGTTCAGGGAGCCACGGCTAGAGGCATTCAGGGAGCCACGGCTGGAGGCCAGGGAGCCCAGACTGCTGCCAGAAGACACTGACAGGGTGCTGGCCGAAAGGCTGTTGGGATGGGGATGAGAGGAGACATGTCCATGGAGTCAGACACGCCCACAGCCCAAGACACAAGCCAGATGCATTGTGGTAGAACAACCTGTTCAAACTCCCATTAGCAACAGAATAGTTGCTCTTACATTTTTATTTATATCCTGTCTGCACAGCTCAATTTTCACTTTGTTAGCATTTGCAACCTGTAACTAATTAATTTTCAGTGTTTGCATACAATTTACATGTTCTGGAAATAGAATAAAGACAAGGTCACGGGAAGATGCTGCATGCTCACTGTCACAGCAGTGATCTGCTGTACTATGACATCATGGCCAGGTCTATGTGGGGGGGAGGGGGTACAAGTTACTCTCCACTAACACGCACACAGCCCCAGAGTCTTTCAAATGAACCCAGTAATAGACAGATAAGCAACTTCAACTGCAGGAGGAAAGCTGCTACCCCCACCCACCACCAAACACACACACACACACACACACACACACACACACACACACACACACACACACACACACACACACACACACACACACACACACACACACACACACTCCTCCCTAGCACAGCCAGGTCCAGGCTCACCTTTTCAGTTGGGACTGCAGCTGTGTAGCCAAGCGAGTCGACTCCTCCAACTTCTGCACCAGAGCCCGTCTCCTTTCCTGCACCTTCAACCTGAAAGAGGGCATTGGGGCGATACAGTCAGTGGAGAGGGGTTCAACATTGCACTGCCGCAACAAGGGCAAAACACCTGGCACAAAGGGCCGATCCATTGGCAGTGAGGCCCCACGATCCCTCGCCCACTGACATCCTCCCCACACTACTATGTGTAGAAGGGCGGGGGGGGGGGGGGAGACAAGAAAATAAACCTCACGCTGGCAAACTGTTAACCATAAAGACCCAAATTAGAGAGCCTTCAGTGTGTTCCGAAAGCAGTTACACAGCAATTAATTATGCAAAGCAACAGTATAATTATCGATTGTTACAGTGTACCTAATGTGTAGAATCAGTGTGAGCGCAACAATATGTAATTACGAATTACCCCCCCCCCAAATCAACAATGCAACCAGTTCCACTACTGCCATTATTACCCTCCCATACGTCATGGATAAGCTGCACCCCATGCTGAACACAATAATTACTGAGCAATTAGCATGTAAATTTAGGGCAATTAGAGAAAAACCTACTGTGTTTACTCCTCGCAATGTTCATTAAGTATTGCGCCAACCCTGCAAATGGTGAACAATCCATCTCGATCTGATTAGCTTAGTGTGTCCGGGCCCAGGGCCTCCCCCCACTTGGCAACAGCCATCGACGAGTGGGCGTGACCCTCACCTCTGCGCCAGGGCTCGGCTGGGGGCGGTCTTGACGCACAGCAACTCCTCCTCTAGGCGCAGCCTCTCGGCTTCCAAGCGCTGCAACTCTCCAGCGGAGCGTCTTCGGGGGGTGACGAACTGCAGCTCCTTCAGCAGCTCCTCCTTCTCACTGAGGAGCAGGAGGCGCTCACGTTCTGCATCCAGCGCGCCCGGCCACACCTCTGCGTCCAGCTTTGCCAGCTCAATCTTCACGTTGGCCATGCTGCTCGGGCCCAGGAGACAAGAGGAATATCCAGAGCCAGTTAATGAATTCGGAGACGGCCGTGCCCGGCACAGCTGTCGGAGTTTTGGATCCAGTCTTGTGAAGTAGAAGACATATGGAAGGATGGAGAGAGACAGAGGGACCCCCAAACTGGACTTTCAGCCCTTGTTTCACCCACAGCTTTCGACCTGTGGCTCATCACTATGGAAATAGTGCTGAATGAACTTCCTGTTCCAGCGAGACTTGTCGCCGTGTCATGCACCTGCCGCTTCCCTTGCTCGGCTCCCAGAGAAACACCTGTCGGGTCAGAGCGGACATCACGTGTGGGGATTACCGTGTGGGAGCCAGGGGATTAGCGCCTGTAAAAGGCTTTACCTGCGCCCGGCTGGGCTGTAGCAGTGGTGTCGCGTCACGCTCACCGACGATTACACGGCTAATGGGTCCAGAAACGTGCTGCCGCGCTGCTCTGTGGCCAACTCTGGCCTTGGCAGCCAAGCTGGATGGCTGCTCCGCCCACCACCTCCCCTCTGTTCAGGCAGTGTGCTGTACCTTCCAAACACTTCCATTAAATTCCTCTCCTCCGGCTCATTAGGACCAACTGAGGCTGGTTCAAACGGCATCCGGAAAAATACGGCAAAACATATGCAGATATTTAGAGCCTAATTAAGATGGCGCCTACTGTGTTGACCACAACTGCTTATTTTGCAAATGAGCAAGTCAGTAGAAGTATCAAAGGAATCGGATTGGTTTGTGAATTCATCTCTAAAGGATCGACAGATGTGACGGAGAAGCACAGTAAATCCAACAAGGCACCGTTAGGGTGCTGGGCTCCTACCGATGCCAAAAATGGCCAATAGATGGCGCTGTGTAACCGAGCTTCAATCCTGAATCCTTCAGCCTGCAAATACAGATGTTTTTTTCCCTGTCACAAGATGTAATATTTAATCGTCCTGATGGAAGCTACACATAAATTATCGTCTACAGCTACAGAAATTCTCAATCGAGAAATGAGTCAAAGGCAAACCTGGAGCATTTCGAGGTCTGACGAGCTACGGAGGGCAGGTGAGAGTGTCAGCTAGTTGGAGGTGGGCAGACGAAGCCCCTTCATGAAGGCAAGAAGCTAACAGACTCACTCCCGATGAGCGGAGCAGCCGCAGCGGGGAAGCGCCCATCACAAAGGAAAAAGGGAGCGTTCGGAAGGAAGAGTCATGTTTCAAAAGAGTCATCTTTAGCTCGGTGCTCTTCTGTGAGCATCAAAAGCACGATTTGGGCTGCGGGGATGGTAGGCTGCCTCTAAACGGTGCCCGTGCAGGGGGTGGGCGGCGCCCCGCATCGCAGCAACGAACGGGGGGGGAGTGGTGGAAAGGCAAGGACAAGGGAAGGACAAGGGAAGGACAAGGGAAGGAGGAGCAGAGACAGAGGAAAACACAGGCGGGTACCTTCTCTTGGCCTCCTCGTACCGCAGGCTCAGCCGCGCCTTCTCGGCCAAGGTGGACCTGCTGTGCAGCCCGGCCTGTCACACAACGAGAGGGAGCTAAACTCAGGGCTTGGAGGTTCGAAGCTGCCTTTTTGTCAGCAATCAGGGGTCAGTGCGGTCAACACGGCCCTGGCCTGATCTCTGCGTTCTCCGCACTTTGGAACCACCAGGCTGGTGGTGGGCAAAACATCACATGGAAGCGCTTCGCAAGTGAGTGGCTTTAATGCTATTAGCAGGCCTAACTTATCCCTCCCCCCATCCCTGCTGCCCCCACCACGTCCAATTAGCATTCCAGCTGTGAGGCACAGAGCCGGCCCTCAAACGGCCCGCACACTAAGCGATAAGCCGATTATTTCCCATTCTGACCCTGTACTCAGTGTTCGTAGTGCTTGGTAGGCTTGGGGGGCAAAACACGTACTTACACACCCCTGGGGGTAGGGTAGGTCCTCAGAGCGTTTGAGTGTAAAGGAAAACACAGAGAAGGGCCACGTGGCCCAGCTCATCAACACCTCCTCGCCTGCCACCCAACGAAGCGAGCTCACCTCTCCCGAGATGTCGGTCTGGGAGCCTGCGTCCAGGGTGCGTCTGGGCAGCGTCGGGTTGGAAGGCTGCACCCTTCGCAGGTCCGGTTCTGAGTGACCCATACTCTGCTCAGAGTGGAAGCGCTCCTTCAGCTTGGCGAGGCACTGCACAACCACAACCACACACACACACACACACACACACGTTAGACATGTGAACAAGTGTCTCGATCGCTGACAGCAAACCCCAGCAGCCTCCTCGCTTACCTGCATGAGGTCGAGCTTCTCCTTCTCGCCCGAGCTGATGGCCCTCCGGATGGACTTGAGCTCGTTCACCACAGCCTTGGCCTCCTTCAGCCGGTAGCCACTCTGGCCACCGCACATCTTTTGGTCAATTCTACAAGGCAAAACCATAACCATCCTTCTTGTGTTCCTCCCATCCACTGATCTTTTATCCCTCCTTTAACACTGAATCCCATGGATTCGAGGTCGATTCCGCCTTCTGATCCAACTGTTTCAATCCCTCTGCGGCCACAAGAGATTTGGGCCTTCAGAACTGAGATCAGTGCCCGCGCGTCTCCCCCCACACGGCTAAGCACTGACCGTTGCCTTAGACCGACAGAGCAGGGTGCACCTCGCCGGTGGAAAAAACCCCCACCCCCACCCCCAGGCCTGAGTGACAGCTCAATTCTCCGCTCCAGACCTGAACTCCTGGGCCGAGGGCCTGCTCCAGCCCTGCGGCAGCCATCACGCCCGGCTGACCACCTAACGTGTTGTCGCGGGGCGAGCATTAGCGTTGACAAGCTGGCCGTAGTGGAGTGCGTCCATGCGGAACGGGGGGGTCAGGAGGGGTATGACTGACAGCCCACAGGCTGCTCAAAAGGCCTAAACCGCAAACCATCTGACCTCGGCAGAGGCACGCAGTTCAAACAAAGGAGTGAAATATTAATACACGGGATGGAAAGTGAACAGAAAAATCTGGCCAAGGGTGAGCGCTGGTGGAACTGCTATTCTGAACGGCTGTGCTGCTGGCAGCCTGCCAGTCATGCTCTGGTTCAAAGGGTCACTCCACAGCAAGAGGATTGACCGCAGTCTCCAGGCTGCGGCCCACATCCGTGTAGCCATAGTTCGACTGCCTGGGTGCCTGATCCAACATCCTCCTAACGAGCTTCTATGCTAATTGTGCTGACTGATGCCTTCATAATTAGAATGCGGGCTGTTGGAGAACATCCTCGTTAATACTTAAAGCTAAGTGCCACTTTGTCTTAAAAAAAAAAAAAAAAAAAAAAGGAAAGAAAAAAGCAAACAATGACCAACCCTGACAATGCAATAGCTCACATGCAGATGTACTGGTCGCTGTCAGAATGAATACTGACCAATTAATTCCTTTGCCTTCGGGACCATTTACAAGAAGGTATTTAAAGGAGACTGCGGAGAGCACGACAGTCCAGCACTGACCGCAACACGATGGCGGCTACTTACTGGTGCAAGGTATCAAGGCCCTGTTCTTTGTACAGGAGCTCCTGCTTCATCTGAGAAAGCTCTCTCTTCAGTTTATTCACCTGCAAAAGCAAAACCCATGTGCACACACACACACATGCACAAAGAGGATGAGATCAGCTTCAGAAACAGCCAAGGAAAGAAAACATACTGCAGTATATTCGGACAAGAGGAAAGACTTACTCTGACTTTTGTTGTTGATATTTCTGCTTTTAAGATGTCTGGGTCATACTTTGTGCTTGATGAGGATCCTGAGAACACTAGACAAGGACAGGTTTGTGTTACAGCAGTGGGCTGGCTCAAGCTCACCCAAGTCTCCTTTATGTAAAACAGCCTTATGAGTGACAGGCCTGGTGGCCAATCAGAGGTTGCGGTACTCACAGCTGGTTCGCGAGCTGGACTTCTCCTTGTAAGCATCGTTGAGGCGGACGTATTCGTCCAGTGCAAGCGCCAGCCTCTGCTCCTTCACCTGGTAGAGCTCCTTCTGGGCAAGGAGTGCGTCCTGTGCCACCGACAGGTACTCCTTCAGCATGCGCTCCTGCTCCATGCGCCATTGTTTACGGGGGTCTTCCAGCTGGGTGGTCTCTGTAGGGGATGAGGGTGCAACACTCACTACAGACACTGCCAAAACCTTCTCTGGTCATTACATTCTCTGGTATGTACGCTTTGGGACAAAGAAAAGACTTAATTTAGATGCAGGCATTTAAGTACAAAGTCCATTGGTTTACAGCTTTGACACCAATTTGATGGAATGAACTCCGTGTCCCTCAAAGCTGCTGAATCCCTACAACCTCTGGGTGTAGTACCCTTGAGCAAGGTACTTATCCTAAAATTGCTCCAGTGAAAATTACCCAGCTGTATAAGTTGGTAAATAATTGTAAGTACCTTAACAGTGCTAGTTGCTTTGGAGAAAAGCATCAGCTAAACAAATGTAAATGAAATGTCACTTCTATAGCCATAAATAAAAATGGGGAAATATGGACCCGTGATCTCATTTCACCAAGTCTTGAGTTGTATGCCTTGTGAAGCGCAGTTCCTTGACCACCGTGAAACCCACAAGTCTCTGCACTATAACCAAAGCAGCTCCTACCAACTTTCACAAATTGTGTTCCTACACAGTGGTTAATAATTGATGCAATACAAATAACTCCAAATGGCTGCCATGGTATTTCACCAAAACTGCACAGAACACACACCCCCTTTCAGCTGCACCCAGAACACGTTCAATGCAGTCACAACTCTTTCTTTTAAGTTTCTGAAGAGCAGAAAATACAAAGTAACAGTAAGGTAGGGATCTCTCTGTGGGAAATGAAGAAAGAGCTCCAATTTCAAACAAGGAGGAAGAGCATGCCCATGTCAGCATATCTATCAGAACACTGCTGGGACCTCCCTCTCTCGAACCCAACACCGAACGCTGCTCATCACCACGTGCTCAGGTGGAGCGAGGGTTAACCTCCTTGTTCAGGTTTTGTTTCTTCACAAACATGCCTGACCCAACCCCCTTTACCACACACTGAGCATACCAGCAATGTGAGGACTGTCTGCTATGAAGACAAACCGGCTTTCGGGAAGCAATACCGTCATGCAGCGAGCGTGCCCTGGCAACCAGGACACAAAAAAGCCCCGGCCACAGCAGCTGCAGAGCTCCTCGCCTACAGGGGGACTATGACTTGTCCCACTAATGGTTAAAGCATGCGAGAACCTCAGTCCAGGGGTCTCATGAACTCATGGAACAGTGAAGAATCATTAAACCATTTTGTTCAAGTGAGGGTCCTGGGTCCAACCTTGTGGACCATGACAAGAAGACCAAGGACCAGAGAGACAGGGAGAATAGGTGACCTGGGGCACAAGTCTTGCCACCTGTCAGTAATGTCAGACGGAGTCAAAAAAAATCATCTGACCCCACAGGTAATTTACTGAAGCATCTTGCTTCTCTAACCCTTTGGATAGCCCATCATCCATGTGAGGGTCCAAGCGAGACCATGCGGATTGTGGTCTGTCTTCACCAACCACCTATGCGGCATTTCAAAGAGGCAAAGAACAGTCAAGTGAACATGAATGTGTGTCCATCCACAAGTTTTGGACAAGTACTAACAGAAACATGCAGTAAACTGCTCCTGTTGTACTACTCTTAATCAAGGCACTTACCCTGAAATGACAGAGTAAAAATTACCCAGCTGTATAAATGGGTAAATCATTGAAAGTAGTTCAGTAAGGCCCACTGTATATGTCAGAGGAATGCAATTTAAATGTAAAAAGTATTTTGCACTCTATTAGCTCATTTATACACTTCACATGTTTGCTGTCATGAGATTTAGCAACTTGGGTGTGTGCAGCAGTGGAGGGGTAAGTATTATTGGGCAATTTCTGCTAATGAGGTCTACAAGTGTCCTCAAGTCTATAAAAATGTTCCCATCGGCTGCTTGAAGTCGAATGTGTTTGTGGTGTCGAGGGAGAAAGACAATAAACAAAGCTATACTGTTTTAACTACAGGAGGCTCCCCAGGATAGAAGCAAAATGTTTTCAGCTGTGGAGAATGTATTCATCTCACTGCAATTCAATTTTGATAACCAGAAAATAAAACCATTTCTCTCCCCAAATGGGGAAAAGGCATTCTTTCACAATGTGCAGTCAGAGTTAGGATACCATTTGTTAGTCATTTGGTGTTCAGTGGTAAATAGTATGTGGTTAGTAAGCAATAGTTCACCCTTGAAATGAGGTAGCTGATCTAAACAAATAATACATAACAATCAAATGGAAATTATGTATTTGCATTCTTAACAATTCACACTTCCCTTTATTACACGAAGTGATAAATATGCAACTCTTGGGGAAAGTGATGGGAAATTAATTTGACAACGGAGGATTCCGGCACACGGAAATGAGCCCTGCTGTAGTGCAGGGACGCTTTGAATATTTGTTTGATTCTAAGAAGCTCCTGAAGCACACTGCACCTCATGCGCAATCCTTCACTAACACATGTACACACTGTAATAGTGTGTGCTTGTGAGTGTAAAAGCGTAAAAGACATTAGTCTCTTCAGAATAGTCTTCTAAACAAACACATTCTGTTATGCATTGTTTTCGGGCCCCTGGTGTTTCCGTGACTGGCATCTTAACTTACACAATGACAGAAACACCCACTGCAGGGCAGATTTATCAAACTGCACTTCCAACCTCATATCAAAACTAATCATTTGTTCATTGTGTTATTCTGTTCCCAAGACTCACAGGTCAAGTAGTCAATGTAGTACGTGCTGATTAGTGCAATTTCCTTTGGGATTAGTACAGATTTTATCAATCTATCTTGCGAGCTGCAGGATTACAAGGCATTTGGGATGACCACACTCAATGTAGTAGATGCTGGTTTGACAACTGAAGGGTATGCAGACAGTTGGGTATAAAGATACCTTGATGCAGTAGATGTTGGTTTGAGAGATAAAATTAGAGTTTACATTTCGGTGGAGAGAGAACTCACTGTTGATGTGGTCGATGTAGTAGATGCCGATCTGAGGATCGTAGGAGGCCTCCCAGCCCCACGGCAGCTCATCGCCTACGCAGTCCGCAAACGACAAGGGCTTTGTCAGTCTGGGGGAATGGGGGAAAGTGGAAAGGATATGGTTAAAGCCCTAGCTTGCTAACAGTCTCATCATGACATCCTGCAGCCCAACAGGCCCAAAGTCAGCTCTTACAAGGACCACCAATAAAGTCAGAACATGATGCAAAAGCTGCTGGGTCACCTGCTGAGATTTTGGTTCCTGCTGCATGGCAGCAGTGAGTACGAAGGTGACTATATGGACCAGGACTTCACGGAATACGAGTTTTGACCTCTTTATTAGCTTCCAGATCTTTGGTGAGGACATAAGGTCTACAGCCACACATACCTTACATTCATAATCTCCTTTGTGAGCTGGTCCCAGTAAACTTTTGGTAAACTGCAGACCTGTAACAACATTCTGAGAGGATGCCTGGGTAATTAAACCACACTGAGAAGCCTGCAGATGTAATGCAAATGGATGTTAAATGAAGCAAGTAATTTCCTGGAGGGAGGGAATTAAAATGGAGCATATAGCCTTCCTATTGGTTAAGAAGCCTTGGACTACAGGACTACAGCAAGGCTGGCATCTGAGGTGTGCAATTCTTGCCTGGGTGGCAACACAACATCCACTCAAGCAGTCAGAAAAATGCATGCCTGCAAGTCATCGAACTTGGCAAGTGAGAAGGACATCGAGTCCATTACCTTCAGTTCACCACACTCGCACGTGTAGCGCGCACAGAGCTCCATGAAGTTGGACCCACATTAACACAAACACAGCACTAAAGAATAAGCTCTACTTTGGGTCCTGACACTGCTGTATGGGGGATAAGTGACATCATAGCAGTCCCCCTCCCCAGGCTATCATCTGACAAACAAAAATGCCATCAATTCTAATTCTCACAGCACTAACAAAACATGGGGATTTTTTGTTTGTGCTGTTTTTAGGGTGCAGCTTCATGAAGGTTACATAAAAGAAACCCCTAAGTAACAGCAGAAACAACTTGACTTCAGTATACAAGCACATGCGCATCATGAAGTTGATTTATTTAAATTAAAAATAAGTTTAAACTCAAGATAATTCCAAATGATTTATCCAAATTATTATTCTTAAATATCCCACTGTACCCTGGAGCTTTAAGATGGCACCTCCTCCTGTCCAGTTCAGCACTGCTCTTAATTTCCACCTCAATCCATTTGTAGTTAAAGGGACAACAGCAGGTCCGTGTTCGAGGACATAAATCTGTGACCTTGTGCTCCCTGTTGCAAGCGAGGGAGCATGGGTTGGGGGGGCAGGCAGCCAAGAATGCACGCTCAGCTCTGAACAGTTCGCCATAAACGTTAAAAATTAGACAGCAGGAATGCCAGGAATGCCCAGTCGGCAAGGCCGACAGACGCAGTTGCCGTAGCAATAGAGTGTGCGCCCTTTGCACGCTGCATGATCGGACAGCGGGTGAACGCAGAGCACAGCTCCTAATGAGTGATGTATAAAGACACCCCTTTGGACAGTGCCTGCCGCTGCAATGCCATGCTAGCGAGACCCTCCAAAAGAAGGAGGCGATGTAGTGCAGCGGCTCTGCAATTCGACTGGGGGAAAGGGACAAAAACTAACAACATTTCACACCTCCAAGTGAAAGGTACATGTGCTCAAGGGGTGGAGAGAATTCCTCAATCTGTGGCTGCGGAAACAAGCAAACCAGGCTGGGCCCCATAAGGCTAGAAATACAATTCATACGTGTAGCTTCCTCACCAGGTCCTCGATAATGGACATGTTAAATCCTTAGTCAGAGCCATTGGCAGGTCTCTCTTCAATGTCGTACTGAGCTGAGGCCCGATGGGGGCTGCCACCTCCTCGTGGTGCCCTTGACAGGCTCATCATGAGCTCCAGGAGCACGTCTCAGCAGCCCACATGACAGAGCCGTTGCCCACTCATGAAAGCCTGGCCCATTCAGACCACCACTCCAAACAACAGCGCCGTCGTAAAGGAGGGAAATCACGTCTTATCGGCCCTCCCAAGGCTAATCAGCGGCACACACAAAGGCGGCTGTCCCGCACCGGTGGCCTGATAAGCTATCAGAGTGTTTGACGGCACCGACCTGATCCGTCTCCACAGACACGGGAGCCAGAGATAAGGAGGGCTGTTTGGGGCAAGGTATCCCTCAGTGCGACACTGAGCTTGGCTGCTTTCATCGCATAGCATTAGCACAACATTCAGATGTTCAGCCCAACTCGATGAAACAAATTTAACAATTGATTTTTCTGAAAATTAAGAGCAAAATGAAGTCACATAAATGTCATTCTCAATATAAAGCCCCTGAAGCTGCTCCACCAGTTCTGATGCACTAAATGTCATTCATTTTCATCATACCAACCTGCATCAACACAGCGATTACAACACAAATCAATAAAACAATGAGGAAAGCCAAAAAGGTAATTGCTGGAAGCGCAAAAAAAGGAAACACATATCTCCGATAAATCGAGTTCTAGTGCATTTGACACGCTGCTTGCCGAAAATATTTCTGAAACATGTACCCATATCCCAGCAATAAGTGCATATAAAGTAAATCTGGTCATTTAACCTTCAGCATGTTCACTACAAATGCCAGCAGCAGGTGGGTTGAACTACACTGTCTACAGGATATCTGGCACTAACATGCAGCAGATGCAACACAATGGATCTTAGCATCATCATTTTGCTTTACGTAAACTAAACTATAAAACTCATTTAAACTGACATTTTCATCCTAATTCAGGTCAGGAATGTCCTAAACTACATTATTAAGTACAGCTGCAAGGACTCCTGGGATCCTGCAGCTTTGGAATTGGGCTTACTCTAACCCTGAGGTTGGCATCTTTAACCATGTTCCTGAAGTTAATTTGAAACAAGCCCTCGTGCATGGTCACGTGCACAAACCACTCTCTCTGTACTCGTAACGTTTTTCTCGGCAGACTGTGACAAGGGAGCAAAACCATCCGAGATATGACTTCCATTACACCTCGAACCGCACGCCTTTACACACCAAATCAATTCAAGATCGACACCAATTAAAGACACTGAGTGCATTCTCATAAAACTTTACAGCAAGTTTATCACCCTGGCTGGGGAGGGGAAGGAAAAAAAAACTCAGAGCGAGCGGTGGAGCATTATCTTCCCATGTCTTGAAGTAGCCATGGAGATCATTTAGCCCATGTTGCATAACTAGGCAACAACTCCAACCACAAAATCTGTAGTCAGATTTAGTCCCAGCAGGCCGCTCAATGCCGAGGCAGCGCAAAAACACGGTAAACACGTTTATGCGTGTTGAAATATGTGCCGCAGCTTCGCCGTGTCGTTTTGCCCCCTTGATGGTTGATGCTTTTTCAACCAGCTCATTTTGAAATTCGGTGAGCAGATGTCAGCTCCATTATAGCCCACACTTCGAAAAACTCAATGAACAAATAATATAAAAAGGATCTTTCACTGATTTCTCTATTTAGTTCTGATACAGTCAGACGATCACCACCCCCCACCCGCAAGGCTGAGAGGGGGTGATGGGCGCAAGTTACGGTTGCCAAGCGCACTTGCCGTTCCTATGGCTACTGCCCAGCCTTGTTTTTGTCCCGGGACCCCTCTCTCTCGCGCTCTCTTCGTGCACAGATGCCAGCACTTTTCAAATGATGTGATTTACATCACTTTTTACATGACTGTGGGCTGGGAGGAATCCTTTGTGTTCATGCAGAACTTTACAAATTCCCCCTTATTAAAATGTGTCAAGCCCCATTAAGCAGTAAGGATAAAAGAATACGAGGGAACTCGTACAGAAGGAATTTTATCTATTCCTCTTCTCTTCTAAATCAACATTTTTGGCTCTAGTGCCAGGCCATTCGGTGGGGGTAAATCTTGCCTTTCTCCAACCACAGGCAGCTCCGCGGTGGAATGCAGAGGGCCCATGGCCTCCCAGGGCTTATAAATCTGGTGTTTTTGGTCACCGAGACTTCAGATTTGGCGAGCGGGAGAAAGAGAGAGAAAGATCCCTGACCACTCCCCACTGTCTCACCCCATCTGCCAGGATGCCTCTACTTTACAGGTCCTGGTTGCCATGGAGACCACTGGGGGATGGAGTGTGTCCAAGCTTTAGTTCGGAGGACAGATCATCTGGATCCACTTGGCCCCAAACAAGGAATCCCCTTGTAGTGCAACGGCGCAGTCAGTTGTACTGATTAAGAGACATGTCTGTAACTATTAAAAAAACAGGGTAGCAGGCAGCGAGGGTGTTACACTAGATATTGGGCTAAAGAGTTAAATTAAAATCTCATGTGACGTTTTATCATCGCCCTCTTGAGCATAGAAATTAAATCATTTATGCAGCCATTGCAATGGATTAAATGTAAAAACTGAAATTTTTATGCTGTGAAATGAGCTCCCTCTGTCTCTCAAGTATTCGACAAGGGTCTCAAACCCATCTTTTTCAGACCCTTTTCTCTCCTAAGACCTACATAAAAGAGTCCAATACCATCTGCTATGATTATCCATGTATCTGCTATCTGCATGTCACTTCTATAGACAGCTAATTGAATAATTTGTTCCATTTCTAAAGCTTTGTTGCTACACCTTTTTTCTTCTCCAACTTGCTGGGTGCTTTGGAGAAATTAAAAGCTCTAAATCAAAAAAGGGAACAGTGTACATGTGGGTCAATCAGTATAAGGGCATAAAAAAAAAAAACTTTTATAAAGTGGAACAAAAAAAAAAAAAAAAAGGGCAGTCTGACCTTGGTCCCTTATAGACTTTCAGTTTACATCCTCATGCCAAAAGCAGTCCATGTTACACATACCAGCGAGAATGCCGGATTGTTCACGATTTACGAGACAATTCCACGGATTCCAAAGATGGGAGAGATTCCCTTGCAGACGAACTAGCCAGGGCCCACTTCCTTCTGCACCTCATCATCTCATTCACTTCCGCTGATGTCACTTTCACCTTGCTGCCAGCTTTGGGATATCTGCAGCAACAGAAGGCAAGAGGGGGGCCTCAATGCTATAGCGACGTAGGGGAAAATATCCACTGCACCCTCCTCTAACAAAATGCCGGGGTAAAGCCATAAACGCAGACAGACGGCTGTGTGAGGCCATCTCACACTGATCTGCAGGCGCCGCAAGCAGGAGGCCTGAGTCCAACCAGTCCCATGACTGAGAGATTATGCCCCGCAATCAAGCTGAAGTAACACATCGGAGCTGTCTGCCGGTGCTGGCTGGACAGCCCGAGAGAACGACTTCGGCTCCGATTAAAGGGGCCTCTTATCAGGCAATCAAGATGAACGCAGGTTGGTTCTTGACAGCTTCTGCTGGACAACAAAGTGACTGGACCATCATGGTGAGATTTTCTCAATGTGCAGCCCCGGGGGCATTTTTCAGAAGACTAAGTTCCGGACATTTTAACCATAGGCCTAAACCGAATTTTGATCCAAACCATAGCGCTACTGTTTACCTCCCCCCACCATACTTCTCTCTCTCTGCCTCATGGTTAGAACTACTGGGTTCCCACAGTAGGATATATGCACACTTCCCACCTAGGAGCCACAGGGAATCAAAACCTACTGCAGTGGTCTCCCTGCCCGTACAAATCCCTCCCACCCACTGTAATGACATCCACAAACTGTCATGCCAACAAAACTATCCTAGAGCCGAGGCAGAACAGAAACCTGCAGTCCTTCCGCTGAATACTGAACAGGGCACCTTTTCGTGTAAAGAGGGTTTAGACTCACTCTTCACCTTTTCCAAGACGAACCCCAACCTCTGGAAAAGTCACAACTCGGGCATCTCCATCACTTGACACTTCACACACCTGCACCACAGTGTCTGTGGAATAACTGCCCATGTTAACAACAAGGACCCAAGGACTGGTGTTGGTGAACTCACAGAGAAGCAAGGAGTTGAAAGTAGTTAACAGTATGAGCTAAAAAGCACAGAAAGCCTGCAGGACATGGAAGTGACCTGTTGGACAAAAACCAAAAACACATACCCTGGGGTGCACCACAGATACCAACGCCACATGGCCCCCTGCAGAGCTGTGCACTGCTGATCACACCACAAGCCACATTCCTCACTTGTTCAGGACCAACAAAGACAATGTGGACCAGCTTTTCAGCCTGAATGCAGTGAGCAGGCTATAGAAGACTTTCCTGACTAATGTGATCAGTGTTCACCGTCTACTAATTATAAAAATAGACCTTCTGGAAAAAACTGAAGACGTGGAGAATTTAATTCAAATTTTATGGCTACCAACAACCACATTTAATAAAACTTAAATGTGGTATTAAAAGCTGGTCCAACATCCAAGGAAAAATTACCGTAAAACCAGTTGATGTGACAAAACTCCAAGTTAAAATAATGTCATTGCTGTATATACAGAACATCTTCATTTCACACAGAATACTGAAAGTTACTGTAAAGCTTTGACACCACAAACAAGAGGTCCTGCTGCTAGACACCATTAACTACAACCAGCTGCTCTAAAAAAAAATCCTACTTCCTATGAATGCCTCTTTGTGCATGCTAAGGAAATAAAATAACGAAGCACAGCAAAGAAACCAATATGCACCATATCAAAACCGTTGTTACAGGTGGAGTGAAAACCATGACAATCCAGACAGAGGTCACAGCCTATACCATGGAGTCATGCGTTATATGTGCAAGGTGTCGCGTCTAGACGTGGGCAGCACTGGTGAAGTTCTACAAAGCAATTAAAAGGCTAAGTGTTTCAATTCAGCTGTGATAATGAGGAAGGCTCCTAACCTGGACAGTTCTGGTAAACATCACACATAGATACATGGACAAAAATCATCCCCAACTGATAATGAAACACTGGGCCTTCCAAAAACAGAAGAACACCCCTACATCTGAGAGTTTTCAGGACTGGAGCATCACTGACCGATCGATTGCTGAAGAGGGAAAATACTGACGCCAAAGCGTGTAACACTGAGGAAACATTCAGGCTCGTCAAACACAGAGGACAGATAAGCAGCGGAGAAGAGTACCTACATGTGACACAAAGCAGCTCGCAAAAAAAAAAAAAGTGTTTACTGAGATGTGACGGAGCAGAGTGTACAGAGCACACACACTCAGGCCGCCTGAATGAGGGGAGGTCGCTCTGAGCAAACAGCCTAATTGATTTACCTACGCAGCAGGCTAATTGGCGCGGCTTCCAGAAGAACGCTTTACACCGCACTTATATCTGTGGTATCGTATACCTGCTTAACTGTGACAGGTGTGACCAGTACGATGCATTTCACACAAACATACGTGTGTGACGCTCAGGCCAGTTCACACCGCTACAACCCCAATGCAAAACAGACCATTCTTGTGGAAAGGCAAAGGGGGGGAGAGAAAAAAAAAAAAAAAAAACAAAGACACAGAGCTGTGGAATCCACTGAAACTGTTGTACTGGTGCCTTCACCCATCCATTGCAACCCATCCCTTCGTTCAACTGGAATCCCATCCCAAATGCCCACCTTCACTGTGTCACCACCCAGCTCCCTGGAGTTGAGTCTAGAGGGTCTCCATGACAACAGCACCCTGGCATCCACAATCTCCTTGTCTCCAGCAGGGTCCTAGCAGTGGACCGCCAACCAACTGCAGACATTCACCTCACCACTTGGACAACTTTCTCCCATTTCATCCAGGGCTCCACAACTTCCAAACCACAATGCACAGAGCTAGGTGGTACAACAAACCCTCATGGTGCATCTTCAGGAAACCTGAACTCACGCTAACTACTTATCCTGGTACACCTCAGAGTACAGTTTGTTTTCAGTAGGGGGGAGGTCGGAGGAAGAGGCCAAAAGTGTATTTTGACTGCAGTGGAAAGGCATCGTGGTTCCACAATCCCTCAGTCTAAGCTGGAGTGGGCGTCCACCTGAGGTGGACCACTGGCTGCTGGAGCTCCAGCCACATCCAGCAGCACCCAATAATGATTAACAAAAGTCAACTAAGTCCAAAGGAACTAATATAATGTCCACAAGTGCCCAACAACAACAACAATTAGTGGTCAACAATGACCAAAGTGCCAAAAGTCCAACATGAACAGCGAACAACAATGGACAGTCACAGCAGCATCCAACATGCAGCAGTCGCAGTGTCCAGCAGCATCCAGCAAAGTCCAACAGTGTCCAAAAACAATTAACGAGAGTCAACAATGGTCAAAACACCGAGCAGCTTCTCACAAATCGCAGCAACACCATCCAGCAGCGTCAGCGTGCGTCCCACCGCCTCATAACAATGGATGGAGAAATAAAGCCCAAGAACACACTGCCTGTCCTGAGTCGAGTGCTTACAAGGATGAGCGCTGCTCGACTTTGCTGAAAGTTGCTGGGTTTCTTTTTTTGGGCTTTCTGAACGCTGCAGGACTGGTTTAAATCTGCATCTGATTCTCGGGGTCTCGCGCGCCAACGCGCCGTCCACTCCGTCTCTGACTCACTCCTGTCCTGAGGCGAATTCAATGTGCCGCCAGCGGACCCCAAACCTGCACATAAATAATATTATTTTCCATTAAATATCTCCAACGGAACTCCGAAGCAGACCAGAACAAGCCCCCCCCCAAGCGCCTTCCAGAAACACACGCTCGCACACACACAAACCGCTGAGCGCGCTCCGAGAGCGCTAGCCTATAGCCTAGAGCGCGGCGCGCGCGCCAGTGCAGTGGCAGTCACAGCAGTGGCGCGAGGCCGCGAGACCCCGCGCTTCGCAGCCGAGCGCCGCGGAGGGTCCGACACGCTCGTACGTAAGACGGGGAGGGTGTGGAAGGCACCGGGGGGAAGGGGGGGGGGCACTCGGGCGCTACCGCACACATGTACACGCCTCACTCTTTCCCCCGGACAACTTTACTGCTCTTTTACGCCTCTGTTTATCACTCTTTCTTGTTAGCTCTTCTCGCTCGTACCTGTCCCGCGGGTCGATCCAGCTCGTCTGTCTCGTGTTGTGGTCGATATAAAACACTTTCCCGTCGTAATCCCTCGCCTCCTCCCAGCCGTCCGGTAACGGCAGCTGTCCGTTCCCCTTCCTAGGCATCGTCAGCTTCCACAAGTTCCTCCATAAGTCCGAAGGGAACCGCAAATCCGCCTCGTCGAGCTATAGAAGTCCGTACAGACTCGCGTTCCGTTTCGCCCAGTCCTCCATCTTAGTTCCCAACAGCCCGGACGGACATGACGGGGCTCCCGGCCAGCACCGCATTAGCATCTCATTACCATATCATTACCATATCATTAGCATGGGTCAATTTGCATTCACATTCCTCCGCGCGCATTCCTCAGGGTTAACCCTTCGCGGGACGCCCGGCCGCAGCTCCCGGTTCCCACAGGCAACACGAACACAAGACGACCCAATAAAACAAGACGACACAATAAGACATCGCAGTATCACACACCAAACTGTTAGCAGCACGATGCTACCTGTTGCACTGGCTCCCGCACCAAGGGTGCCTCGGATTGTTGGAGTCTAATCTGTCCATATTGTTGAAAATGCTTATAGTTAGTATTCTGGTGGAAAACACACGATCAAATTTGTGCAGGATGTGACAGAAATATATACATTTTAAAGTACCCTGTTACAATTGTTTGACCAACACAAGTGCTACAATTTATTGTATATGTCAAAGCATCTATCTTCACATTTTTGTCACTGGGGTTGCTGAATACTAGTAGTCTTAAAAGTAGAAATTCTTTGATATATTTCATTCCAAATATATGTAGGTGTACTTAGAACAGATACAATATGCTTTCTTTTGAATAAAGGTGTAAGGTTATATGGGACATGAGGGGGTGTTGTTAGGTGCCGTCGAGTCGATGTTGACTCATGGCGACTCTATGGATAGTTGTCCTGAAAAGTGTTTGGTCTTCCGCCAACCAGCTAAGACTTGAAAGTTGGGCGGTGTACTCATAGTGAAAATACACCAGCGCCCCATCTCGATCATCTCAACATTCTACTCTACATACCTGTATAGGCCAACAGGACTGGATGTGGCAAACCTGTGTGTCACTGCCTGTTCGCTACATCTAACTGCACCAATACATATTAATATGCAGAAAAAGTGCAACAACATACCAGTGTGCTGGTGTGTCGTTTCCCCGGCCAAAGCAATCCAGACTGACACAGTGTGTGTCCGCGTGCGTGCGTGCAAACGCGCTCGTGCCCTCCTTGTAAATGCATATTTGTGTGACTCACCTGAGCCGAGACGGAGAAGTGAGAAGCAGCGGGGGCCGACCCTCCTGGCAGAGCCACGATCTCGACCAGACTGAGTAATGAGCTCACGGCACATACCGGGAAGCTCAGATAAGATGTGTAGGAGAAGACGGAGCGAGTCGGAGAAAGGCCTGCTTCATGCGTAAGGAAGAAAACGGTGAAAACGTGGCCTTTTCCAAAGTGGAGCAGGTCAACAAAACTCCAAAACACCATTATATATGATGGCATGACACACATCCCGAAACTGTGTTAGCCGAGGCTATTTGTAAAGCTACGGACAAGGGAAAAATTTCTTCCTTATGACAGGATTATATTTTCTGAGAAGATAAACATGCCGCCTCGGGACTTGTTACAGCAGGCTGGGCTGCGATCGCCAGCCGCAGGTGCATTGCCATCTGAAGTCTTGACGGCGAGTCTGGGAGTCTTAAGGCTGTCCCAACAGGCTCCGGCGCCAGGCATCTCCTCCTCATCATAAATGCTCTCCCGCTTCCGGGCGCCTTGCAGACATGGGAGAGCGCGGGTCAGACCACGGGAGGCTGAGGGGTTTGGGGGCTGTGGACCAGCAAGAGCAGACTGAGATAAGTGAGTGAGCTGACGCTGATGGAGAGGTCAGGGAAGCCACGAAGAGTGAGCAGAGGAGACAGCGCCTCTAGGAGTATGAAGAGAGAGGAAAATATCCGCAAAACGAAAACTTATATTTAGCTGATGGGTTTTTTTGTCCAAGGTGACTTCCAGTGCTAGGTATGTTTATAATTACTACCCACCCACCCACCCACACACACACACACACACACACACACACACATACGCACGCACGCAATATGGGCAATGTAGAGTCACAAATCACAAATCCACCTGAAACATGAATCTTTTGACTGTGGGTGGAAACCAGAACATGTAGGAATGTGGTGAAAACATGCGAACTGAACACAGACTGAGCCAGGAGCAAGTGTCGCACAAGCGCTACCCTCTATGGCATCCTTCTTCAGTTTGCTCCGCTCCTTTATTACTCAGTGGCACCGTGCCCTGCTTAAAATCTGCTGGTGATGTAGAGGTTAGTGTTGTCACTTTGTTCTCAAATAACGCTAGGTTCAAATCCCGCCTCCAGCTGCAGTACCCTTGATCGAGGTACTCACCTCACATTGATACAGTAAAAATCATTTGACTGCATAAATGGGAAAATGGAAGCAGTTTAACATACCCCGATAGCTACAGGACCCGATGGCTCACTGTGCTCCAAACAGACCGCTCCGGTCCTCCACCTCCTCCCACTATGTGATCCCACTCTCAAGATGTCCAAAATCACAAGCACAGAGGTTGTGATTTTGGCCATCGGTTTCTGGCTGTAATGTGGTGGAATGGTTACCCTCTGTCCCTCAGAACTGTTGAATCCCTCTCAACGTTCACGAATGGTCTGAAAACACATCCGTTTTGAATGCACTTATCTCTGATCTCCTATGTACTCGATAAACGTGTAAAAAAAGACTATACTGAACTACTCATAAAATGTATTCTGGTTTATATGGTGGCATGAGTCAAATTGACTGGACTCAAGAATCACGTTTGCATCCAAATCTCTCCTTCTGTTGATCTAATGCAGTTTTTGTATTGCTTTCGGAAATGCATGTTACTTCAAGAGAAAAGCGGCAGATAAATAAATAACTAACAAACTAAAATGTGGAGAACAGGCCAAAACTGCAACCGTTTGGAAAAAATGTACTTTTGTGGTGCATTCAGGAATGGCTGACGCTGCCAGATTTCAGCAATGCCAGGAAGCCGGGACATTCACACTGTGGTTGGACACATTCTGTCTGAAGAGCACTTTAACACGCAGCTCATCACCATCTGACGGATTATGTAAGGCATATAAGAAGGCAGCCGGACTCTGCATTCTTGCAGCTTGCAGTCATCAGACCGAGATGCTCCTTTGGGCCCCTGACGGTGGAGCTCTGGTGTCTGGTGGAACGGAGAGCGCGTCGTTTCATGTGGAGATGTGTCTCGCCATTCAGTTCCTCCTTGAGGAGCAACAGCGCGTAGAGATTGAAGCAGAGACTGAAGAATGAGGCCTGTCTGAGCTGAACGTTAACGCGGCGCAAACCGAACCCGTCCTTGAAATGTGACGGTAGCTGTGGAGGTGGAACCCTTTGAGATGCTCACCGCTGACTGATCACTTCTGTCGGGGCTGTGTCTGTGTGTTTGTGTCTGTGCGTTTGTGTCGGGTCGCTGAATGATCAGATGGTGAAAACACCCTCAGTAGCCCGTTTTCTTTGATGGAGTCATCTCCTGGGCTTCACCGAATGAGACTCAACTAGGCACTAACCGCGCCGGTCATTTGTTTTACTTACATTCAGCTGCAAGGCACATGCATTTATCCAAAATAATTGTAAGAGGTTTATTGCTCTTCCCACTTGCGCCACTTACACTTCTACACTTACAAATCAGATGGCATCTCTAGGGTGCAAGAGCGAGACTTAAATGTGCAAACTTTTGGTGATACTTCCAGTGCCTTAACCACTTTATCCAATATGTGACAATGTTATAGGTAAAAGCATAACACAGATAAATTATTTAGTGTTTATTTAAGGTTTGAGCACCTTTTCCCTAGTTTGTGCTCAAGGTGTATGAAATACCCTCAGTTCAGAGGACATGGCAGGAACCAGGAGAAAAAGAATAAGAAATGAGCAACACGAGAGTGGTAAATTATGAGTTACCGCCAGACAAAAAGATGCGTAAGCATGCCTGGAGGAGAGATGAAATAAAAGTTACCTTGCAGCTGCACAGTGGGGTAGTTGTGCTTTGTTGAGCGCGGCGGTGCCTCTGAATCACAATAGCAAACCCAAGACCTGCTGGGAAAGACGACTGACTGGACATAAAACTGAGCTTGAGCCCTGGCTATCTATCATTTAACCAGTCTTACATTCCCTATATACTGTAGGCTGGGGGGCTAAGCCCATGTCCATGTGATTGATCTAATCTGAACACAGGAAACACGAGCAAAACAAAAACAAAAATAAGTCTACTGGAAATACTGCCCATATAAATCCTTTTGGGCTGAAACATAAAAAATAAGAACCCATCAAATTACGGAGACAGCAGCACGGGCCGCACACTCATATCGCTTGAGCCAGGTAATTAAACGAAATTCCTTTGGTAAAATGCAGAATTAAACAGATATGGAGTAAAGTATAAAACTGTAAACTATGCTGCTCATTCTAGCTCAAAAATGTAAAAATAATAAATGCGATAGCCACAGGTGGGATTATTTTTCGACGGGAAGGTAATTCATTTTCCGCATTGTGTTCTGTTGGAAACCACAGCCTGTTGTTTTTCATCTGTGGGAAAGAGGCGTCAGTCACCGCAGTCTGGGGACCCACCGCACACCGGGGTATGGGGCCCGCTTTCCCGAAACAGCTCGGGCAAATCTCAGCAATTACCTTTTATTTAGGTAATAACGTGTTTGGTAAACTGGCTGCAGATGTCTAATCTCTCCTCGCTATACATGAAATTGCTTCAATTTGAAAGGTGTGTGCATACTGCGGTACGGCTATTAGGCACTATTTGTTGATTCTTATAAACTGGCCATCTGTGAAACTGTTCCGTTACTTTTTTTACCTACAAGAGAGGACAGAAAAATAAGCAAACATGACTATTTCCCTCCTTTTGGAATGTCTTGATGGTGTAAAGTATACCTCGCTACTGCTACATAGTGGCAATGTATGGTACTGCACCCTTTTTTTGCACAAAATTCATTGGTCTTTGTAGGGTGTAGTTGGAATTGATTGGTTCTCCTAGCTCTTCATTGATTCTCATTGGTTGTCAACATAGATACCTTTTCAACAATTAAGGCTTTATTTTCAGCCAGTGTGTGTGTGATATCTGTGTCTGTAGGCAGCATGAAATATTGATCATACCACTAGAGGTTCATTTTGATTCTCTTTAAGGTTTTGTATTTTCCTCTATTCTACTGGACGGCACTGCAATACCACGCATGTTCAAAGCTGAGATGGTAATTCTGAAAAATGAACGGATGTTTAAACATCTCTCACATCCTTGAGTGATGGTGTTTTTTTATATGTTTTGGGGCATCTTATGGTTTGTGGTTCTATTTTCTGACAGTTCCAATAAATTAATTGCTATTTTCCACTAAGTTCCCCACGGTTGCCCCAAAGTCATGGGGCACAAGGCTAATGAGAGGGATTCCATCAGCCGAGAACCCTATTATTAACCCGGCATACAGAGGTCCTGCCAACGCTCTGCTGGGCCACTTTACGGGTCGGATCCATGCTACAGGGCTTGACCATAATGGAGATAGGGTGGGAGGGCACTGCAAAGCTGTCCCCTGTACTGACTGAGCCGAGGGAGGCACAGCTGCCCCAGTGTGACCCCAGCGTATCGCCCCAGTTCACTGCTGCCAAAGAGGTTTTTAGTTTTCTTCACCAGAAATGGTGGAACTTTCTTTCTTAAGCTTGGTAGAGCTCAAACAATCTGGTCTAGCAGCAAACAGCAAGTTTAAAACATACTAAACTTCAAGGCATTTTACTGGGTTTTCTTTCACACGCTGCACCCAGATCGTTTTTGTTATTTTTTAAGTTTTAACACTGATGGCAAAGTCAAAGGGCCTGGCTGAATTGTAGAAGTAACTAGTACTACTGCACAAGCAACATGAAACAGGTGTTTGTTTTTTGAAGGTCTAGCTCTTGCATATAATGTACTCTACAATATTTAAAACATAGGCGTTCCCAGAACAGCCTCCGGTCAAATGAAACAGTACTCCTATCGGTAAAATTGTACTGTTGTTATACTTTCATTGTATTTGTATAGGATATTTCTTCCTAGGGGGGCGCGGTGGCACAGTGGGTTGGACCGGATCCTGCTGTCCGAGTCCCACTTGGGATGCCTTGCGACGGACTGGCGTCCCGTCCTGGGTGTGTCCCCTCCCCCTCCGGCCTTACGCCCTGTGTTGCCGGGTAGGCTCCGGTTCCCCGCGACCCTGTATGGGACAAGCAGTTCAGAAAGTGTGTGTGTGTATTTCTCCCTATTTGTACATCACATTTAATTGACACTTTTTTTCCCAAAGGAACTTATAACAGTAAGGTGCTTGCAATTATTTACTCATTTATAGAGCTGGGTAATTGGAGGGTAAGTACTTTTCTCAAGAGTACTACAGCTGGAGGTGAGAGTCAAACCTGTGACGTGGGGGTCCAAAGGCAGCAGGTATAACCACTATGCTAGCGGCCATCCCCTGGTCCTTTGTAGAGCTGAATACTTGAGTAAGAACTATTCAACAGGTTAAGAACTACTGCTAAAATGGAACACTGAAGACATCTAAGGATCTGAATCCCAAACTCCTTATCATTTGGGTCCATGCTATCTCCATCTGTCGTGTTCACTTTTCTTGTTTTTCAAGGATTTGTCCAGATGCTGTTAGCTATCTCTATAATCAACCGGGACTGAGTCTGATTCTGAGCAACACAGAGTTTAAAAGTTCCCCCACCAAAGTTCCTCGCTCTTTTCTATTTTCTGCCGAGCAGCTTTAAGCTGTGGATGAAGGCATTCATGCATCATGCTTGGTTTCCTCTCGGCAGTTTACTAAATATGGTTATACGGCTCCAATCTGTTTTCTTTGTGCTGCGATTCATTTAGCAACAGGTGTTGCTGCAAAAATTCTTGCAGCAGACTGTGTCGGAAAGAACAGCAGAAGATCTTAAGCGAAAAGAGTGACCTGGACAGACAGATAAACCCCAAGCAGGACGCCACACTGCTGCCATTTTCATCACATCCACAGTTGAGCAAGAGTGAGGCCTTCCCACTGGCGCTTGCCACACTCTCCTATCTCTTTGTGCTGCGATAATTTAATTAAGGACAAAACTCAAGTACGGAATGCTTTCGCACACTCGAGTTTGCCGAGAGGAAAGGTCGGGTTCGCCGTGTTAGAAAAAGGATAGGAGAACAGTGGGGAAAAATTTGCACAGAAGCACGGCGGTACTGGGAAAGAGCGGCTGCATGCATTCCACTTCAGCTCATAATTTGGAGATCAGAGGTCTTGCAATTCACTTGTGCCGAAATAGATTCCGCGGAAGTTATCGCCGAAGAGGCGCCCCACAAGCGAATCTCTTTGAAAATCAACCGGGGCGAACGGCTCCCGTTTCGGGGCTCCTTCTCTTTAGGAGACGTCGCAAAGGTTTGGGAGGGTGAACGAAGGTGCTGCTGATTTGTGACACACCTACAGCCAGGGAAAGGCCTGCGTTTATGGGGTGGTCACAGTTAGGACCCCAGCTATCGTAGTGCCCCGCCCTCTTGTGTGTTTAGCCCCGCCCCTTTTTGCTGCATCGCCAAAAACACAACCTGCAGGATCCCTCCCCTTCTGTTACAAACCTCCGAGCAAAGCTGGCAGCCTTGATGTTTCAGTTAGTCAGAAGGACAGGAGGAACTCGGCAGCTGACGGTGTTCCTTTTTTCCTCGCGTCATCTGGAAGTCGGCGAAACGGACGAGGAGTCGCATCAGTGTGATCAAAAACCTTGAGAGGATGAAAAGAGAACCTGTTTCCTGTTCTCGCACAACTTAATTGTTTGTGCATCGCAGTGGGGGGCAGATGTGCTCATATTCCACATCGCATTTCGTGCGACCCGTGGTCCAACAGTCCTGCGCGAGCAATTTGCCCAAGAACAGTAAAGGCACCCAAATTATGATTCATAGAACAAATGCAGCCCCCCACCCCTGCTCCCGAACGCTCTTTCATCGTGAAAGGAGCGACAAGCGCATCTTCTCCTCCCTTGCTGGAGTGTGGGCAGAGCGAGTGAATGCTCAGATGAGGATGCTCTGATGAAACCCGCATGTTGTATAATCTGACCTTACATTCACTCCTGCGTACTGTTGCTTTCATTAGCAGGGGGTGCCCAGTGTGGCACTTTAATGCAAGTCATCGCTCATTACGGTAACGTAAGTGATTACTGTTCCGTTGGTGACAAAAGCCAGTGACATCCCTGTTTTAAATCAGGTGTGTTTTGTCCCAGTAAGCACCCCATGACAGCGTCCCTCTCATAGGACGGGAGACGCTCCGAGCCAACAGGCATGATTTCGCAGCCGAAAAGGCCGGACTGTTAAAAGTATGTACACGAAGCCCTTTGATGCTTAGCAAATTTTGACCTTTGACCTCTCTTTCTTAAATCTGGACAGGAGGACTGTGATGAAACTGCATTGGATATGAGCGCACGGAGCTGGCCTCGGGGTTATGTTTTGCATGGCGGGATCGCCTGCTGTTTAAGGCAGGAGACACCGCGAGGCCTTTGTCTTTCCCTCCACTTTGGCGTTTGAAGATGTATCTTCTCACTCTTCAGCTATACTCATTCCTTAGATCTGTCTTCTTAATGTTCCTCGGGAGGTTTGCTGATGGGGACCGAACAGACCACAGCATATAACTGTGGTGAACTGAAATGAAATGGACGATTAATAATCCGCAAAGATTCACACTGGTGGTGGGACCGAGATGTTGGAGATCTGAATCTGAAGCTGCAGCACGTGGGAACAAGTTATCGTTGCGCGTCGGCTAGGTCCCAGCGTTGCGCTACTCTTGCCCTCCTCTTGAACGGGCCCATATTTCCACAGACGGAACAACTGATCTGAAGTGAAAGTGCAAAACAACTCTGAGCTCCCAAAGTCCTGTCACGTACTGCGATTGGGTTGGGGAGCCCTCCAGGTGCCAGCGATGCCGGAAAATTGCTGCTATGTTATGGGTACGGAAGAAGCTCAGCACATCTTTGGGGGTTTACTTCTTCAAATGCTTCACTTATGACTGCGCACAACATGGGATCCAGGCGTTTTCCTTAAGTGTGGAGGCCCGCTCACGAAAACATGGCCGTCTTCCCCCTGACAGCCATGTTCCTGCTCTTGAGGTGCCCATTTTATCCTGTAGAGGGCGCTGATTTCTAAATATTCCACTGCGGGTGGATGAGCGCAATTCAATCGAATCTGTGCTTTTTTTTCCTTTTTTTTTTTTTTGCTGCCCGCAGCGGACAGTTTGACATACTCTCCCTTCCAGGTTTTCTGAAGGACCTCTCCGGAGTTATTATTTTTTGAGCGAGGAACAGAATCTGGCCAAGGTGACACACCGAGCAGCTGGAACGGATCGGGAAAATAGCTTCGGTAACGGGAACAGTTAGAGAGTTCTTGTTCTGCCCACTAGTGAGGATGAGTGTGTGGTGGGTGGGAGCAGTTCGGGGCCCTCGTGGGCCCAGGAGATTTATATAACAATACATTTTAATGCGATATACTGTATAACAATACAGTAGAGCACTTGGGTTATCACTCATAACAACATGTGCTTTCACGCCCCCCTATCTGCACGGCAGGATATTTTTACTGGGGCGATTCACATTAAGTGTGTCGCTCAAGGGTACAACAACACGGCCCCTTAATTGCAAGGTTCAACTAATGCCCGGGCGCTCTCTCCGACGGCCCCGTCAGCCCTCGCGCCCAAGTCCTGTCAACGCTCGCCGCGGTTCCCGCCTACTTGCAGGGCTCGTGGCGAGGCTCACGCTTGGCAGGGGCATTGCCCACAAGGCCCTGGCTGCGGCAAACAATAAAATTGGTTTCATGCTGGATGTTTGACTTGAGCTTAGAAAGGAAAGCGCAGACACTTACAGTTCCATTCTACTTTATATTCCCATAGACACATAAAAACTTCATTATAGTCGAGAAACATGTGTATCTTTTCCCACTTAAATAATGCAATTTTTAGCATTAAAACATGGTTTAGATGTAATATATTTTTAAATTGGCTTATGGAAACGAATCTCTCCCTTTGAAGAGCGAGACACGCTGAGATGAAACGACAGATTCGACATGGGCTCCGGACCCGTGATCGGGCCGTGCCTAATTCACGCCGGCTCTCTCCGCGGAGCCGTGTCCCAGTTACAAAATGATTTCCACGTTCACGTTTTCTCCCTCCTTGCAAGGAAAACGGAAGATGTGTGTTGCCCGTAGGAGTAGGCAGTTCTCCCTCCGCCGCCAGCCAGGAGGTCTGGAACCCACCGGCGTTCATCTCCACCAGATCCGTTCCCCTGCTGGTTCTGCGTCGTGCTTTTCAAAAAGTTCAAAAGCTGGGGGGAGGAGGGGGGAGCTGGCGCCGTCCACACTCGGCCGCCATAGTCTCGTCTTCGCTTTAA
Organism: Scleropages formosus; assembly: GCF_900964775.1. Lineage (NCBI taxonomy): Eukaryota > Metazoa > Chordata > Actinopteri > Osteoglossiformes > Osteoglossidae > Scleropages > Scleropages formosus. The sequence goes on from NC_041821.1 coordinate 2,800,443, forward strand.
TTTGGTTTCCTTTTAATTAGTGTCGCAAAGCCCATGTGCTCATCGGACAGAAGGGAGAGGTCAAAGGTCAGCCATCGGTGCTTGTTTCTGGCCCTCCTACTGCTGCTGGTTTAGCACGGCCACTCCTGGTAGCAAAAGTTGTGCGAAAGGTTGGGGGCAGCAGATGGTGCAGGATTACAGCTGCTGCTGTGCACTCCGGATGCCGGTTCGAATCCTGCTTCCTGCTATAGTACCCTTGAGCGAGGTGCTGATTATGAATTGCCCCAATAAAATGGCAAAATTGTTGTAAGTCACTTTGGACTTGTGCTCAGGGGACGGTGGAGGACCCAGCGGGTGGTTGTGCCTTGCGGCTCATCTCTCTGGATGCCGAGCGCTCGCCCGCTGTGGTAGGACTCATGCTGCCGAACTGCAGTGAAGCATCCGCCGGTTGGCTACGCAGTGCATGTCTGCATGCGGGGCTGTGGACGTGCCGGTGGACGGATCCCTGGGGATGTGCGGCTGTCAGCGCCAGGGAATGACTGGGGCCGGAAAGACGAATAGCCGGGAGCAGGGGAATGGATGGCTGCTGCCTGCGACTACCTGCTTGCTCTGCGTGGCACTGTTACCCAGCCTCCTTTGTCGGTTTTGAAGCGCTGTCACAAAGCGCGCAACTCGCCCGGTAATTGAAAGCCGTTTGTACGGCAGCCTCGAGAACATCAGTGCTGTCTGCTGCAGCCGAGACACCGTCACCGCGGAAACAACGTCCCGTGCAGCGGTCAGCGTTGGAGCGGCTCGCGTTCATCCCTAATTAAGGATGTCCTGTGTGGCTTTTTATAGATGGAAAACTGACGAATGTTTCACACAAAGGCTTTTGTCTGTCCTTTTCCTTCCCTTGTTTCAGCAAATTTTCAGAGACGCAAGACGTATCCCGGTTTGGCGGGTTCGCTGGACTCGACCCCCCGTGATGCTCTTCGTGCCTGTGATCGCGAGTCTGTCGCTCCCCAGATGTGGACATGAATTCTGAGCATTTTCCACTGCTTGTTATGAGAATTAATGGCAGAACGGGGAAGCCACATGATGCTGGATCTCACCTTAAGGTCCTATGTCTGGAATTAGAAGTAATTAGAGATAATTACCGCAGTACCTGAGCGTCCAGGCCGGCACTAATTTGAGCTCATGATTTTACTGCAAGGCTCTGGTGCTTTAAATAGTTGAGCGGAGCCGGCCAATTTGTCATTGAAAGTCCACAGAGGTAGCCGGTACTTTTTCCCACCACCGCTTAGATGTTAAATAACCAGCTGCTCGGCTTTGCGGGTTCCAGCCCTCCCGGTGAAGTATCACCGTTGCACTGGGAGGTGCTCTGCTAACGCTTTATGTACGGAGCCAGGGTGACCATCAGCCACCATCCCGTCTTCAACGGCCTTCTGTCATAAAGCGTTCCTTTGTCACTGACTGAGCAATTCATCTTTTTTGACAATTAGGGTTTCAACCTGAGAAAATTCCAGTTCTATTTATTTATGGTCAGACTATCTGCAAAATACATAAAAATATAACAGTGCAATATATATAAGACAGTATATAAATATATCAACATGTGGTACTGGGGTTACAACTACTGCCACTGGGCTTCAAGGATGTGGGTTCAAAACTCACCTACTGCTCTAGTACCCTTGATCAAGGTACTTACCCTGAACCGATACAGTAAAATTGTCCCAGTTGTATAAATGAGCAAGTCAGTGTATGTAGCTTCGGAGAAAAGTTAAAAAAAACGCAAAGGGTTAATCAGGCCTGATGTGGGTATATAACATGGGTATGTAACGCCATTGAGTGCTTAGGGGCAGCAGGTACAACAGTGATTAGAGCTGTTGCTTTTTGTCTCAGAAGTTGCAGGTTTGAATCCCACCTCCTTCTGTTGTACTCTCGATTCACCTTGAATTGATATAGTAAGCCCACCCTGCTGTACAGATGAGTAAATCGCAGTACTTAGATTAACGCTGTAAATTGCTTTGGTGTAGCATCAGATAAATGTAAAATGTATTTTATTAAATGTAAAGGCTGTCTGCATTCTTCCTCGTTACATATGTGCCCCTATTCTTGGGTGTCGTCTGATGCTGAATGGGGGTCGTAATCACACCGGTGCGAAACAGTGACCTTCCTGTCTGGGGACGAAGGCTCTGAGCGCAACGCCCGCACCGCGGGGGGTACCACTCTCCCACAGAACACCTTGAAAGAGCCGCTGGATCCGAACGAAGGGCAGCAGTGGGAGGCACACGGCATGGAGTAAGAGACCTCTTCTCGGACGCAACGAGCCACCGCCATCGCGTGTATCCCTGCTCATCTTTTGCTCTCCTCTCTGCTTCCTTCTGTACACTCATTTTCACACATTAGTCATTTATGGGACATGTTGAGGGATGGGGACAGGTTGTGTATGGGAATCCTGAGGATAGCAGGAACACCCCCACCACGAAAACCTTTCCAGTTCCAAACCCAGACTTTCTAAGAGTCCATCATTTCAGGACATCTTGTAGGCATTGAGAGGTTATTCTCTTCACTCTTGCAGATATTTTTCTGTTTCTTTCTTTCTTTTTTTTCTGGAGGGGAATCAAAGTTCAGAATCTCAGCCTCTCCGGGATGCTTTGTAACTCCATGTTGATTGGAACGCGACCCCTGCCCACCCCGTCCCCGCCAGCTCCCGCTTCCCACCACAGCTGGCCTGAAACTTTGCTCCACCAAGGAGCACTGTTCCTGCTCTTCATCTTCTCCTCTTATCCCCCTTCTTCCTCCTGCCTACGCCTTGCACAGAACATCTCGCCGCTCCAGACGGAACTCATTACGCTTGCCCTTTAGCATGCCTGCCGATGCGATCTTTTGGAGATGCCTTTCGATGGCAGTCGCTGGCTCCCCTGCAGCTGTAGAGAAAGCACAGCTGGCTGGCGGGTACAGCGAGCCCGAGTTCGTCACAATTAACCTGCTCTCCGTCGCCCTCGTGCTTATCTGTTCCGCTGCTCATCAAGACTACACACAATTTTTGCAAGAAAAAACAAAAAACAATGAAAACTCAGCATTAAAATGCACGGTTCATACAGGATTATTCGATCTCCAGATGTCTGGTCCCGATCCGTTCTGTGATTTGCGTTAACAACATGTTCTGTAAGACGCTTATGATGTGCTGGTTCATACCTCCAGTTAATCACAGTTAAGACGGCGGTAAACAGATGCAGGGTTTGCGGGGTCCTGTTTTTCCGGTGGAGACGCGCATCTCCCTCAGAGCCATTTAACAAGCACAACATCTCAGTGTGATCGCAAATAATTTCCCTCATATGATGAGGGTCGCTGCAGAAACATGTTAGTGAGCTGTAGGGGGCGCTGTGACCTTTCCCCTGTCCAGGAAGTGAACTCTCTGACCCCCACGACTCCAACCCCAAACCCCCCCCCGCGGCCGTATTCGATCGACATTTGAACAAATCTCTCAGACGACTTGTTTGGAACTCAATTGAAATGTATTGTCTCTCTCTCTTGCTGTCTCTAAGCCAGCGGTTAAAGACTCTCTACTCTCTCGTTATTTATTTATCTCAAGAAATCAGCCGCATCATCCATTTTCAACCATGCTAATGTGAAATATATGCGACTCCCTGCCAGACTATGGCTTGTTTTTCTATTTCTGGTCTCAGGCAGCTCCAGACCACGAGAGAACGGCGATGCCGAACCGTCCCGCCTTAATTATTTAAGGCCTGCCTTCCTCGTGCTGGGGCTTTGTTTGATTCCAAGTCGAAGGGATGGAGAATCACAACTTGTCACAATCGTTTAGTGAATAATTATCCGAGGAGAAAACGGCGGCAAAATAATTAGCATGGTGCAATGATAAATCTCTTCTCTGGCACCCGAACCCTCGTCGAGCACAGACCTCCTTATGCGGTGCATTTTTTTCCTTTTTTGTTTTCTTGATCTGGGGGAAATAAATGAGGGGAAATTACAGGGTTGTCTGCAGGAATGGAGGGCGCCTGAAAGCTGATAGCATTCTAATGGTGTTTAATTACGGCCTGGTTCGCCTCCTCGACTAATTCCGTCACTTTCCAGTTGCCTTGTGCCGCCCTCTTCTCCACCTCTACGCATCTCGACCTTTCGTGGCACCATTAGTTCTTCTGCCATATTCCTGTGGGCCTTAATCCCTCTCCCTACTGGACTGCGAATGGCCGTTGTCTCCTGGTAGCCTCCCTTAGGAAGCGCAATCCCCCTTAACGTGTCTTGGAACCCCTATGGTGTCGATGGGCACTATTTCTGATGCACATTTTCCCTCCTCTCTTGTTTTTTGGAAACCCAAAGGTTGTGTTCTCTCCCACCTCCCTCACTCTCCCTTGCTCTCTGATGATGGGTTACTGGGGGGGTGTATGTGACCCCATCCCAGTAACTGTATCCTGTAGCATCTCTGCTGGGCCTACTGGATATTTAGGAGATGTGAGGGGCCAGCTTTTCTTCCGCTTTCAAAGCAGTACAAAGTAGCTGTCCTTAAGGGGAGGAGTTAACACAGTAGTGGGTTGTTCTTGTGTTCGCTAGTGGGTGGAGCAAGAAAGCAATGGGTGGGTTCATGGTTGTTTGGAGGTGGAGCAATACTCTAGTCGGAGTGTCTGTGGTCCTTCAGGGGTGGAGCAATGCTACAGTGGGAGTGTCTGTGGTCCTTCAGGGGTGGAGCAATACTGTAGTGGGAGTGTCTGTGGTCCTTCGGGGTGGAGCAGTACTATAGTGAGAGTGTCTGTGGTCCTTCAGGGGTGGAGCAATACTATAGTAGGAGTGTCTGTGGTCCGAAGTGGGGGTGCGGTGGCGCAGTGGGTTGGACTGCAGTCCTGCTCTCCGGTGGGTCTGGGGTTCGAGTCCCGCTTGGGGTGCCTTGCGATGGACTGGCGTCCCGTCCTGGGTGTGTCCCCTTCCACCTCCGGCCTTACGCCCTGTGGTGCCGGGTAGGCTCCGGTTTCCCATGACCCCGTGAGGGACAAGCGGTTCTGAAAATGTGTGTGTGTCTGTGGTCCTTCGGGGTGGAGCAGTACTATAGTGAGAGTGTCTGTGGTCCTTCAGGGGTGGAGCAATACTGTAGTGGGAGTGTCTGTGGTCCTCCAGGGGTGGAGCAATACTCTAGTGGGAGGACCCACTGTTCCATCAAAGACAAAGCAACAATACAATAGTGGAGGACTCTGACCTTGCAAAGCGAGACAAAGGGGACACTTGCACAGATGAGAAATGGAGCATAACAGAAAGTTTTACTCCGAAACACTCCACGAAAGCTAAAAGCAAATGTAAAGTGCCAGTTAACTCTGCTTGCACATAAAAATATTCAAGAGTCTCGTCACAGTGCCAATGTTTTCCTTCCCCTGTGTGTTTAAGGCCAATTAAGTCTTTTCTTTACCTCTAAAAATGTTTCATTAAATGTTATCATTTCAGAAATAATAGTTAAATAACATTTCTCTCTGCAAGCAAAGCAAAACAGAAAAGCTAATTAGGGCAGCAAAATATGACTCACCCCTTTCACATTACTTATCTAATTTAGAAAAAAGCGAGTTACCGTGGTACTGGGTAAGCGATAATTCACAGCAGGTCATCTGCTCCCTCGTCTCTCTTTGCGCTCGCTTCCAGATAGTTCTGACATGGAAAGCGTCGTGGAAGCGGCAGGTGAAGGCAGCAGGGGGGCCGAAGAGACTGGAAGGTCCCCGCCTCCTCCCAAACTCACAAGGAGGCAGGAAATATTCTGGGGGCAAATGCAAAAACGCACGCACTCACCCGAGTTGAGAAAGCGTGCTCCCCGGTGCCTGTCAATCCCGGCATCGGCCCGCGAGCCGGAATGGGCCCCGTCTGTCACCGGCAGCCTCTGGAGGACGTGCCAAGAAGTGCCTTCCTTTAATGGAGCGGTTGACCCCCCAGCCGGGGCGTCTCCGAGCCCCGCTCCTGTCACAGCGCAGTCCGGGGGGACGGCCAGGCCTGCGACGGGCTGCGATGCAGACAGTCCAACGCGGGCTGGCGTTTCCAACCCACACGAGTCGCAGCGCTTCATTGCCGCACATCTATCAACACGAGTTCTTCACATGGCAGTCAGCATCGCTCAAGGTACCGTTTTTTTTTACCTACCTGCCGGCTGTACGTTCGTATCGCTGGAATCTCTGTGCGTTTTCTGTGCTCTTTCTTTCCCCTTCCTGGCGGGCACGCAGCTGCTCTCCGGAGTGTGTGACGAGTGTGCCGGGAGACCTCGGCCCACGCGGTCCTCCGAGCATAGCTGCAAGGCCATTTGCATCGAGCCAGAAATTTTTTTGTGGTTTGCAAGACTTGGACGGTGAATGGAGGAAAAATGGACGAGCCGAAACACTCCTACTGGGCAGTCGAGCACAAACACACACACACACACTCACAGTTTTTGAGACTAACGCATATTCCTTTGGGTGTTAAATGCCCTATAAAGATGGCCCCACAAGTCATTCCCATCGCTTTGATACCAAACAATGTCCCACTAGAAAACACCCAGAAATAACTGTACATGTGTCTGTATGCATGCAAGAGGAGCACATCCCACTGACAGTAAACATGGTGAGTGGCAGCAAAGCGACTCTGAAATGGGTCACGCTAACTTTTGCAGGACTCCTGAGCGCAGCAGTTGTGACGGCGCGGTCCGAGTCCTTCCTCGAGCGCCGCTTCTCAGCCCACACCTCCATCACATCCTCCCCCGAAGGCGATCGTTATTCCATACCTGCCCAAAACCCTGGGATGTGGCCAAGATGCGGCAAAGCATGGAGGGGGAACTCAGATTATTGACAATCTGTTGTGTATAGTTTTTTCCTTTTATTTATGGTTTCTTCATGGGATGTAATTTTAAATAGCGACTTCAGACCTCCCATCACACATCCTCTGTATGCAGAGCCAAACGCAAGTGTGTGACGTTAATGAATGGGCAGGATTTCTCTGTGGACGGGAAGCGGGGGGGGGGGGGTTTGGGCTGTTTTCTGATTTGTGGACGAGGCTCAGGAAGCCCTCCGTCTCCCCTAGCAACCTTGTTTTCAGCAACGCTGGTGCTGAGGGTGATCAGGGCGAGTGATGCGGTCAGGGTGAGTGGTCCACTTTGGCTCCTCCCACCACAAGGTCAGGTCTTCCCAGGTCTCCAGTTATTTTGACAGCATTACAAAACGGTCAGGAAGAAAATTAGGGTCTTTCTCAGCAGGTGGCGCGCCGGTTAAAGAGCTCTCCTATGCTGCGAGTACGCTTTCACAAAGTACTTAAGGTAAATTGCTTTGGTACGTACCCACCTGTATACACACTGAAGTGTACACCTGTAAGATGACTAAGGTGCTCTGTGCAAAATCATTTCAAGCAATTATGTATATCATCACTCGAATGTCCAGACTTTGAGCCCTACTTTGTGCGTTGCATTTATTCATTTTTTTCCACTTGGGGGGGGGGGTGATTGTAAATCGACTCCCTGTTCCCGCTTCTCATGCCAGTCGAGATCCAGAACCTTGTTGCCGCCCCCATTGTGAGAAAGACACTTTACACCTGGGGGGGAGCAGTGGGGGTGTAGCATTACAACCGTGTACACCTTTTACCGCACGCCAGCACACCTATATCCCGGGCCGCTCTGGTCTTCATCCCTGTCCTACATCAGCCAGATTGAATAGATCTAATTTCCACCTGGGGTCTCAGGAGGATGCCATACATATATATAAATGTATTTAAACCGGCCCCAGACTCCCTACTTTGACGGCTAACTATAGGTTGCCAGAACTCCCTGAAGGAGAAGGGGATCACAGCACACCAGGAGCCGTTCAGACCACTGCGGTCGTGTACGGAATGCCAACGGTCCCGGTCTGATAGAGCCGTTTACAGAATCCGCCCTTCATGATGAACAATGCACAGCTAGACTCGTATCTGCATTCGTTTTGCATTTGCAGCGGCACTCAATCCCCACCCCCACACACTCATACACTCACACACACACACACACACACACAACACATCTGCAGGAGTGTAGCGAACTCTTTAGCTTCCTTAATTAACATGTTATGCCAATATTTTCGCCATTTTTTTATTTCACACCAAATTGCACTCGGCTGGTTTTAATGAGATAGCGGCGAGAGCACAAAGTGAGCCGCAGCACATTTGAACCCTCATTGTGGATTTCAATTATAAGCCAAGATTTCTGCTTCTGAAAGCTGTCGCAGGACACAGCACTGAAGAGGCATAAATGGTGGAATATTAAATACTTGGGGCTTGGAGATGCTTCCCTGCTCCGTGTGTGTGTGTGTGTGTGTGTGTGTGTGTGTGTGGGGCGTGTGCGTGCTCAATACTCTCGGAGAGAGTTGTGCCGCACATGCCGCTCTGGAGGATTCCTTTGGATGCAAAAGCAAACACGAAGAAATACCAGCGGAAGAACACCTCAAAGCGCCACAATCCCTGAAGGGAACTTCACATGAGATTGGCATCTTCAGAGGTGCAGAGGTTAACTCCTTTTGTAGTCACTCGAAGGCTGCCCTCCGCTCGTGAACGGACACGAGAAGCCCTGTCAATGGCTCTTGCCGCTACATCTGCCGCTGGTCAAGTGCCAGGCCTTTGATTCAAACGGATCCTGTATCCCGGTGTCGCTCGACAACATCCCTCTAACCTGCATGCATCAGCACTTGAAGGAGCGAGCTGCTCCAGAGCACTGCTGAGACAAGGTCCAGGACTGGAGGAGAACACAAATACACTGCATCCAAATGACTGTAGCCAGGAAAACACAGCAGAGAAGCCAAGATTACAAGAACACGATTACAAACAAGTGGAGGAACCAGGCTGGTTACATAATGATGATTACAAACCAGGTGTTCAAAATCTAAAACCTGTCAGTTGTCAGTCTTGGCATTAATGTGGTGGAATGAGGCCCCTTGCCCCCTCAGAGCTGCTGAATCCCTGCCAGCATATAAGAAGAGTCTCAAAACAATTTCCTTCTGACACATTTGCCTTTATTCATCCTGAGATTTTTGTAAGTTAGAACTTCACTACCTGCTGCTTTCTGTCTAACCCTTTTCCATACATCACTTTATATGTCACTTCTGTAGGAAACTACTGGAGTTCTTGCACTAGAAAATTTGTGCATCATCACAGTGGCACAGCTGAACAAAGAAGCCGTGCTTTGATAATTGTGTCCGTGTAACTGAGACTCTGTTGTCGATTCACTTTTGCTTACTGAGTTATGTGATGCTTTGGAGAAAAGTGTGACATAAATACATAAATGTAAATGCTGCAGAGGATCCAGGCTGGTTACCAACCGTGAGGGTATGGATGACGGATGGAGGCAGCAGCGGAGAAATGAAGAAGTTGGACCAGAAAGGTTTATTTTTCTTTACTTAAAACGATGTTCTTCAGAACACATTAACCCCAGCCAAATACGAAAACAAATATTAAGTTACAAAAGAACATAAGGCCTAAGCACCATGGGCTTAACGCCTTACACTAGCAGCAATACACAGCTCTCCTGTTTGCTGTATGAGTTCTGTCTTCCTGCGTCTACCTCAACTTTATAGCAGCAACTCCGCCCTCCTGGCTACACCATAACAGCCTCAACAACTAATTCCAAAGTACATTTCCCCAAAAAAAACACCCAACATAAATACAAAAACATACAAACCATACATAACATTTGTCTGTTATAAAGATCTCCATCTTACAATATATAAGAACACTTATCCCATTACACAGTAAAACACCCCTGTCAAGTTGGTTGTGCCCAAGGACTCCCACCTAGAAATACCCCAAATGGTTCAGTCCATCTGGTTTGCTATATAAGGTACCCAGCACAACAAAATGCCAAATAGCTGAATGGTGAGCAAAAAGATTACAGAAATGATGTTTGAAAACTGCAAGAAATGTGTTTACTTTTAACAACCAACTGCATGTACTTGTCATACTTTAATAAAAGAAATGTTAATACACACACACACACATTTTTGGAACCGCTTGTCCCATATGGGGTCGCGGGGAACCGGAGCCTACCCTGTAACACAGGGCGTAAGGCCAGAGGGGGAGGGGACACACCCAGGACGGGACGCCAGTCCATCGCAAGGCACCCCAAGCGGGACTCGAACCCCAGACCCACTGGAGAGCAGGACCTGGTCCAACCCACTGCACCACTGCGCCCCAGAAATGTTAATAGTTAAGGACAAACGGATACCGGTAGGTCTTTCCTGGCACCCAACCTGGTTCAAACAGAAAATGCTAAGTGAAATACTGGACCAAAACAAACATAGTAGCAACACAAAGTGAAATGCATGTGAACAGGCAGCAGCGACAAGATTTGATACTTCACTGATTGTATTTTTGCTACAAGCATGCCTGTCACAGCTCAGTATGTGACACCAACAAGCCAGTTTCAATAACTGCTCCAGAATTGGGTTGCGGTGAGCCGGAGCCTATGCAGAGGCGCCAGGCACGGGGCACCAGTTCATCGCAGGGCCACAACTAGGTACCCAGACACACAGTTGGGTGAAGGTACTAGAGCAATTGTAGGGCAAGTACCTTGCTCAGGGTCACTACAGCCGGAGGCATTGACTGAACCGGCAACCTTCGGAACCGAAGGCAGCCTCTCCAACCACGACGCCACCGGCCACCCCCAGGCTGGTTAAACAATGACCATCTCAAAGTAGCAGAGTAACCATGTTGGTTACAAGAGCAGCACTATAAACGAGTTGAGGAGTCAGGCTGGAATCCACCGGTACCGATACTGTAAGAAGTGAAATCCTGGCTGGAAGCTCCAGGAGATGCGGGAGCCTGACCTGCCCGTGTGGGTGACACGTTCTTCAGAGGAGGTCCCACACTCAGTGTAACAATTGGGAAAATGACCAGAATAAATAAAAGAGAATGAAAATGACTTCTTTCTCTCTTTATTTTCAGGCTGTATCGTAAAACAAGCGAAGAGATTGAGATTGATTTTACGGAAAATAACAAACACGGTGTGACGAAATAAATTCAGTGTTCTCGAACCGCCGCAGCTCCGACGGGCCCATTTGCTGACCCGACTCAATTACTTTGAGCGTCTCTCCTTTGTAATATTCCAGGGAAATCAAAACTTTTGATTTCACTCTCAGCTTTATTCCTTATTTCTAAGCTTGTTAAAGGAAACAAGATGTTGTTCACTTCAAAAGAAATTAAACGCACGAAAAGAGTTTCGTTGGATGAAGCTATTGTTCCTAAATTCTCGTATGAAGTGCTCTGCTGATCTCACACCTTTGCGATGAAATAGTTGGCGCTGACAGAAGTGGGCAGCCGCGTTTCCGCGTTGACGTCTTCTTGGAAGTTAGATGAGGACCCTGAGGGCGTGTCACAGAAAACTTACATAAGGGCTTTTAACATGATCATTTCAGGGGACACTTTTAAAGAACTGCCCAGACTAGGTGAAGTGAGGGTCCTGGCATTTCCATCTCGTCCTCCTGAGAGAGACAGAAAGAGAGAATAATTGATATGTGGCATCTTACCTGAATAACAGGTTGAAATTTGGTTCAAGGCCCAGGAGCTCTGACCTAAACGCTCCCTTCCTCCCTCCCTTTCCAACTCGGTCCCTTGAGGCTCCCTGAAACATCGACCTTTGGCCTTGTCGGAGAGTTCCAGTCTCCTGGGGCCGGTTCCATAGTTCTGAAAGCCTGCCTGAATCACCGCAGAATGCCCCCCCCCCCTTCCGAACACCAACAATAGCACTTTGCTGTCAAGTGAAATATGAATTAATCTCCTTTAATTTCTGGATCCAGTTGTCTTTGTCAATCAATAAGGGTTCCATTTGCATGGCTCTTCAGGAGGTTCATTCTACCAGCGTGATGTACCATAGAGGGGTACCCTCACGTAGACGTGGGTTATGATGAGCCTTCCTGAGTGATACCCTGCTTTAGATTCTCACTTCGTACAATTGTTCATACACGGCAAGCTTTTTTTTCACAGGTAAAGAGCATCTCAAGATTGGCGGGCACTTGCAGTGGAGACATTGCTTCCTTCTTGCAGTACTTCAGGTAAAGCACACGGGTATAAATAGTACAGATCATAACTGCTCAGTGCAGCCAAGCTGGCTTTGGGTTGGGGTTCAACAGAAACTGTGAAACTGGGTGCTAAACTGCCGACACCTTTACTTATCTTTATACGTCAGTCTGCTCGGCCTGACCGCAAACAAGAATTAACATACATTAACGTACACATTCAGCACAGTAACACCTAAACTGTGATCGCACCCCTTCTAGTGCAACAAAAGGCGTTGAGCCCGAACCGTTGGTGGACACTTCATTAGGAGCTCCTTACCCAAAGCAGAGATGAACATGAGATTCACCTTAAAGAAACACGGATTCTCCACCGTCAGGGTCAGGAGGTTTGGAGCGGATACCAGCGGAGTGCGGGGGAGGGGAACGAAGTCTAGAAGGGTTCGGCCCACTTCATTTTCTCAGTGAATGGGCTCCTTTCTGTTCTCCTCCATGGAGAAGCCATAATTATTCTTTAAAATGCTGGTCTAAAGCAGGAAGTTATTGTGTTGCTTGGAAACAACGGGAATCCTCCACAAAGCCTACATGCTTAAACAAGCTATTAGGATCAATTAGTCCCTAGTTAGTTCCTCAACACCCCACTGACACTAATTGCATTAATTACACATGCTTTGAACCAAATGTACTTTCAGCACGTTTGGCTGTACGATAAGAGTGACGCAGCCATCATTTCCGTCTTCCAAAGGTTAATTATGACAGCATCCTTCTCGTGTCCCGTTTGAATCACGGTTCGACGTGGGGTCTTTATCGTACCTTTGTTGTTCCGGCCCGATTACCGTGCCCACTGTGCCGATGCGTTTCGTTTTTCCTCCTCTTGGCAAATGCTGCACAGCAACCCTGCGGTTCACGCGGCCCATGTTTCCATTATGGTGCTACGGGTCCCCAGTGCCGGCAAGTCCTACAGAGAGCTTTGAGATGGGTTTGGTGGGGCATTAAAGGGCCTCGCGTGCGGAGAGGCCACGTAGTTGCGGACTGCCCATCTCGGCGGGAACGACCTTGACGATAAAGCCAAGGAGAGAGGAAGGGCCGCTCCAGACAATCAGCCTGTCGGGGCGGACGAGTCGGGCACGGCCTGATTGAAGTCAAACGGAGCGCTGAGCGACAGCGCCGCCCCGCCTCTGCCACACTCTCAAAGACTCGGTAACGTTCGGGGATCATCTGAGTTGTCTCTCCCCCAACCGCTCGCCTGGAAACTACTCCGGGAGTCCGTTCTCGAGCTGCGGCATCTGACAGCTGACACGGCGAGTCCAGGGTACAGGGAGATAAGTGTATAATGATGATCATTTCCGCAGCACTCTTCCTCTTCCTTCTTGTGGGGGAGGGATGCTTATTGAAAATGTCACAAATTGCCAGGCTGCACATGGGTCCCCTGCTAGCGTCGGGAGTAGCCACTTGCTGCACTGGCAAGGCGCGGAAGGTGCCCAGGAGCGGAGTGTGGGTCCTGCAGGAGGGAGCTCTCTCTTCTGTGAGCTGCTCGCATCTCAGATTGCAGCGTACAGCTTGAAAACCGGCGGAGTGTCTCACTACACCATTAAGGCACAGAAAACGGCCCAAGGTGATTAGCAGGTGGCCTGCAATTCTCACACGCACACACAGAGTCTGAAACCGCTTTTCCCAAGCAGGGTCACGGCAAACCAGAGCCTCACCCAGCAACACAGGGCACAAGGCTGAAGGGGATGGAGACACACCCAGGACGGGACACCAGTCTGCCGCAAGGCACCCCAAGCAGAACTCGAACCCCAGACCCGCCAAAGAGCGGGACCCAGCCAAACCCGCTGCTCCACCGTGCTCCCTGGCCTGTAATTCATCGCTTCTAAAAAGAACCTGTGATAAAAGCACACTGGAATATTTGACCGACGTACAGTGTGATTCAGACATCTTGCAGTGGGCATTTCCCATCACATCACGCCAAACATCTTGAATGTTGTGTCCAGCAGGAAAGGAAGAATTAACACCTTCCAGAGCCACATCACGATGATGGAATCCACCGGAATGCGCCTTTTCCCACCCGACCTCCTGGCCTGTAACAGGCCGGTTGACACAGAAGAAACAAATTTTTTTCCCCCCAGGGATAAATCACATTTGTCAAGCTTTTGTCCTCCAACCACAGCGCGGCCACCGATGCAGCGTTTTGGTCTCCTATTGTGAGCAGATCACCTGTTTTTGGGCTCGCAGAGCACTGCGGATCCACTGATGTCTATTCACGGAAGCAGCGGCCATCGATGACCTAACGCGTTCGGCCTGTTCGCGTTGATCTAGGGCGATGTGGGATCTTGTGCCGTGTTGTCATGTGTTCTCCCCTGTACAAGTCGGCTTATGAAACCAATATTTCTTCACAATCCGGGAATTTCTGTCGCGCGGCCTGAGCAGAGGGGCTTCATGCAAGGCGGCGGCGGAGGGGCGACGTCTTAGAAAATAGACCTGTCTTTGATTTGTGGACCCTGGGAGACTTTGTCCGAGGCATGTGCACAACTCAAGCAGAGATGAAAGATGCTCTGAAATACTGCAGGACTTTGGACACCTCCCCCTTGCATCGTGCATTCCCATACACTATCAATAATTCATTAGTGTTAAAAAGAATGCCGTTTTCGTTTTCGCTCTCCGAGAGCGAGACAAAAATGTGCCCCGGGACGAAGTGCCGTTACACTCTTCGTAGCTTTGTTTGTGGTTTGCCCCTTCGTTTCACTTTCTCAGTTTCATCTCTGGTGTCAGATCTGTTGTAATCCTCTCTTTTACATGAGCGTGGGAATTTAGCGCACAAATGAATCGAGACTTTCGATGTAAGATCCGTGCGGCTGACTTGTGCTGCACCGATAAAGTGTGCAAACAATGCAAACGTGACGGCAATAAGTGCAAACGCACAGCTGAGTGGCATTAACCGCTATACCGTGAGATGGGGAGCCTGGACTTTCTCACGCGTGGACAAAAGGGGAGCTGCTCCTTGAAGGAAACAACCATTTGAGCAGAAGTGCTTTGAAAGATGCAGGCCGGGATGTAAACGAGCTGAATCCCCATGCTCAAGACGTCATAAATAAAAGGGATACACTCTGCGCTCTGACAGATACTCGAGTGACGCGACGGGGTCCGCTGCCGTTCCGAGAGATCAAGTGTGACAAAAGGTGAAGCACGATGACTCAAAAGCAGCAGCCGTCACAGAGATCCAGCTCAAAGAGTGTAAAGCATGCTGGGGTCTGGCCTGTTTCCCTTTGGGATGGGTCCCATCCTCCAGAACATGTCCTTTCATCCTACAGCTGCTGAGAGCTGAAACAGAGGCAGGTTTGCTCCAGAGTTTATTTTGATTGACATGGATCCGACATATAAACGTAACGTGAGAAGGAAGCGAAATCTGAAGGCTGAGGTCAGGGTGAAGTCATAAATGCCTGATGTACTCCACGTGGGATGCCGGATCATTAACGGATGTGTGCGTATTTATCCATCGACAGTGACATCTGTGTTTTCAAGTTCGGAATAAGCAGAAGGCCTGAGCTTTTTAAGAGCCACCGTATCCGACATGTCAGACCTGACTGGAAACGGCGAAGAGCTTTTGATCTCAGGTTGTTGGTCACAATGAGATTGAGCGGAAAACACAGTGAAAATTACCCAGCTGTATAAATGGGTAAATTGCTTTGTATGCAAACCAAACTGTGAGTAGCAAGGTCGAAAAGCATGAGATAAATGATTGGATAAATAGTAGGAAATAATGAAAAGCAACCTCACATTTCACCATAAAAATGGCAAGTATGTTTACTGGACACTGGAGTCCAGCACTGCGGCGAATTCAAAGTGCTCTTTAAATGCAATAACAGATTAATTTCCTCACTCGGTGATACACTTTGCATGTACTTAATATTTTGAATCAATAGAAGCTGTGTAATGGGCTGACTGTGGTAACAAAGTCGGGCGTCAGCACACCTTATCCAGTTCTGTGCTTCTCCATGGGCAGCGTTTTGCAGGGGGGCGAATAGTAACTGGAGCCTGTCGGTCTGATATTTTTATTCCTTATGAATAGGAAAAAAGCACCCATTAGCCACCTCGATGCACGTCACATCTTCTTCCCTGTCTGCCACAAAATCCTGGGTTCTGCTGATCCCCTGAGGACCCCATGAGCCTTTCTCCTGCAGGCCATGTCTCCATGGCAAGGCCTCACTGTGTTGGAACCAACTCTGTGTCATGACATGTATTTAATATAAATAGGATGTGATGCCATGCTGAGGACTTGCTTGAAGTTGGGACTGAGCCAAGTCCCAGGGATGGTAAAAGAGGCTGAAATAGCATCGTCTTCTTAGAAAAACACTGCGCTTCAAGCCGAAATAGGTAGTGTGGCGGCTGAGAACGCAGGCTAAGCTCAAGGCTCTTGGTTTAAATCCACAAATGGGACCTAGTCTAATACCTCTGAGACAAATTTTTTTTTTTTCCCAGGGAAATAAGCACCTGCACACATGTACATAAGCTTCAGATGAGAAACAAAACTCTGCTGTTGATTTTTTGTTGTTTTCACAATTACAGTTCGTAGCGCTGCCTTTGGGCTTAACGGTGCTCCGTAACAGTAAAATGGCTATTTGGTCAAGCCTATAGCACGGCTCGCCTGTATTTCACCATTGTCATGTTTCCAGTTTATCAGTTTACCGAATGTAAATAAAAATGTTAACACGTTCTAAGAGTGATTCTGAGAACCCTTGGTCTATATATATTGTAAACTAAGCATTAAAGTGTGCATTAAAAGTAAAAAAACAATATCCTTTAAAAACTCTGTTTTCATTTCTGTACTTCTTCATGCCCCAATTACTTCTGCATTTTGTCAGCCGTATCAGATATGACTGTGTCAAAATGCACAAATAAGGCAAGATATTAATCAAACCAGGCATTGCTTTTTTTTTTTTTTTTTAAACATTTTTTGGAAGCAGCATCCCCCAATTACAAAACTGGAACGGAATCGTTACTTATTCTCCCTGCCCACAAGAAATGCACAATATTTTGGGATGAAGCAGGCTTTCATGTTCCCAGCAAGGATTTTTCTTGGAGGCCTCTGGTGAACCCTGCTGAGGTGTTAAGACCTTAGCTCTCGTTTTGTGCTCTGTACTCCTACACAGCTTTTTTTTTTTTTTTTTTAACTAAAACAGCTCCATTTGTTCATGTTTTTACTTTGACCACATTTTATTTATCGATTTCAGCGTACCGAGACTAAGACATCAACTCAGGATGGCAGCTTCGCTTCACGGAGAATATCACTCATGCCGATGGCATTTTCGATACCTTCGAACTATGTTTTGGTATTAATTTGCTTTGAAAATGCTCTTTTCAAACTACATAGCTTCATTTCTTACATCTTAACTCGTCTGTACAGCTTGAAAACTGTACATGAAGTACTTTGATTTGGGGAGCTCGCTCAAGGGTACAACGGCAGGGCCCCCCTGGGAGTTTAACCCAGAATCATGCGGTCACAAGTGTGGTCCAGCTAAGTGCTGCAGCAGAGTTTCAGAGATACTTCTTTGGTGTGAAACACGAAGACACAAGGCCTCCCTTGTTCTCGCTGGCCTTTGATCAGTCAGAGACAATGCTGGGTGTGTGGGATTTCACTGGACCGATAACTCCAGCAAAGTTGCTCCGGGCACTTGGAGTAGTTTCTAGTTTTGTCTTGCTTGTGCATTTTGAGTTTTCTTTTCTGTCTTAAATGAAACTGTACAAGTTTTCAAGACAAATTCCCAGAATGAACTATGCAGGTTTGATCGTTTCTAACAATCTTTCTCATCTCAAGGCCGCGCCTTGGTCTTTGTCCGCCCTAGATAGCAAAGCCTCCTGCTTGATCACTGTTTTTTTGTGGATGTCCCTCTTGCTGATTGCATTTTTCAATTTTTTGCTCCACTTTATTTTTCCTGCAGTATAACCCATCTGCGCTGCTGTAATGGTGGCAGACATATAATTGAAAGTCCCACCAGTTGCTGTATGAGAGGGATGGCTTGTTACTTGCTGTTATGAGAAAGCGCAACTTACAGCTCGGGTCCACAGTGGTAGCGGCTGCAAACTCCAACTGATATGGAAGCACAGAAGCGACAAGACAGGAGCGAATCTCGTGCCGCGCTGCGTCTATTACACTTGGGGTTAAAAGAGTTTGTGAGTCTATCTAGCATTAAGGTGTGTTTGTGAAGTATGAGTGTTTTTGTGGAATTGTCTGTAGATCGTACAGGATTTGGTGCACCACCGGGTGTTCGCTCTCTCCTCGGGTTATGAACAAAACTGAAACTGAAAGTCAGTTTGTAGCTCCAAAGTCAAAATCAATGAAATATTAATACAGATTTCTATGATCAAGGCTATACCATCTAGGTGTGTATAAGTACACTCTGTGATCGAGGCTATACCATCTAGGTCTGCATAAGTACACTCTATGATGTTCGCACAATGACGAAATCGCCTAAAGACACATTTCTCAGAAGGTCTCCCTGTCGTTAAACGACGCATGTCTATAAGAAATAAAAATACTTTAAAGCATCTTATAACTTCAGTAAAAATTAAAACTATATAACCTAAAATGCCCAGCGATAAAAAATGCTTTATCTCCACAAACTCCTGTTTAATGTTGACCGTTGTCTGATTCATCCGACAAACATTCCTCATCCTGTTGATCGATGGCCAACACACAGGAGCACCAGACACAAGATGCTGCAACACTGGAAGTCAGTGAACTGAGGTGGTCCCACACTCCTGTTCTGTTTGTGTGCTCTTTACTGCCATCTGTCCACTTGGAGGGTAAACACAGGCCACATTTGTCTGCTTGGTTAAACACAGAAATTTGAGGCAAGTGGTAAGTACCAAAAAATGACATTAAAAATAAATGAATGTGCCCTTTGCGCTTTATACTCTTTTCAACATGCAATCTCACCGAGTGCTTAACAACTTCTCCTTTTTGCCTGACGCCGTTGTCCGAGCGCATGAAGGAAGGATGCTGGGTGGTGGGGCAGAGGTCACAGCTGACGAGAAGGTCACCATGGAGATATTTTATTCATGTCATTGTTCAAAACTGCTTCTTGGAGGGAACTCCACTCTGAAGAGAGCTGCTCTGTGTGGATCGCTGCTGATTTTTATTTTGTTTTGTACTACGCGTCACATAAAAGCAGCCATTAGTCAATCGAGAGCCCTGTTGTTTACCTCCCTGTGCTCATCGCTGCCAAGTCTTTCAGCTCGATCTTGCCTTCGCAGGAGGCAGCCGGGACAATGGCCGGAATTGCGCCGGATTGATCCTCTCGCTGCCCATTGTCAACGCGTGACAATTTGAAAAGCGGCGATGTATTATTGGGCTTAATTGTTTGTTAAAGGGAATGAGCCACAGTTTCCCAAGTAATTGACAGATTTACAGCAGGCATTCATAATTGACTTTTTAATTTTTCTTTCATGTGTGGGGAAAAAACAACAAAAAGCAAAATGACAGATGCAGTTTTGGTTAATTGTTGTTGAGGAGCAAAAAAAGAGAAGAAATGGAGGAAAACAAATTGTTCAGCAGATGTTTCACAATGGTGCAGGGAAAAAAAAAAAAAAAACACAAAAACAGCAGTCCGGGAAAATAAACAAATTAAATCTCTGGCCGGGACTGTTCTTTGCAGTGTAACAGCACAGTACCTCACCTCATCCTGTGAAGTAACTTACCCCTGGATCCGACTCACATCTGGAGAAGACGGTGGTGACCCAACTGCCTCTACCGCTCCACGTCCTTTGCTTCTCGGTACCCACAGCTGGACTGGTTCTAGTCTGTTCCACCTGTGGTACGGTCGACTCCAGTCCGTCCCGTTACTGCTCACCTGTTATTGTTCCTCCTGCTCTCAGCATTTTCCTCCTTGTGTTGTTCACCAGATCTCACATGTACCCACAAGCACATTCTAATCCGCAGAACTCTGGAAAGGCTAAGCCTCTTAACCTGCCAGAGAAGAGAAACCCCAGATGTGCAGCCCATAATTAGCTCTGACCTCCTATGGTCAACAAGCTGACAACACAAGTTATGATGGTGTGTTAACAACATCACGAGGGGAGTTGGGTTGCTCAGATGGAGTAGACTGGCTCTGGGGATGGGCTGGGATGTCCACCTGAAGTTACTTAATGAAGAAAGAGAAGCCCTGTGGAGCATCAGCAGATGGAGTCGTCACCCTCCAGCCTTCTGACCCCAACCAGTGATGGGCTGCTCTACCGGTCCTTCTTTCTTTCCTTGCTGTGACCCACCTGCAGAAGCCCTGTCTTTCTCTCAGAAAGCATGCGGCCTGCAGTTGTGCTAAAAACACACACACACACACACACACACACACACAAATCCGCAATGAACAGCAGACCTTTCCTCCACTGGTCGCCGGAAAGCGACTGCAGGCCACTTCAAAGCTGCAGTTTGATGTCTGATCGTTGACATCTGCCAGTCATTTAACCAGCAGATAAAAACCTCACTGTTACTGTGTTCTTGGGGTCACTGCAGGTCATCACTGCTCACATTCATGGGGCCCTGAAAATATCACTGATACCTGATCTCTGAAGGGTCCAGAGCAGGAGGATGTGAACCACATGGCAGTCTGAGAGACAGTATGCCAGTGCATGGTAGTGTGTACATGGTTCTGAAGGTCCTCCTCAGCTCCTTCGCTGAAGCTCACATCCATTGTGTGTCACGACTGAAAAGGTCACTGGAGCCTGTAACCACTGCTGCTCAGGGGTATGGACAGCTAAGGAATGCCCATTGATCCTTGTGGTTGGCCTGTGGTCACCTTGGGATCACTACAAGGTCACAAGTCCACGTAGAATCCAGGCGTGATGGAATTTCTAATGGATGAGGGAGCAGGAGACCCAAAACCATCATTTCTGAGTGCAGAGAAACGGCAGAGCAGAGACCCCTGATGCTGTGAAACCAGCCCGCCACGTGGTGACATCGCAGGGGTCAAAGGGCAGCTCTGTAAAACCACCTTGAGACAGCCAGGACAGGGCACGCTGAAACTCACAGAGCCCTCGGCCGCACCGGCACGCCACGAACACAGCAAAAAACACAAAATGCAATTTTCCTCACGGCGAGAGAGCGGGCTCCTTAAAGACACCAGGGATTCCACCATCTCCGGCACACTCGCCATCCGTGAAAATCGATGCTAATGGTGCTCGGGCCGTTCCGCAGAAACGCCGTGCGGCAGATCGAGGTGCTAAAACACGAAAGGCGCACCAGCGGGACAGATATTAACTGCCATCGGCACTCATTCTGGCTTTGTGTACAGAGCGTGCCGCTGGGAAATAAGAAAAATGAATCGCATCAGGGGAAGCGGATTTGTTTTGTACATGAGCAGCTCCGTCTGACGGCGTCCTTATTGCCGTCACCTGGGAAGTGACCCTTTCGCTTCGCCTTCCTTCTGTTGTGTTTGTCCCATCTTCCTCCTGATCGTTTTTCCCGCTCCGCGGGTCGACGGGAGGACGCCGATTTCTGAAGCCCGAAGCAGTTTTTTGTCGGGAATGCCGTGACAGAAAGGGGTAATTTAGGGTGGACACAACGGAGGACGAAACTGTCGGCAAAATCACCGAGGGGAAAATGAAGCCGAAGACACTTCGGAGCTGAAATATTTTTCCTCCTTGATAAATCAAAGGCGGTCGGAAGAATCTTGTCTTCCCCTGCAGTCGGCGGTCACGTCGCACGGCATCGGGCCCCATGGCAGTCTGGAACGTCAAGAAGAAAAGAACCTCGGCGTGTTTCTGTCAGCTCTTCAGCAAAATCACTATGAGTATGAATCAGCTGCTCGCACCACGCAGATGTGAGCCCCGCAAGAAAATGACTGAGATGTACAGATTTTTCCACTTAAAAGGGATTAAATAAATTAAGATTCCCAAAAATACTCAAGCTACTCTTCATTTAGGTCACAGGAATATTCGCGAATGGTAGAGCAGCAGGCAGGAGGAAAGGGGAAGTGTGTAGCAAAGTGTGGCGTGGCGTTGGGGTGGACGACCTCCTGCTGACGCGAAGGTCAAGATGAACATGACATACAGATGGGCGTCACACCGCACCCCACAAACAGCAGACACATTTCGCAATGACCAGAGACGGGAGCGTCCAGAAAGAAACTTCTGCTGTTGTGAGACGTAAACACGGTGCACAGCCTTGGGTTTCAAAGGTGAATTCATTGATCCAGAAGTAAAGCGTGCTGTCCACTGGGAAAGAGGTGATGAAATGGCCATTTTTGAGATGGGACCCACCACCTGTCCCAAATGTACATGGAAGTGTGGAGAGCAATGTCCCCAACCTTGGCCTGCTGGCCATGACACTTCTGTCCTCAATTTTTTTCCCCACTAAAAGGCTAGAAGAAACTTGCATGTTGCATATCCCAGCTGTGGATCACTGGTCAAATCACGCTGAAGAAGGTGAAGAGGAGGTCATCTAGCGGTGAAGAAGTCCCCAACGTGCCACCTCTAAATGGCTGTTCTGGTATGAGCAACATGAGAGCTTGACTTCATGCAGATACACTTCCCCTTCCGTGGACCCTGGCCGGAATACCGTTCCATCGATCGCCTCGGACCTGGACCTACGTTGGGTTCGGCAGGGTTTTTACAGTGTTGCAGAGTGACAGCTTTGTCCAGTAGAGGAGCCAGTCCTACAAAGGACTATTGTTTTCTTTAATGGAGATGGACTCACACAATCAAAAGCAGCCCAGCTACTCGGGATCTCGGGGGCCTGTGAACTCTGCTTCAGAAGATTTTAAGTACTTTTGTAGCTGCCATTGCTCCTCCGATGAGCTTTTTGAGAACTGTTGTCTATTATGAGCTGAAATTGCTGAAGTAGCTCAGTTGGGAGAGCATTAGACTGAAGATCTAAAGGGCCGTAGGCTGAGAGCAGCTTTGGGCAGGGGTCTACTATGCCCTTCCAGCTTTGTCTTACAGTCTAAGGGGCAGCCTTAGAGTCGTCACCTTGCGGTACACTCGATCAAGGTCACCAATAGGGTTAAAATTACCCAGCTGTATAAATGGGTCAGTCGAAGTAACTTAGTGAACAAACCTCACAATGTCAGTTGCTTTGGAAAAAAGTGTCAGAAAAATGAATAAATAATAAATTCAAACCATTTATGCATTTCTGCTAACTGTTGTCTGGACACCAGGCCAGGAAGGAAATGCATCACTTAAGGAACCTTCTAATGGCCTCCTCTCGTCCTCACTTGGGATGGGATCATGGCTACAGGGCCGAACCTTGCTTCTGTGGAAAGAATGGGCCTCTGGACTCCTAACACCTGCAGTCGTCGAGTCTCCTCCTTGTGGTCTCGGCATTGG
This sequence comes from Scleropages formosus, assembly GCF_900964775.1. Taxonomy (NCBI): domain Eukaryota; kingdom Metazoa; phylum Chordata; class Actinopteri; order Osteoglossiformes; family Osteoglossidae; genus Scleropages; species Scleropages formosus. Next base: position 2,823,707 of record NC_041821.1, read on the forward strand.
AAGTAGGTCTAGTGAAAGGCTCTCCTTTCTTCACTGCCGAGGCATCCGAGGCCCCGGGGCCGCGTGTTCTCTTCCAGCCACAGTTCACTCTCAAGGGGGTTCGCTTCAGTTACAGGCTCCGATGGGGGGGATCCTTCACTCAAAAGCGTAGATGTGTTGCACGGCCGGAGACTGAACCATTATGGAAATGTACCTGCCAAGATATGTAAATGTATTATGTGCTTGTAGCTCCAACTGCTACCAAATGGAAAAGATATTTAATTAAAGGACACTTTTTGCACACGAACCGACACACACAGAGGGGTAAAGAGTGACTGAGCCTGGTTTAGGCTCTCACATTTCATACAGTACACTGAAGTATGACGGAACTTGCCGGAGGGGGCAGCTGGCATTTAATCAATTACAGCGGTACAGAGCTGCTTGACAGTTTTCACCCCTTCGCCGCTGCGGAAAGTCCAAAAAGCCACGAAGAGTCCCAGTGGCTGTGGGGAAAAAACACGGCTGCCACTCAACGAGGGAACTGTAGGACGTGGAAAGCCAGGTAAGTGCCTTTCGGTGAAGGACCCACCCAGCTGGAGAAGCCACATGACTACGTCTTGGTGGGTAGAACCTCTATGGTTGGAGAAACCTGACAGCTGAAGGGCTCGTGAAGTTCTAGGAACCTCACATCTGGGCTATTCCAACGAGAGATGTTTTGAAGATATGCAAAACCAAATGAACTACTCTAAATATGCGGGGAAGGTGTCATTCAGTGGATAACCATGCGCAGGCGTACTCTGAGATGTACCCAGTTGGGATACGAGAATTACGCTGCATATTGAGTTCCATAGCTCTATTTCGGCTCACAAAGCATGTCTTTGCATTTCCATGGACTAAATCTGGATTTTGTGCACCTCCTGTCAGCTGAGCAGCGCGAGACCAGAGCCACCATGTGGTGGTGTTGCACTTTCTCGACCTCCGTCGCTAGCTTCACCTGGAATGATCTCGGAGGTCATGGCCCCGTCCGGATTGTCCAAACCAGGTCCACTCGCCCTCCGAGTGTCGGCTCATTTGCACTGTTTTCATTGATTTCTTTTGTATGCTTTCTGGTGCGTAAAGTGTACAGTTTGAGTGGACAGACACACACTGTTGTAGAATAATTAATGAAGTGAAACCGCACTGTAGCGTTATGATAACTAACATTAGCTGTTGAAGTGACCGTCCACTTTAATGGAATTTTTCGATATCGTCTCATAAATGAGAAGCTATTAGTTGCGGGACTCAGGAACACACACAGTTTTTACCATGGAAAATTATGGTTGTTATATTTTTGAACTGAGATTTCACCTTAAAAAGAGTTCTTCAGGGACATTACCTTCATGTGGCAGGGGAGGACTGTACCCATATATAACCACACCGTCCTCCCGGAGTCCCCTGTAGACCAGCCTGTCCAGCCACAACATTGTCTAAGGTGGTTGTTTCCATCAGAGTTGACCATTGCCCACAACACCCTGCACTGCGAAACAAACCACATCTGGATTTCCTCCCATCAATGAGCAGATACACACTGGAGATGAAGCCTGGAGGCTAAAACTTCTGCAAAAACCCCATTAGAGTCGTGTGAACTGAAATTCAGGGTGAACTTCCAGACAGTGGTGTGTGTTCTGCTGTCTTTAGGCCAGAACTTCAGCTCATTTCCTACCCATAACCCTCCGCTGACCTCACTGCTGCTCCGGGGCGACTCCACCTCATGGACATTTATTGCCGTTAGCTTTAAACGGAAAAGGCGAGGAGGCTGCTGGAGAATATAAAAATGAAGAGAAGAAAAAGTGTTATTCATTTCAGCGGAGTACAGGAAGACAAGTGTAAAATGTCAGCAGTAAAAGCCGCGTGAGAGAGGCACTCTTCTCGGGGCTGAGTAAATGACCGGTGATTCTGTTTTAGGAAAACAGAAGAGAATCAAGGTTCAGCTTCGGTCCCAAAACGCACAGCTTTTCACAGAGTTTCACCGGTAATTTAAACCCTACCCATGGCCGGCTTCTTCTTGCTTAAAGAACCATCACTGCAGCTCGGCTCACCTTTTACCTCGCTATTCTTGGTTGAAGCTGGGGGTAACAAACCTTAGTCATTAATCTCCTTGTACTTCCTTTCAGCTCTCCTCAGGGACACGTGCATGCGCACACACACACACACACACACACACACACACACACACAGGTCTCTGACCACCGCTAGAGGGTGTGTTTGTAGGGGTGACAAAAAGGTGCAAGGTCACTGTGTCTTTTAGGAGGGCAGGTTTTAGAGGAGGAGGAAGAGGCAGCTCTCAGACACAAGCTCGACTCAACGCGGACCTGCAGGGGCGAGGACGGCCGGGTGAGGTTCGGAGCTGCGGCTCATGGTTCATTATGTTGCAGATCTAAAGTTCTGCTGTGAATTTGTTCTTCAGGATTTGAGCAGCTGGCCCCAGCTGGACTCTTTAATGGAGACGCCAGGAGTCTCGGTGGCTCTCATTTGTGCTCTCGGCTGCTACCTTGAGCAATGACCCTTCTACCTCCTCAGATGGTTAGAGCTTCTCAGCTTGAACCCCAGACAGCGGTCTACTTACAGCTCTTCACACGGCAGCCGGGCGCAGCATTACTTACCACAGTTAGGAATGACAGTAAAATCAACAGCCCACAACGTGTTCAGAAACCTTTACAGTATTACATTTTATTTGTATGATTGATCTCGGTGGACCAGTAACATGTTGACGAGAAGCAGGAAAAAACCCCAGAAATGACCGTTATGAGATTACATTGAATTGCACTTAATTGCACTCTAAACAGCAATGGATATAGAAAACAATGTAATAAACCTGCAGATGCTGGTAGGAAAACAAATCCCAGAATAAATTAACATAATTCTGTAACTTCATTACAAAAAGGACCACCACATTATTGGCTTTACAGGATTTTTTTTCACATGGACTCCTTGAAGGATGGAGACCAACCAGACAAAGTAGCAATTTGACCTCTGTTTCATTATAAGAAAAAAAACGGAAAAAAATTAACATTACTACCAAGTTCCCTTCCAAGACAAATACAAAAAATACAAAAGTGTCTATATTGACATTGTCCACAGCAGGAGAGTCTACAACATAACAAAGGATCTGTTGCTCAACTTCTCATCACTACACGATATATGAACACCTCAACCATGCCAAGAGCTCCCAGTCTGTGCACATTTCAACACACCCTAGGCGATAGTTACTGCTGGAGGGTCTAGGAGTGTGGTCAGGGTGTCCAGCGCAAGTCATGCCGTTGGCATTCGAGGCAAGGGCGATGCCTCTACTTTCTGGGATCAAGTCTGGAAGCGGCTTGCACTCCCGGGTGAAAAGGATGGGCAAAGTAAATCCGCAGTTACACCACGGGACTTACAGTGCAATACCACATTCTACTGTATTTGAAGAGTCCTGTACACGGTGGACAAAGACATAGATTTCGGCTGGAGAGTGAGTGCAAAAGGCCGTTAACACGGCTCCGGCATGCACGCGAGAAAAGCACCTTTCTCCTTTGTCACCACCTGTCGGGGGGCCCCGGTGGCTCCGCCTTGACTCCGCCTTGACTCCGCCTTCCCTCTCACCGTGACCAGCGACACGTTTTATGACAACTGGTAAACACCTTTCCAGACTGTAAGGATGTAATGACAATTGCCAAAATGTTTTGATTTTTGTGCACTTTTAAAAACCCTTTCAAGTCAGTTACAAAAAAAGCAAAACAAAAACAGTGGTTGCCTTGGAAACGGCCTCAGACGTCCTGTCAGCATACATCAGCCAGCTGCCTTAATTTGTCATAAAGGTCCATTAACGGAGAGGACCAGGCACACGGCTGATGGGCTGTGCTGCTGAACAGCATCAGGGTGGGCGTGGAAAACATGGCGGCAATGCTGGCACGTCCTGCTCCCTGAGCCAATCAGCGAAGGCCATTAAGACCAGTCGGCCAGTATCGCTGACAGCTATTGGCTCTCAGAGACAGCGGCAGGCCAGTAACACCATCAAAGACTGGGCACAAAAAAATAGAGCTAATTACTATACAACCTGGGATCGCTTAATCCACGGGACCAATAGGAATAGAAAAATAGTCTAGGCAATACAATTCAGTGGCTGAAAAAAGCAAAAAAGCAAAGGAAAACGCTCTCGTTCCTCAGTCCGCACACACTGCTGCACAATCATTTAGAAAGACTATTTACAAGCAATTTCTGTGGTTCAAACCACACTGACAGGAAAAACATTTGCAGTGAATCGTTGTCTCTTTCACGCATAATACTCGTGGCCTCCAGCAGTTCCCATCGTCGGCTCAGCTGCCGCAGGAGCCTTAAGCCGTCGCAGCTACAAATATATATTTCTTTAGTTCAAGTTTCAAGTGAAATCTCTTCCCTGCCAGGCAGCGGGGAGACGACTGAGGAATCTCAGCACAGAAAGGAAAGCAATTCCGCCGTCCGTGGATCTAATCTGTCTCCCATCGCCTGGCCACCTCCTCGCAACACACCAACGGCTCGTTCAGGTTACATCCGACAATCTCCGTTTCATCCAGAGTGCTTCTTTTTGCTGGTTTCCTTGTATCTTAAGGTCAGCGCTCCGAATTCACCCGCACCGGGGTGCCACCCTCCAATTTTACACACCACCAGGTGACATTAAATCTGTCACCATTGGAAAAAAATAGGCATCAGGCATCAGACTGCATATGATAATACTATATGGTTCCTTTTAAGAATAAAATAATATTGATAGGACAGTTCAGCGTTTGTTCAAGGTCAATAATCTGCCGGCAACTCTCACCACAAGACATGGTAATTCCATTTTAGTTTGGCGATGATCTCTTCAATTTGGCATGCCATCAGTCTCAAATACGGTGGGTTTAAAAACTTGATTCTAAAAATGAAGCCTGATGCACAGAAGGAGAAAAATGTTTGCGACAACTCAGATGTTGTGTGTTCAGACAGACCCCTGAGCTGTTCTCTTCGAGGAAAAATCAACTCTCTGGACGTTAAGTTGGGCTTACGTTTAGATGTCTTGGCATAACCAAAAAAACATTATTAGCACCTATAACGTTTTACATCATCTTTTCAAAAGGCTATCAAAGCAAGAAACATTATTTGTGTCATTGTAAATGCAACTTTTTCAGCCCTACAGTGGCAATGCCAATAATACACCCAACTATCTGTGTGTTGGAGAAATGACCACAAAAAACTCAGTCAATAATAAACCTGTACAAACCATACAGTGCATATGATTGTTTCTTTATTTACGTTTACCATAAATTTTAATAAACTAAAATATTTAAAATTTATGAAGAGTATAAACATCAATGCATGACAGGAAGAAAGTTCTCTGCATTTTTCAGAGTTTATTTAATGTATAAACACTTTACATAAATTACTTTCTCTGAGACTAATATTTAATGAGCGAATAGCTGGGACTTTGTATAAAAAGAAAATTCAGTAAAGAACCTTTCTCAAATAATGCTTCAAAAAGTTTTTTCTATAGCCTTGTCGGACGTGATTGCCTGTTGATTCCTTTATTTCTCGACACGATCAACTCAAAACTCTGCCCCAAACCCCCCCCACGATACCATTAAAAATCGCGAGCACCGACGGCCGGGCCCATGACACTGGTGGCAATGTCCTTAGAAACAGCACAAGAGAAGCAGCTGGATGAATGAACACTGGTGATTCCCAGTTTCTCCTGGGGACTGAGATGCATGTTATTATTAAGAGCGAGACTACTTGTTTATTCATATAAGCAAAAGTCAACCATTCGGAATGAAAACAAAGAGCTGATTATAGACACCGTCTCGTAACAAAATCAACAGGCTTTGTATGTATTAGTCCATGTGAGTGCAGTGATATGCATTATGTAAACTTTTTTTTTCCTTTTTTAAAACTTTTTTTTGAAGCAGATCACCTTTTAAGGTTATTTGTAAAGACATTTTTACTCGTACAAACTATCCCTCGGCTCCTGGATTCCGCAGTTCAAACAAGGCTGTGCCACGGATAAGAGTTTTGCAGCACTGAATAGGCCCAGAGTAGAAGATCGTTCTTGACAATCAGTCCGTTAGCGGCTATGCGCTAATCCACAGCTTGACGCAGCCCCCCACCCAACTCAACCACAGCCCAAAGCCCCGCCCAACCCTCCAGAAAAGGCAGGGAGCAGTCTCTTTGGCAGCCAGTGACGGACAGTCTGTTACCTCTTCCCTATTTCGCTCTGCCTTAGGAACTGGATGTTGTTGGCGCTGTCAGCTAGCTCGGGGTACTGCTCTACCGAAAGTACATAATACCCGTCGTAGCCCAGCACCTTGCCGCTGCTCAGGAGCTGCCTCTTCTCTCCCTCAGTCCAGAGGCGTGCGCCTTCCTCGCCGTCACGCACGCGTCGCTGCTCCCGAGCCCAGGCGGCCGCCAGCGCCCTCTGTCGGGCCTGCTCCAGCACGCGGGCCTTCTCCTCGTCTAGCGTCACGCCGTAGCGCACATGCAGTGCCAGGGCACCATGCTGCAGCTCCACGTCAACGAACCTGCGAGTCCTGCCGTTCACCACCGTGGTGGACTGCGACACAGTCACGTTGACGCCATTCTCCAGGGCCTTGCGCCCGCTGGTCAGCCGGAGCGTGCCCAGGTCGCTCTCGGGCAGCGAGGTTTTGATGAAATAGTGCGTGTCGTGGCCCTCTACTGTGTAGTGTAGGTTCTCCAGGTAGAAGGCATTGTTCAGCACGGCTGCTACCTTGATGCAGTCCTCATTGGCAATGTTGAGTGCATTGGTGGTCACCAGGCCTTGGTTTATTGCCAGCATAACCCCCTTCCCGATGAGTGACTTGACGGTGGAGAACCACAACCATGCCTTCTCCCGACTAGCTCGCCGCCGGCTGAACTGGATCTCAGGCAGCCTCTCGAAGGACAGGAAAGCCTTTGCCTGACGGATCACTTCTTGCTGGACTCCAGAGATGGTCTGTGGAGAAGAACAACGCACAACATCAGTGACCAAATGCAGAATTCATCTCTTGGCACAAGCAGACATTTCCCAAAGATCATGAGAACTGGTCAAGCCGAAGGGGAACCAAAACTGAAGTGTGAGAAAAACCCTACAGATTTTCATGCCATTTTTTTCTTTATGCAACCAATATAGAGTTGAAGGTAAATTGCAAAACCGGTGGAAAAAAAATATGGATATCTGGAATTTACACCTTAAAAACAATGAAAGAGAAATCATTTAACAGACTGAACTCTGGAGAATAACTAGCCACTGTCTTATGTGTGTTAAACTATGGACCAACCCAGAACCGATGATGAAGCAACACCTATTCGGTGAAGTAACATGTTTGACAAGCTCATCAAAGGTTACTCATAGTAAGTAGTAATGAGCAACACTACAGCCTTACTGGTAAGTCATCCCAAAGCTGACTCTTCTTCAGCTCCAAGGACGGTTCTGTAAGACCAAACTTGGGAATAGGGTAGCCGGGAATGACATTGTGAAGGTGGAACCCAAAAGTCACCAGCCACGTGTTGATATCTGCAGAAACCGGGAGAAGTGGCAAAGTTACTGGAATATTTAATGAAGAACATCTCGATTTCTGGGCTTGAGAAGTAAAAGCAAGGAGTTTTATCAACCCTATTGCTGTGCATAAACTGAATCAAGTAGCAGAAGCTTGCAGAAGTGGACCAAACACTTCCACTGGGAACAGACAGTTTCTTCAGAAACAATATTCATAAATATCAATTTCCCATTGAGGAAACAGGCTACCAGCAAAAGATCAGGTCAATGCAATCATATTTAAGTTGATTTCAAGCAAGGCTCCTCCCAACTTTCCTCACCTGTGACATACTCCTTCACCTCATGCACTTTGCTGATGGGGTTGTTGTTTCTAAACATGTAGAGGTTAAAGGGGGCAGGGTCCTTCCCCACCCTCTTCCATGTGGAAATGTCTGGGGTGGTCCACCTCCCAGTCAGGATGTCGTAATCCCGCTCCCCAAAGTGCAGGAGTTTGGTCAGAGGGTCGAAGAGGCCCCCATGAAAGCCGATCACGAGCTGGAAGTCTGGGTTTGAGTCGTAGTACACCTCACCGTATGCCGTGTATAGCACCTGCTTCAGGAGGAGCCCGTTGCTACTGAAGACTGCCAGAGGGGTCCCCGTGTTGTCGCAGGCAATGTAGAACTCCTCCCCGCTGCTTATCTCCATGGCGAAGAGGTGGCCCTGCAGGTCGTAGTAGAGCGAGGTGATCTCCGAGCTGGAGTGGTTGTATACATGGGTGATCCTAGTGGGGTAGTTCAGGTCTGCGTAGAAGAACTGGAGGTGGTGTCCCAGGCTGGTGCGGGTGGAGACTCGCCTGCCCAACCCATCATAGCGGTACTGGATGGTCCAGCCATTGGCCTTACTATAGACACGCACAAGGAGACCCTTGGAGTTGTACTCGAAGATCTCGGTGCCCCTCTGCCGCAGGAAACCATCCTCATCCATGCGGTACTGGATGTCCCCGAGGCGGGTGATGCGATCGCGGAGATCATAGCGGAGCGGGAGGAGCCGTGCGTAGTTGCTTGGGTTCAGAAGGTGTAGGTTTCCGTTCAAGTCATAGTTGTAGCGCCAAACTATCTTCTCATTCAGGTAGACTGTCTGGAGCTGCCCGTCCACATCGTACTCGTAGCCGTACTTTGTGGTGTTTGCAAATGGCCCAATTTTAACCTCTCTTTTTGTGACCCTGCCCATATTGTCATACTGTATAGTTATCCAGTACATCAAAGAGCGGAATATTTCATACTGGATCTCCTTAATCCGGCCGTGGGCATCAAAATGCTTGGTGTAGGTCATAACGGCGGTGGAAATGATCTGGTTGATGTCGTAGTAGATGACACCAAATTTTCCAAATTGCTCGACCTTCCCTGAAATGTCATCAAACTGGTAGAGGTCGATGGGAAGCGGCGTTTCGTTGATGACACCCTGCATGCTGGTCACACGGAAACTGTTGTCGTAAGTGTAGTCGAAGCGAGCGTTCACCATGCCGTCCTCGCTGAAGCGGAAGATCTGCCTGTCCACCAGAGGTCCGATCTGCCGGTACCGGATGGTGCAGATGAACCCCTCACTCTGGAGGTTGACTGTCTTCAAGACGCCTGCTGTCTCGTCATAAGTGAAGCTGACGCGAGTGCTGTCGTACAGGATCTCGGAAAGCTTCGTCTGCCGTCTGTACTTGTAGAGGACCCTTCGACCTGTGCCCAGGTGGGCTACTTGGAGAAGCTGCCCGTCCTCACTGTAGTCCACCACCACGGAGGCGTTGCTCTCGGGCGGACTGTAGATGTTCCTGTAGTAGCCCACGGAGCGGATGGTCTGCATGGTGTGTCGGGCCACGCTGGGCATGGTGATGGCAGACAGCTGGTCCTGCAGGTCGTACTCGAAGATGTACTGACGCTGGCTGTGGAGCAGAAGCACCATGGACTGGAAGGAAGGAAGGAAGGAAGGAAGGAAGGAAGGAAGGAAGGAAGGATAACAGCAACAATTATACAGATGCACACCAAAAAAAAGATGACACAAGAAACTGACGCTAAAGCAGTTATCAGCATTCAGTTTTGGCAATAAAATCCTTTTTAATTCAATTATCCTTGACCTACAAGTTGCCTATTTAATGCACTCGGATGGATAATTCTAAAGCAATCTGCAATTATTAGCCTGGGCTTCATGGGGTGCTGATACTTATGGTGTAACGCAGGCTAAAATCACAGTCGTTTAGCCAAACAGCAGGTTTCCATATTCAGCGAGAGGCGCGTCGCGTCGCTGTGGAATTTAAAAAAGAAATGGGCCTGTTATTACCGATCATCTCCCTGTATAAAGTTTCCGCTGACGACACTTGTGAGCTCGCTCGTCTTTATTGCTGCACAATGGCTCGCGTCCCGTCGCAGCGACAACATAAAAACGAGCAAAGCGCTCCCGAGGAGCTATCGACAAGCCATTTGGCACCGTCCCAAATTGACGGTGCCCGACTTGAGGAGGCACCGTGACAAAGCGGCGTAGCTCAGCGCAACTTCCAGTCTTTCTTTCTGTATGTTATTAAGGAAATAAAGAGGGAAGATGTGTGATTCTTAGGGCACGGCAGCGAGTGTCAGCGACAAGGGAGAATCCTTCACCTTGTCAGCCGCACTCGAACGGACATTACTCAAACTCCCCGGGCGCTCACTGTGGCATGTGTTCCTGCACTGATTTCACTCTCCGCGGTCACGCTACCTGCACCGGTGGCAGCCGACGAAAAGGAAGAGGAAAACCTATGCATATTTAATGTGCGGGGGCACGTACCCGGGCAGGCGGGCACGGAAACACAAGGAAAGGCACACGGTCGAGCTCCGAGCTCTTGTTCTGCAGCGGCACCGCTTGCACTCGGAGTTGAGTAGCCCTCAGCAAGGCGAGCGTAGCTTCACAGGCACGGCAACTAAAAGGGCGAACATCCTCTTACCGCCTTCTTCTTCCCTCACGATAATAATAGCGACTGCCGACGAGATCAGAACCCGTCCCCACCCTCCCGCTCAGGCTCCTCGCCTCTCTACGCACACCTGTTAGTCATCGCTCAGCGTGCAAACCCTCCCCAACAAACACCGCATCATTTCTGAGCCGGATCTCTCCGCACGTCAGCCTTCCTCCCTCCCCGATTCCCTCTCCTCGGGGCACCCGAAGGAAACGCAGCCTCAGTCGCTATATTCATTTCAAATGCTTTAACGGTACCGTACAATCATTTCCGGAGACCCTGAAATCTTTTCATAGCCGTTTTCTTCCTTTTAAATACCTTGCTTGTTTTGACCACATGAATACGATAGCACGCTCTCTGAGTTTTGCTCTCTTCCAAAGCGACTCCCAGTTAGAAAAAATGGGAGACTTGTGTGCTTTTTAAGACTTGCGTTGCCATCGCGCACTGTTTCCTTCAGCATCGCTCTCTATTAACTGGCCCATTTTGCCTGAAAACTGCCTACACTTTCAATAAAAAGAAGAAAAAGGGGAGGAAAAAAAGATTTTCTGCCTCTGGACTCTGGAACAATAGAATGCACAAAATGGAAATATTAGATTTTCTTTTGCTACCCATCTCAAAATGATATTGAACAGTCTCTGTGTTCCTGCGCGCATGAGTGCGCGCACGTACGAGTGTGTACGTTTTATACACCGACACCTCATCCTCCCGGGGTCAAGTATCATCTTTTTGAAGATACAAACTAATTCTAACTGTATTTTTTAAAATGTGATTTCCACAATTTCTGCCTGTGGCGAACATGACCTGTGTTTACCGAGTAAGCTGAACGATGGCAGTGAAGAGAGGCCATACAGGAGTGTAGGACCACCTTAATTCAACTCACTTGTACACTTTCTACTCCTTTTCTGTGGTGTTCCTCAGTGATCAACTGCAAGGTGAATAAAGTCGCACATATTTATGCAAAGAATCAGTCAACGATCAGCATCGAACAGGAGGAGTGTCAAGGTACCGTAGCCCTCCCTTATCCGCACGGGTTGTGTTGTGTTGTGTTTCAAGACCCCCAGCGGATGCCTGAAACTACGGAGAGTACGGAACCCTATATATACTATGTTTTTTCCTATGCATGCATACCTATGATACTGTAAAATTTAATGTATAAATTTGGCACAAAAAGAGATTCACAACAATAACTAATTGTCCAGGTCCTCGTAAGTATTGAGTTTTAACTATTTAAAAAAAAAAAAAAAAAAAAAAAAAAAAAGGGCAAAAAAAAGAGTTACTTGAACACAAGCACTGCGATACGGCGACAGTCGATCTGATAACTTGGACGCTACTGAGCGACTAACGGGCGGGTAGCGGATACAGCGTGGATACCCTGGACAAAGGGATGATTCACGTCCCGGGTGATTTCATCACGCTACTCAGAACGGCGTGCAATTTAAAACTCATAAAACGTTTATTTCTGGAATTTTCCATTTAATATTTTCGGACCGAAAAGGGGGTGCGGTGGCGCAGTGGGTTGGACCATGGTCCTGCTCTTTGGTGGGTCTGGGGTTCGAGTCCCGCTTGGGGTGCCTTGCGACGGACTGGCGTCCCGTCCTCGGTGTGTCCCCTCCCCCTCCGGCCTTACGCCCTGTGTTGCCGGGTAGGCTCTGGTTTCCCACTACCCTGTAGGGGACAAGCGGTTCTGAAAATGTGTGTGTGTGTGTGTGTATTTTCGGACCGCGGTTGACTGAGGGTAACTGAAACCGTGGAACACGAACCCGAGGATAAAGGGGACACCGCTGATTTTTACATTGTCATTTTTTGGAAGTTAATGAATATTAGAATAAAATGTCTTCGAATTAATTATTTACTATAGCTGTGCCCGAAATGTTTACAGAAGCAAACCAGCGAGCGAATAAACCGAGCCGAGCCGAGTCACACGTTCACTCGAGCGCTTCCGGAACCTTCACTGACCTTCTCCAGGTACGTGTAGCTCCAGGTTTTCCCGTCGGCGAAGGCGCGGGAGACCATACGTCCCTGGCTGTCGTACTCCACCCTCTCGGTGGTGGGCCCCCTCTGCAGGCTGGTCACCTGCCCCGTGGACGAGTAGGTCAGGTTGACGGTCATCAGCTTACTGCTGGGCACCCAGAGAGTGGGGTGGCCCGAGGTGTCGTATACGATCTTGAGCAGGAACTTGCGGTGGTCGTCATAGATCTTCTCGGTGCGCAGCGCTCGGTCGTAGTCCACGGACAGGAGGTTCCTGCCGTTCACCTGTATTTTGGGTGCAGAGGAGGACGGGCCTGAGTCTGGGTCTGGGTCTGAGCCTCTTTCAGCTTTTGCTCCTGGTTTCAGCGCTTTTCTCTAAACAAAGACCCTTCAGGCCTCAGAGCTCATTTTTATTGACAAAAAAATCATATTCGCAAGCGCGCATGCGACGCAGGATAATACTGGAGAGATCACGCAGCTCAAAGCAAACTCCTCTTCAGCCGCAGCTATTCGTTTGGAGGCGACGAGCCGCACGATGACCCGCGGCCCGACTCGTTTCCCATAAATAAGAAAGAAAGGCGCGCTTCGGCTGCCGAGGGACTACCTGATGGGCTCGGGTGCGGAGCCGCCGAAGAAAGAGGGCTAACGGCCTCGTGTTTGTTTTCAAAGCAACTCGGAGCCTTGAAGACACTTCAGCGTAATGACTTGGCACAAGGCACACATTCGCACCATCTCCTCCCAAGGCGACAGAGGCAAGTTTTTCAATTGCGAGCCTTAACATCAGACATTCATTACATTATTACGCAAGAGGGCTTGAGTGACCCGGGGAGCTTGACACCCGGGCTGGCATTTAGCATAAGCACGTTCGTTTTGGGGGGGCGGCTTCCTGCATCTTTCCTCGGCCTGAGCGAACCCTTAACATCAGGCTGGGCTAACAGTAATCTGATACTTTACTGATGCTTACAGCAGCTGCTTATTATTACAACTATTATTATTATGATGATTATTATTACTACTACAACTACTATAAGAACATACAGTCATACAGCACAGTATATACTGCATACTTGTAGTTATAACTGCAGTGCTACATAAATGGCACTGAAGTCCTTATGATCATTCAGCCATTCATACAGCACAGCAATGTGACACACACACACACACACACACACACACACACACACACACAAGGGACAATTTACAGCCACCAGTTCACCTGAAACACATGGACTGTGGGAGGAAACCAGAGCACCCGGAGGAAAGCCAAGGTAAAGACGAGCAAAGCATGAAAACGGTATACAGACTGGGCAGATTCACACCCATGTCTAAATGCACATAGAGCATGTCTGTACATTTTATGTGACTCGCTGTTTCTCCTTCTCGATGTCATGACTCTACTGCTCAATATCAATCAAATACCAGAGCGTCTCACCCTGAGTTTGCGGCCAAAGATGATGACGCGGCCCCGTGTCTGTTCCTTCCGGAAGCGCCACTCCACCAGGTTCTGCCCGTTCTCGCCGGGGAGCGACATGTTGCGCCGCGCCACCGTGGGGTTGGCCGTCCCTGCCAGGATGTGCGGCTCCGTCTGGTAGTGCGTGTCCATCCCGTTGGCGTAGACGACCCTGAGCGAGTTGTCGTAGCCAACCTGGTAGCCGTTCCTCAGCTGGTCTGTAGGGGGTGGGAGAGAGCAGGGTTAGCGCCGGAAACTCGCTCATCGCTGCTTCTCTTGTCCTCGCCGAGGTTTTCTTTGTGTCTATCGGGCTCAGAGAGGAAGGTGCGGCGGATGCACCGAGATCCCCCTGGTGGGGAGCCAAGGTCTCCATCTTTTCATGCTCGTGGCAGGTGCCGGGAAACAGCGCGGGGAACAAAAGCGCCCGAGATCTTTTCTTACCATTACCGAGCGGCTGCGTGATTGGTGTCGCGGCCAGGCTGCAGAGGTGGCTTACAGATAATCCCCGTTCCGCTCTCTCCAAGCGCGGCGCCACCTGCCCGAGCGAAGACAGCTCCCCGGAGGTAGCTTCCTTTCATCGTCTTTCTTCGCCCACCGCCACGACCGCTGGCTCGGGAGGCCATTTTTAATTAGCGCTAAATTCCTGGGCGCTGCTTACAATCAGGCACACATTGTCGGAGCCCGCACCCCGTTTCGCTCGGGGCCATGTCGTGGGGTAAGGAACGAAATTGAGTTCGCCGCTCGCCAAGGGGTGGGGGGTCAAAGTCGTCGCGGCGGCAAATGACTCTGAATGTACGAGATGGTGCAGGCGCAGACGCAGGTGCGAACGGGGCGACCCCGACATGCTCGGCGGGTCGATGTGAGAACGCAGAGCTGCCCGGTGCCCCCCTCGAGAGGCATCCCGCGGCCTCGAGGCGCCGCAGCGCTGTTGATGAACGGATCTCCAGTCATTTCTTTATTGCTGTGGAGGTCCAGGCTAGCAGCGCGCTCCCGTCCCCCAGCGCACACATAATGTCGTGCTCGTAAAAGCAAAGGACGGTCTTAAAAAAAACAAAAAGAAATAAAAACGACTGTTTCGTCCCCTTTCCGGCTCTTCGGCGAGCTGCCCACCTTGAACCAGAGTGTAGAAGGAGTCGATGGACGAGAGGTTGGTGGTGATGCTGACATCCTCGTCACGGCCGGACGTCTCGATGTCTACCGAGATGGCCTTCTTCATCTCGCCGTGGAGGCTGGTCACGACGCCGGTGGGGAAGGTCACGTTGGTCAGCCTGCCCTCGCTGTCGTAGCTGCAGGGTGGAGAAGGGAAGAGACACACACACACACACTTTAATACAAACTATTTCTGTTCAGCTACATCAAGCCAAGGCAACGGCCATCCGAGGCCCCGGCGGTGAGCGGCGGTACGGGCAGTGGAGCGCAGAAACTGGGAAAGCACAATTTCTCACGGTTTTTTTTTTTTAATTTGGAGGGAAACTTTGTAACACTGGATGGCATGATAGCAAAAAAATATATATATATATATAAATACAACTTACAAGCGCTGATCTTGGAGAAGGTCGCGATGGACACAGACTCAATTTTGAGTCGACACAGCGATAAGGAACGGCAGATTGAACACCGCTCCAACAGTGCGGAGACCCATGGCTGTCCTCGCCGCACGACAGAACAACCTCTTCTCTTTTACGTGAAACTCCGTGCGACTGTCGACTCTGTTACGTATTTTACCCCTTAACGCAGGCAGATGTTTTACACCAATTTGTAGTTTATAGAGCAGAATCGTTTCACGTGTTGCTCGGGAGCCCATCAACATGACCCACAAAGGCACAACTCAGTTTCCCAGCGCTTGAGGCTACCAGATACGCCTGTAGATTATCATCATTAGTATTATTATTAATTCACTTTACACTTTTCTCCTAAGCAACTTACAGCATTAGTTTTGAACACTAATCTACTTGCAATGATTGACCCATTTATGCAGCAGGATATTTTTTTACTGTATCAATTCAACTGCCTCGATCGAACCTACTACAGCACGGAGCGGGATTCAAACCCAGGAGCTTCAGGTGCAAAGTGACACTTCTAACCACTAGGCTCCCTGCTGCCCAGGTATTCCAGCCGAGCTTGGGCTGCTCCCAGAGCCGTCCCGCTGTGATTTATTAGATACCGTCTGCTCTGCCTGCCCATCGCCTGCCAGTGTCAGCAGCAGGTGGGCTTCACGAAACGGCAGGTGTCCCAGTTTGAACGGCACCAACCGGGCACAGCTGGGCACTGGGCCTAGTACGGGACGCGGCCCGTCGGTGACGACTCTCTCGAAACCATTTGAAGAACATTCTGCTCCGTGCGCTGTCAAGGGGGGATCGCGGCGCGGGACACGCGTTCGGTGCACTCACTCGAAGAAGGTGGTCCACCCAATCTCGATGCTCTTGGTGGCCAGCAGGCCGCTGCTGCCGTGGTAGGTGAAGAGGACCAACTCCTGGCCCTGGGCCGTTAGGCTCTTGAGGCCGCCGTTGGTGCCGATGGTGAGCCAGATCACCTGGTTGTCCGGGGAGACGATGCGCACGGGCAAACGGTTGGGATCCCTGCGGATGCGCAGCGTGTTCCCGCTGCTGTCCGTCACGGCCGTCAAGTCGTTCTCGTTGCTGTAGCTGAAGTTGTACTTGTAGTCACCGGTGACCAGACTCGTAGTGTACTGGTGCGTGCCGTTTGTGTCGAAGATGTAGAGCTCCTGCGAGGCCGGCGACGCCACCTCGTAGAAGTTCATGGAGTTGAGCACGGGCCGGTTCCGGCCGATGGCGCGGATGCGGATGTTGCCCAGGTCAGCCACATAGAGCGTGCCGTCGGGGGACACGGCAAGCGAGGACGGCGCGTTGAGCTTGGCATCCTTGGCGTAGCCGTCGCCAGTCTGGTAGCAGTCACAGTTGGCGTCGTTCTTGCAGTCGCACTCAGACGGCGTGCCCGCTAGGTGGGAGATCTCACCGTCCGTGGACACCTGCCGGATGCGGTTGATCTTCTTCTCGTCCGTCTCGGCGATGTAGAGCAGGCCGCTGTAGGACACAGCGACGGCGCTGGCCGACTCCAGCGTGGTCTGCACCGCTCGCTTGCCCAGCGCGTACTCCACCCCAGGCACTTGGCAGTGCATGGGCCGCCCGGCCACGATGCGCACCTGCCGGTTCTCGGTGATCTGCAGCACCACGTTGTTGTCCAGCACGTAGATGGAGTTGTCCATGGGGTTGATGGCCAAGTCTGTCGGCCACTCCATGCGCACCTGCAGCCGGGGACAAGCAGCAAGCAAGACGGGTGAGGGGCGGCGTCGCTGGCGGCCAGGGGTCCGAGGACAGCGAAACCGCACGCGCCGTACATCTTGCCGGGACTTTATTATCCTGCCTTTCTGTCCCTTGGTTTATTACATCGCTGCTCCCTCCTCACCTACGAACGGTGCTGCTCAAAGAATATTAAAAAAGCATGTGCTGAGCACCTGGGGGTCTTTATTAACTACATGAGACCTCCTAATCCCTTCCCGAGACCAGCACCCAGCTCAGCAGCCAGCATCCCCAAGTCCTCCTCGGAAAGCTCATCCCTGTGCACCGGGGCTAATTAACCCCCAGCAAGCCATTCATCCGCCGTGTCGACCGGGGACAGCGGTCTGGTGGCAGCGGTCCAAGCTGCCATGACATACGACTCGGCCCAAAACTCCTGCGCGAAAGCTGGAGCTTGTCGGGGGGCTGCTGATTAAAACGTAATGGAGGCTGAGCCGCGTACCTCACCGATCCCTGCAAGAATAAAAGTCTCCGTGAAGCCAGTGGCGCCGCGAGTCGGCTATGAATTATACATGGTAAACGGCAAAAGTTTCCACACACATACGTGTATCTTGATGTATTTTTCAAACTCTCGGAAGAAAGAGCGCGTTTAACAGCTCGTGTCAGCTGAAATTCTACGCGCAGGACTTCTGCTATATCACGTCACTGCAAACCATCGCAGAGAGCGCCGGCGCAGCAGCAGCAGCAGCAGCAGCAGCCGAGCCCGTATGAGAAACCGTTCAGCTGGGAAATGAGAAATATACGTACACGCGTATATCAGGACGTTGTGCAGATTTGCCCCAAAAACCTCAGCAGGGGCCGTCCGGGGGGCTCTGGGACTTCAGGGGCCAGTATTTACCAGGGGGCTCATTCGCACTGCCATGGCAACAGGACTAACGCAGTTGGGCTCGGTGATGTAAAACCCCACGTCCGAAGCGGCCGCGGTCTGGGATGCGAACCTAATTGTGGGACGTTGTTTGGACGCGGCATCGGGAAGCGCCTTTCCCTACTCCCGACTAGGCGTGGTCGCCAGCGAGCGGCGTACGAAGGCCGCAGGCTGAGGGGATCCGTACCACGGCGCACGCTCAAGGAGGAAACGGTGCCGTCGAGCTCACACTGTGTTCAGCATCCCCCCGCCTCTAGGAGCCATTATACAACAAGCTTTTTTTGTACAGAAGCCCAGTGAGTTGAGGAAGTGGTGTTTTATCCATCAAGTTGAGTGAGCTGGGCGGCGTACGTGTGCGCGGTGATTAATGGGCACTGTCACTGTTCGCCAGCGAGCGCCGTGACAGGAGGCGCCAGCAGGGGGAGCTGAAACTCTGCCACGTATGACTTCTGCATTGTGATGGCTGTGTTGGAAAAACAAACACACACACGCGCACACACACAGCTAACTGACAGAAGGCTGCAAGTCAAGGCAATCACCTGGCGGATGTGCATGCTGGTGTCACAGGTCAAAGGTCGGGCAGACGTGAGGTCGTTGGATCCCAGCAGGGTGGAGATGATGCCGTTCTGGTCGACCCTCCTAATCATGGTCCCGTCGACAAAGTAAATGACTCCATTTTTGTCGACCGCGATGCCTGGGGGGGAGAAGTACGCATGGCAGACACGGGGAACCTGGTCCGGCATGATTTACAGCCAGAACACGACGCGCACGTGTGTTGGGTACAGCTTCCCGCCCTTCCCCTCCTCTCCCCTCCCCTCCCTTCCCTCCACAGTCCACATTTCGCAATGTGCTGTTGAATTATTTCGTACGCGAACAAGTGGAAAATGCTGTAGCTGTTGTCTGCTGAGATTTTATTCTTTTATCTGAAGGTTCACATAAACTAAGACAAACTGTATATATTCAAGGAGCCTGTTGAAAAAACTAATTATAGGGCAGAAGGAAGCGGGACCCTCCCACTACTTGCAGCGTCTTTGCGTTTTACATGTGATGAAGCGAGGGGGCGGTTGCCATGGTTACGAGTCCAGGTAAAATGCCAAACCCGGGCTGAGAGAAGGAGCGAACGCTCGTTATTCACGTGGCGGGACCAGACTACCATCCGCGCTCCCACTGCCTTTTGTTCGGGAGAAGCCTGGGTGTTTACAGCGCCCCCAACGGACCACGGGACCAGTGAGTTCAGCGTTTGTTTGACCAGATCCCGTTTTCAGGGGTAACTGCCGACTGTCGCCCTCCGCTGGAGGCGTCTCTGCAGGGTGTGATGGGTTTTCAGGCAAAAGGGGGTGGTGGGGATGATGGATTTTGGAGGGCTGGCTTTGCGACAGTTCCTCGAAAAAGGGACAGATGAAAAGTGTCACTCTGAAGCCCGCAGTCCACCGGCCATCTGGGGGGGGGGGGGATTTCAGCCATCTGCTGCTGACATATACTCGACATTTTCCCTCCCGTTTTTTTTTCCCACCTTCGTCAGCTACTCACAGCGCCTTCAACTTTGCAGAAAAAAAAGGGGTGGAAAGCAAGCGAAACAGCCTGCATCCCGACGAGATGAGTTACGCTTCAGCCCCAGCGTGTCGGCCCCACGCAGTCCAGCCCTGCTCGCCCGCATCTTTTTATAGGACTCGTCGGGGTCCAAGAAGGTGGGAAACCTGCCGAGGCCACGTCTCCATCGCTCTCGCCGCGAGAGCTGCGGCAAAGTCGAGGTAAATGACGCGCTGCACTTGACGTGGATCCTCTGGGACGGTCTGGGACATTAATACAGGCGGGACGGACATGTGAAATGGGACACGTCTCTGGTGGCGTTTCCGCAGGATACCTGCCGTAAATTATAAACGTCCCACCGGTCACCGCAGGGGGCCTCTTGGACGGGGGGTGGGGTATTTTTCAGGTTTCAGCATCTCAGATTTAAGCGGTTAAAGACAAGAGAGCGGTGGGCGCCAGCGACCTCAATAGGATTAGCGGAAAAGCGGGAGACGAGCGGATGGGAAGCTGCTCCGCACACCGGATCTGAGTTTCTTTTTATCACGTTGAATTAGCATGGTCACCACCCCTCGCCACCCGAACCGTCCAGGGGGGGCCTCCACCACGTACCTTTGGGCCCCATGAGGAGGGCCTCCGTGGCCTTGCCCCCGTCCCCGCAGCGGGCCTCGTCGAAGGGCAGGCAGTGCTCCCCCGTACCCGCCACCACCTCGCCGTTCTGCAGCAGGTCCTTGACCCCCGTCAGCAGCTTGGGACGGTATATCCGGCGGGAGTTGGTGTCCGACACGTACAGGTTGCCCGTCACGGGGTCAGTGGCCATGTAGTACTTGTGGGCCGGATTGTTGCTGCAGGGAGGGCGGAAGGGAGGACGGTGTCAGTCCCACTTCAATGGGGCCACTGAGCGTGATGGACGCTGCATGTCCATCGTTCCAGCAACAGAAGACAAAATGGCATGTAAATAAAGCTTTGTGAACATGCAAGGGGTGGGGGAGAGAGAGAGACAGAGAGAGATAGAGAGAGAGAGAGAGAGAGAGAGAGAGAGAGAGAGGAACGGGGAGAGGTGGGCATCTGTAGTGCTGTATACTTAGAATAAAGATGATAAACTCAAAATAATAAATGATAACAGTTAATTAACTTGTCCCGGGCACCAGCGCACTCAGCAACGTCGATAACGACACCATTACAAAAAAGCACAACGATGATAATGACAATGATGACAGCATAATTCCGCGGAAATAACCGAACACAATAACAGTGCAATTTCAATAAAAACATAACGATAATGACGATGATTTCTATTTTAAAAAAAAAAAAATGACAAAGAAAACACAAAAAGATTAAAAAAAAAAAAGAGATAAAAACAGTGATACAATTGTGTTAAAAAACAATAAAAAAAAATCTGATGACAATTTGAAAAATCAAAGTGATGATAACACCGGGGACAACAAAATTTCAAGAAAAAAACAATACTGATAAAAACACCGATAACGCAGTTTTGATTAAAGAAAACAATCCTGACACACGTAATTTCGTTAAAAAAGAGAAAAAAAGCTGATGACGATGTTGATTAAAAAAATCAAAACAATAACGACGCTGATGTAAACACAATTTCGACAAAAAATAAAAACAGTGATAAACTTATTCTGATTTAAAAAACAGACACTGACAACATGATACTGTTAATAAAAAAAACTGATGACAATTTTGGTAAAACAAAAAAAAAACACAGATAACACGATTAGAAAAAAAAACATGATGGTAACACTGAAGAGGATTTCAACAAAAAACAATAACGGCGATGACAGCACAATTTAGATTTTTCTTTAAATTTATTAAAAATAAACACTAAAGCCAACACAGTTCGAATAAAAAACCGCAACGATGATAACGATAAAATGACAAAAACTGTGATCAGAATAACGACGACGACGAGGCGACAAACGACGGAGGTTTGATAAAGGCGGAATTTCGACGGATGGGGGGACCTCATAAGTTCCAGAATAAAACCGTTAAAAACGAGCTCCTGGCACAGCGAACACCTCGAGATACGACTTGCAATCGCCGTCGTGCGACGTGACATTAACGGCGCCCTCGGAACTGTCGGACCGTTTCGATCAGCGGCGCTTCCGCGCGACGATGCGCCTTCGGACACGCGTCGGCGAGAGCCGGCGACCGATTGTCAGCCCGTGTTTCTCTGGCTCCGTTCAACGTGCCAAAACAGAAGCGGGACGCGACACTAACCGTCGGACGCACACTCGAAGAAAGGAGAACGTCGGGGAGGCGAGCAAACGAGGGCCTACGGCGCGTTTGTGCACCGCGGCACCTTGGATTTAAATTAGACAATACGTAACGTTGACTCGGATTACTCAACTCGAGTAAGGAAGGACTAAAAAAAAAAACGAGTAAAAGGAGGCAGGGGAAACGAGAAACGGCGTTAAACGACTGACGGTAATGGCTTCTTCATTAGTGGAGTCTGAGGTTTGAGGTCGATGGGCCCTAATGGGCGCGAGGGTCCGCAGCGCCCGTCCTTACGACACGTGCAGACGCGGCGTTATGTCTGAATGGTGTCGAAACGAATCCTCGAGACGCCGCCGTCGCATTAAGTATCGAGCGGCCAGAAACCTTTGGCAGAAATTAATAGCTCGGCGTATTGTTCATTCATTAACATTAAAACGTAATGGGAAATTATTGCTGCGCTCAAGTACTAATAAACAGTCCCAACAGGCGCTCTGAAAATACTTTTCCCACAACACCTAAACCTACTGTCTATATGCTGGCCCACATATAATGGAGTCATTACCTCTGTTAAAGGCAATTTAAACAATTACAGTCATTTTCCCATTAATGCAGAAGGGTAATTTTATTACTATATGCACATAATAATGATAACAATAATAATACCAATATCTGATGTCTTAGATCAAGGTGACTCACAATGCTAGATATTCAACTTTACAGTTATTCACACCTTTATACAGCAGGGTAATTTTCACCACTTGCTCACAACTGTAAGCTCTACAACAAATTTGCCTGCTGCCTTCGCTCAAGGTGACGCAAATGAATTGTTTTCATTCACACTACTTACAGTTATTGGCCTATTTTTACTGCATCAATTCACGGTAAGCACTTCGATGAAAGGTACCGCAGCAGGGATTTGAACCCAAATCCTTCAGATTACATGGCCACCACCTTAAGCACTACTCCACCTGCTGACCCTACACTCCCGCTCTCGAAATGGAGTAATGTGATGCGACCGAGTTGGAGTTTAACGTGTGGAGCTGTACAAATAGGAACGAGGGGGGCCTTCGGCCGTCCTGCGGGCGGTCGGGCCCCAGGTGCGAGCGATAAACGGAACACGTCTCCGAACGCCACGCAGGGCGGCTGCAGGCGCCCTCGCCCAAGGCCCCGTGTTCCCGGACGGAAAGTTGTGCGCCGTTTCAAGGGAACGCCGGTCGGGGGAGCAGAGCGAGGCAGAGAGAGGCAGAGCGACGACCTCGTCCTTCATCTCGGCGACCGGACCCATGTGGTCGCTCTGCGGCGGCGCTCGTCCAAGGGCCACGCGGCTGTCCTCTCGAAACTCCCGCCTTTTCCGTGACCACATCTCTCCAAATAAATTTAGCGTTACAAACTTACTCGAAAAATGACAAAAAAAAAAAAACGTGAAAACAGTCTACATCACGTGTGTATATGAATATATTTCACGGGTACAAGTACATATATACCGTAGCTTCACAAGCGACATTGTCACAAAAATGCCAAATAGGAGATGCCAGCTGTCTGCTGGATTCCACAGAGTTTGTTAATGACCGCGGCGCAAACCGGACACATCGGCTGCCATAAAAGAGAATTCCAAAGAATGGGCATTTTCATAAAGTTACGGCATTTTAATAGAGTTTGATCAGCCACTGTACTGCAGGCCTCAACTGTTTGATCGATTCCGCCTGTTCCGGAACGTTCTCCATGCGCAGCAGCATTTTCTTTCGCATCCGATGAGACATTTTTGTGAAGAGAAGCACAGTAAATACATGCCGTACCTGACACATGCAGACAAACACGCAGACTCATATACAGAGTGACGTGTGGGGACTTACCTGTGCCTGAAATCTTTATTTCTTATAGGAGCAAGAGCACAGAAAGAGAGAGAGAGAGAATAAAATTGAAAAATGTGAATTATATAGAGAGAAAGCCCACATTTTGAGCGCGGGGTCTGAAGATTTGTGTGAACAGAAAAGATGAACAAGAGCGTCTCGGGAGATATTTTCCTCGCTCTCCGAGCAGTCGGGAGTTATTTCGGCAATAACTCTTGCGCGGAGAGAAGGGCCGAGTCGCGAACGCGCCGGAGACGGCCGCCGCGCCACATCAGCGCTCCTGCTCAGGTTAACTGGCTCATAATGGGTTATTGATTGTGTCACGGACAATAAAAACACACTCCTAAATTGCTTCTTTAAAACGACTGCGGAATCAAGGGCGCCGTGGGCCGCGCTCCAGCATCAGCCTCCGCAACTGAGCTCGTTTGCCGTGCGGCTACACCGTGTCTCCCCTCTGTCTGCAGGGGGCGCCCAGGAGCGCCTCACACGCACACCCCCCCAGCGTTTACACCCCTGGAGAGCTG